>NC_046324.1:6057215-6357215 GCF_009819535.1 Lacerta agilis | reverse complement strand
ATGGACACAGAGATAAGCTGGCAGCAATTTCTGGCACTGTGATCCTTTTCCAGTTATTACCAAGGTACAAATTGCTGACAGCGGCATCCACAACTGCTCAGTTCACATATTACATTTGTCCAAAGAGGATGGCCTGTATCTTGAACAGAGCATTTGGGGCGAATCAAACGATCGCTTGTGAAAGTCAATGAATCCTAAATATAAACATCTAGCGAGAGATACTGAAATTGCATAATTGGGTGAAAAGCGTATGCTGGTTTTTATTCTCTTTGGTTTTAGCAAGTCTCAAAATAAATTACAGTGGAAATAACACTAGCCTGTGGTAATGTAGTGTAAATATTCCTCCATTTCTGAATTTTTGAGGTTTAACAAAAGCAACGTTTTCCTGAATTTTAAAATTATCAAGTGAAATAGTCACAAATTGTATCGCAAGTGAAAATTGGGTTGTCTTTTTTTTTTTTTTAATGAACCCAATGGGGGCCGGTGGGGGGAACAGAAATATCAAGCTAAGATGAGATTCGGTTACTTATGTTTTAGTTTATTCCATACCCTGAAATATGCCCAGTCTCTGTCGCATACTATATTTTGAAAGCATATTTGGAGGCAGAAATCTGCACACATATGATCAGTATGGCTGGTCAGAGTACATGGGACTGCGGTCTTGAAGACCTGACTGCAGTTCTCAACACCCACAGAATCGCGGAGTTGGATGGGACACAAAGGGCTGTCTAGGAGAATCGCAACTTCTTGGGATTAATCCGAAACCCTCAATCTGCTTCTTTCAGATACTTAATGAGCAACCCTGATGCTCTGGAACGAAGTGTAAGCCCTGCTTTCAAAATAAGTTATACTAAGTGCTGCCAGTAAGTAGCCTCTTTAGGGAGAAAAGGTTTGCAGCGGAGAATTTGTTTCAGTTTCCCGCAGTCAAGAGCTTTTTCAAAACATTCAAGTGTTCCTTGGTCTCTGTAGAGTCACCCCAAGCTTATTTTATGGCCAAAATCTGGCCCTGTTGCATTGCACCCCATAGGCCTCATCACACTCCTTTCATAAGAGTTTACCTTGGGGGCTGGGGGGATATGGATTTAACGTGACAATTTTTTTTAACCTGTTCCTCATAATTCCAACCCTGATTTACTAAAACAAAGTGTTTCATATCAATATCCCAGGATCTAAGAGATACACATGCATATCTCTATTGTCCTATGCATTTTGTTTTTTTATCTTGTACTTTTAATGCTGTGGACTGCCCTGAGATCTACGGGGAAAGGCGGCTGGGGGTATACAAATTTAATAAATAAATAAGTGAGTGTAAGAAAAGCCAAGTCACCAAACGTAAACACTGCTGCTTCCATTTTACATGTAAAATGGAAGCTTTCATTACATGGGTGAACAATTACTTGCAACCATGCATTCACAACTTTTCATTCGCATAACAATGTGCCTGTTAAATCTTATCTGTATATAACTCTCTCTCTCAAATAAATAAATAAATAAATAAATAAAAATAGAGATGTGCAAAAACAAATCAAAACCCTGCACCCAGGGAACAACCTGGTAAGCACCAACGGAGGAATGGGCCAGATCCAGTTGTTTGCGGTGCCTAAAAGAGGTTTGCTCTTGGTCTCTATGAGATATAATTCCCAAATGACAAGCTTATATGTGGGCTTCAGTACAAACACGCCACCTGATTCAGGGCCCGGAAGATTCCGTATCTCAGTCGGCGGTGAAATCGCCGCGGTGCCATCCTGTCATCCCTGCAACACTAGGGAAATGTCACAGTGCTGTTGACATTGCCCGTCTCAGTGAGGTGGTGAGGGCCGCCTGGGTTGCTTATCTTGAGCAATGGGTCAAGTGGGTTTAAGTTAAATTTGGTTTAAGTTTTCATACAACTGGTGCCACTCTCCCTCTCCCCCTGCCATTCTAAAAGAACACATTGTGAGGCCTGCTTCCTAAGGGAAGCAACAGGGGTTTCTTCATTTACTTTCAATATCATAAGAATCCCTCCCTAATTTTAACCATATCTTCTTAAAAATATCTGCATGGGCTTCAAAATAACTTCCTTCCATTGGTTTAAGATCATGGACTAGGATCCCACCCTAAGGTAGCGGGAGCCCCAACATCTCTCGGTTGCATTGCCAACTGCGGCTTTGCAGGTAAGATTCAGCTTCTGTTGTGTGGGCAGGGCGGTCCCTCCCCTTACCTGGCCAATCCCCTGGCAACGCCTTCCCAGGCGGGATTGGGCGATTGGCTGAGGTAGGCGGAGACCTCCAGGTATCCAGCCTGGGGAGGATGAAGCCAGCCCAAACTACCAGGAGCCGCACTGGGATCCGGGGGGCTGCGCGTGACCACGCAAAAGGCACCCCCCCATTTGATGTGGGCAGCGGTCATTGTGTCTCACTTTAGCTAGGGCAGAAAAGATGTTGCCTGTATTTTAAACAATTATAATTTAAGTTTTATGAGCATAAATATACATGTAAATAAAATGCACACTCTCTGTGTGTCACGTTGATATTTTCCTGGAAGCTAGACATAGCAGCTGTTTGCTTGGAATTTCTAATAATAAAAAATGTAGTTTGAGACACATGGGCAATCTGAATTTCTGTAGTATATGCCTCTTTTCTGACTTGGGGAGACTATCAAGCATTCCTATTGGAGCCCTGGGTTTTCACATCAAGAAATGCAGGGTCCTGGACAAAGTGTAGTTTACCATCATATCGTTTCTACACTACTGTTTCGTACCACTTGAACAGAGAGGAAATTGCCACAGTTGGAACAACAGTTTGTCTTGCTTAAAGCTGGATGCCTGACAGGAACGAGGCGTTTACCCCTACATCTCTACATAGAATTTTGTGTAAAAATAGCTTTGGTGTATTAAAAAGCATTGCAACAAAATACCTGCAATATAATTATAAATGTGTTCTTTGGTACCTACCTGATATTTTTTACAATGAAATTGTGGGGTTGTTTTGGTTTGTTGGTTTGTTTGGTATTTTTAAATGGACACATCCCTTAACAAACAAAGAGAAGGCAATTGGTTCAGGAAGCATTCGAATTTCTTTGCCTTATCTGAACTTGTTATCCAGGTATTGAACTGGAAAAGTTCAAACAATTAAAAGAGCAAAATCACACTACTTTTTAAAACGAACTCATGTGACTCAATGCTGTTATGGTTGTACTTTCTGAGACCAGCTCTGGCTATGTTCCTCGCTGCTGGTGGGCACCCGGAATCCTATGTACATCTTTCACCTCCATGGTGTTGCCGTAGAAACAAAGAGCTGTATCCGAGAGCATCCTCATCACTGGTAAGAAGCAATGGCTGCCCTCTAGATCACTGACCGGCCACACAGGGCGGAACAGATCATGGGCGAAGGTGTAAAGCCAGCAGCCTGCGATCTCTTCCCAGTCTCTTCATTTTGCAAGCCATCATCCCACTAAAGTGTGTTTCTTCTAGCCAAGTCACCATCAGGTGAAGTTAAGTCTTTGGTTTCTTTGGGGCTTATAAATAACATTTTTTTAAAAAGAGTTGAAGTATAAACCTGCTTTCTTGAAGTCCTGTTCAGTTTTTTTATTTTATTTTAAAGCTTTTCCACCGAAGATTAGTTTGTGGTCAATTCTTTACGCTTTGGTACAAGTGCTTGATGAGGACGATGAGTTGCCTGAACTGGAGCTGCCCCCCTCCTCTTGCCACTTATCCAGGCTCCTCCGTCGCGCGTTCATGAAAAAGTTACTGACTGTGCTGAGCTCCAGACCCAACTGCTGTGAAATGGTGATTTGCAAATCTTTGGAAGGGCGCTTGTTTTCCTTGAATATTGCATGTAGAGTCCGGCGCTGGACGTCCGTAAAGACCAACCTGGGCTTCTTGGGGGTGTTAGTTTTGTCCTTGCCGTGCTCTTGCTCTTTCCGTTTGCAAGCTGAAATGAAAAAGAACACAACACTATGGCTTCACTTCTGCGCAAAGTGTGGGGTTTGCAGCCAAATCACAAATGCATGTTTTGCTAGACAGGCACAGGGCCAGTACACAGAGAGTTCTTGAACTTCCTAGAGAGGACCCTCTATGTGGTCACTTCCCCTACCTCCTCTGGACAGGAATTCTGTAACAAAGAGATAATCTTTTATACTTCTTACCTGTACTGCATCTTTTTTGTTTACCTTACTAAAAACATGTGGTTCATTCTCTGCAAAGGTGGTGAAGAAGGGGAGGTCAACAGACTAGAAATAAAAGGGACAAAATAGTGTAATTGCCTTATTCCTAAGCTTTAGTAAACTGCAAAATGTATAACTGCTTTACTCTGCTAAAAAGGCTTCACAGCCCATTTATTTTCTGTATTTCTCCCACACATGAGGGATAGGAAATTTAAATTTCTCAATCCCTGTCTCCCACAGGAAATGTTGGCAATGTGGTAACTGGTGACATTTGCAATAGTTCTTGATATGTAAGGATCAAAATTTCTGTCCTCCCCCCCAAAAAAAATATATATAGCTTGATTGTAAGGGGGGTGAGGTGGTGAGTGGCACTGTGGGTTAAACCACAGAGCCTAGGGCTTGCCGATCAGAAGGTCGACGGTTTGAATCCCCGCGACGGGTTGAGCTCCCGTTGCTGAGACCCTGCTCCTGCCAACCTAGTAGTTCAAAAGCATGTCAAAGTGCAAGTAGATAAATAGGTACCGCTCTGGCAGGAAGGTAAACAGCATTTCCATGTGCTGCTCTGGTTCGCCAGATGCGGCTTAGTCATGCTGGCCACATGACCCGGAAGCTGAACGCCGGCTCCCTCGGCCAATAAAACGAGATGAGCGCCACAACCCCAGAGTCGTCCCCAGAGTTTACCTAAGGGGGTGGGGAACCGTCAAAGCAGTTTACCAAACTCCTGTGCTCCTGCTATCTATGGCCCAGCCTTAAGGCTGGTGGAAGATAAAAGCCTCAGGAGGTCTTCAGTTACTCTCTGATGTTGTGGCTGAGTGGTTGGGGCCTGCTGTGCAGAGGGCAGATCAGGGAGGCCTTAAATCCACAATGGCTAAAGCTCTCCCTGCCATTCCTCCAAACTGAGGAGAAAAACCACACCAGCCCCGGGAGCTAGCATGTCTGTTTTCGGTCCCATTGGAGAGAACTACCAAAGCAGGGAAGCACCCCACCCTCTGCCCTGGCTGGTGCAGGCTTGGCAGGATGCGTCCAGTGTAGACTCCTCCTCCCCTCCCCACTCCATCCAGTCTCCATAGGATTTCTGGGGCCAGGAATGATTTTTAGACAGCATAAATATGATAAACACGCTTAGCCAGCTGCTCCCATAATTTTGCATGGTTGTTCCCTTTGGTGGCCACTAGGTGGTGACTTGCGCTTAAAATTCCACAAGGCAGGCTTAAGCAGTATGTGGACGGAGAACTCCCAGAAGTGCAAGCTGAAGGGGCAGAGGAAGAGACCAAATTGCAAACGTGCGCTGGATTATGGAGAAAGCTAGAGAGTTCCCAGAAAAAACACCTACTTCTGCTTCATTGACTATGCAAAAGCATTTGACTGTGTCGACCACAGCAAACTATGGCAAGTTCTTAAAGAAATGGGAGTGCCAGATCACCTCATTTGTCTCCTGAGAAATCTCTATGTGGGACAAGAAGCTACAGTTAGAACTGGATATGGAACAACTGATTGGTTCAAAATTGGGAAAGGAGTACAACAAGGCTGTATATTGTCTCCCTGCTTATTTAACTTATATGCAGAATTCATCATGCGAAAGGCTGGACTGGATGAATCCCAAACCGGAATTAAGATTGCCGGAAGAAATATTAACAACCTCAGATATGCTGATGACACAACCTTAATGGCAGAAAGTGAGGAGGAATTAAAGAACCTTTTAATGAGGGTGAAAGTAGAGAGCGCAAAATATGGTCTGAAGCTCAACATCAAAAAAACTAAGGTCATGGCCACTGGTCCCATCACCTCCTGGCAAATAGAAGGGGAAGAAGTGGAGGCAGTGAGAGATTTTACTTTCTTGGGATCCATGATCACTGCACATGGTGACAGTAGTCACGAAATTAGAAGACGCCTGCTTCATTAGAAAAGTAATGACAAATCTAGATAGCATCTTAAAAAACAGAGACATCACCTTGCCGACAAAGGTCCGTATAGTTAGAGCTATGGTTTTCCCAGTAGTGATGTATGGAAGTGAGAGCTGGACCATCAAGAAGGCTGATCACTGAAGAATTGATGCTTTTGAATTATGGTGCTGGAGGAGACTTTTGAGAGCCATGGACTGCAAGAAGATCAAACCTATCCATTCTGAAGGAAATCAGCCCTGAGTGCTCACTGGAAGGACAGATCCTGAAGCTGAGGCTCCAATGCTTTGGCCACCTCATGAGAAGAGAAGACTCCCTAGAAAAGACCCTGATGTTGGGAAAGATGGAGGGCACAAGGAGAAGGGGACGACAGATGACGAGATGGTTGGACAGTGTTCTCGAAGCTAACAGCATGAGTCTGACCAAACTGCAGGAGGCAGTGGAAGACAGGAGCGCCTGGTGTGCTCTGGTCCATGGGGTCACGAAGAGTCGGACATGACTAAACAACAAGGTGGTGACCTTGTTCTCATTGATGAAGAATATTTAAGTACAGTAGGAGCATTCAGCTCCACCTGATTGTACTGGCAGGCTCTGCCCCTGCAAACCCTGGCCCGGTCCAAGAAATTTTGGCACCTGAGGCGAAAACACAAAATGCCACCCCACTTCCAGGGAAGAAGGAGTAAGTGGAGGTCTACATCAGTGACAAGATGGGTGTGAAGATCTTTGCCAGAGACAAAATGGTGGTTTGGGAAATAGAGCAGAGCCAGTTATAGACAGCAGTGCATGAGAGAGGGAAAGCGAGGCACCTGCTCAATGTGACTCATCTATTCCCATTTCAGTAGATGTTGGAGGTGTCAGAACAGCAATATTCTAGCAGCCCTCTACATATCATCATCATCATCATCATCATCATCATCATCATCCCACCATTCATCTGAGCATCACAGGGTGGTTTACAGTACAAAAACACAAAAATACATAACATAATAACAAACTAAACAATTAAAAAACCCACAGTTTAAACAGCCATATACATACAAACAGGGACCCAGATGGCGCTGTGGGTTAAACCACAGAGTCTAGGGCTTGCCGATCAGAAGGTCGGCGGTTCGAATCCCTGTGATGGGGTGAGCTACCGTTGCTCAGTCCCAGCTCCTGCCCACCTAGCAGTTTGAAAGCACATCAAAGTACAAGTAGATAAATAGGGACCACTCTAGCGGGAAGGTAAACAGTGTTTCCGTGCGCTGCTCTGGTTCGCCAGAAGCAGCTTAGTCATGCTGGCCACATGACCCGGAAGCTGTCTGTGGACAAATCCCGGCTCCCTTGGCCTATAGAGTGAGATGAGCGCCGCAACCCCAGAGTCGGACACGACTGGACCTAATGGTCAGGGGCCCCTTTACCTTTTTATACATACAAACGGATGTAAAGATTAATGGCATGTGCCACTTTATCATAGAATCATAGAGTTGGAAGAGACCACAAGGGCCATCCAGTCCAACCCCCTGCCAAGCAGGAAACACCATCAAAGCATTCCTGACAGATGGCTGTCAAGCCTCCGCTTAAAGACCTCCAAAGAAGGAGACTCCACCACACTCCTTGGCAGCAAATTCCACTGTTGAACAGCTCTTACTGTCAGGAAGTTCTTCCTAATGTTTAGGTGGAATCTTCTTCTTGTAGTTTGAATCCATTGCCCCGTGTCCGCTTCTCTGGAGCAGCAGAAAACAACCTTTCACCCTCCTCTATATGACATCCTTTTATATATTTGAACATGGCTATCATATCACCCCTTAACCTTCTCTTCTCCAGGCTAAACATACCCAGCTCCCTAAGCCATTCCTCATAAGGCATTATTTCCAGGCCTTTGACCATTTTGGTTGCCCTCCTCTGGACACATTCCAGCTTGTCAGTATCCTTCTTGAACTGTGGTGCCCAGAACTGGACACAGTATTCCAGGTGAGGTCTGACCAGAGCAGAATATAGTGGTACTATTACTTCCCTAGTGAAGTGTGCAGAATGAGGCCAACTTTAATGCCAGAAGTAGGAAATGCTAAACGAACCATTTCCTCTTAATAGCTGCTGGCAAAGTTGCCTTCTCTGAGCTCTGTTCTGAAACACCGGCAATGTGGAAAACGGAAAATAGGCAACCAATTTGACTGCATCGAAACTTCTGCCAAAAGGTAATGGAGCTAGCTGGCATACTCTACCAGGTAAGAGGAAGTGGAAATACTGACGACATCACTACAACCTGCCTCTTTCGGTTGAACCAAGATAAACGACTGACCTCCAATAACTCTAAATGGTTACGGATGCGCTGAGGGAGGAGCATAAATCCCAGATAAAAGTTCCTCTTTTCAACAACAACGGCTCAAATATTTTGAGTTGACATGATTTCAGGCTAGATGAAATGAAAACTTAGTCATGAGATGCAGGTTCAAGGTTAGAGATGTTGCAGCTGAACCGTTGCTGAGCATTGCTAGGTATTCTGGAACACCTTTGAAGAAACCACAGATGTTGGCAGTAGAGATCATTTTCTTCCCAGAATTCCTGCTTCCTCCCACAATGACCAATCACCTGTTTTCTTTCCATTTTGGGGACCAACTCTTTCCCCTGCTTCCTCCATGCACCTGCGTGTCTCTTATTTGACCAGGTGTAGGTCAGTGCTGCTTCTGGTCTGAAACAGCCTCTCTCTTTGCAGAATAAAACATGGTGAGGGCCTGGGAAAGCACACACACACATACACACATGCCCTGGGTGACCTGAAGACACGCTCTGCCACTGGGCTGAAGGCAGCCCATCATAATCCCTCACCCTGTTCTCCCAGTAGCCAGCCAGAGGAACATAGGAAGTGCCTTATACTGGGTCACACCATTGGCCCATCTTGCTTGGTATCGTCCATTTTTATATTATTTATTTTTACTTATTAAATCTGTATACTGCCTTTCACCAATAGATCTCAAGGCGGTTCACAGCATAAAAATACAAGGTAAAAACACAAAATACGTAATAATAACAGTAACAATAACCTCCCCCTCCCTGCACCTCCCCCGACAGTCCTCTTCCCCACTTGCCATTCCCAGCAACAGGTTTTCAGAGGTCAAGCATAGCCATATTGGCATCCCAGACTCTAGCAAATGCAAGGTGGAGAAGACACGTTTTGGATCGTTGCCTGGAATGGAGGTGTGTCTGAGCCCCCTCGTTCCCCCAACAAAATAAGAAACGGTGAGACACCTGGCATTCGGCTGCAAGCAACGCTTCTGGCCGCAGTTTCCAAAGTGGTCTTTTGGGGAGTCCCTCGTGCAACCGAGGAGCCTCTCGGGGTGGGAGAAGAAGCGTCTCTTTTCACCACCACTCAGAATTTGGCGGTTTGGGTTTTATTTGCCACTGATGCTTATCTAAGTTCCGAATTAGGGCCCCGGTGACTTGTTCCCACTACTGGGCAACAACCTTCCAACCTCACTTGTAGACAAACATTAACAAAGAATAAATGAGCCCAAGGAGAGGAGGTTATAAATCAATCGGCCACAAGGACGCTGCCAAAAAGCAACTGCAGATTCCCTTCTGGCATCAGCGCAGTTGCCATTAAAGCATCGAAGGAGGTCTGCATGTGGTTTTCTACGGAGTGGATGATGAGAGGAGGAAGCGTTGGATAAAATACCCCTCCTCCTCTCCCCACAAACCAAAAAAGATCTTTAACAAACGTTGCAAGCTGAAAATCATCAGCACATGTCTAATATCAGCAGTGGGGTGTGTGCCATACAGTGGGTGCCTCTGCACTAAAGACCCCACTCTTGTAGCAGCTCCAGGAGGGTCTCTTCAGTGGTGGCCTCATGACCTTAAGGGCAGCCCCACACAGAACGTATTGTACTAGAGCAGTGCCTGAACCACTCTGGCCAAGCTGTCTTAATGTCAGGCGGCAGTGAATCCAACCCGAATGGGAGGTCGCCAGGAATGGATAAGACAAGGAAAAGTTCTTACCAACTGCTTTTTATTCAATATTCACAGAGAGAGGCTTGGAAATGCAGCCTCTTGGAATACAGTGGTACCTTGGGTTAAGAACTTAATTTGTTCTGGAGGTCCGTTCTTACCCTGAAACTGTTCTTAACCTGAAGCACCACTTTATCTAATGGGGCCTCCCGCTGCCGCTGTGCTGCCAGAGCACAATTTCTGTTCTTATCCTGAAGCAAAGTTCTTAACCCGAAGTGTTATTTCTGGGTTAGCAGAGTCTGTAACCTGAAGCATCTGTAACCTGAAGCGTCTGAAACCTGAGGTACCACTGTAATGGCATTGCCCCGAGTGAGCCTCCACCCCCCCTCTCCCATTATGCGTCATCACTACGGGTGCTGAGATGTGCCCTCTGCCTCTGAGCTCTCTGCTCTCCTACTTTCAATGCTTGCCGGGTTCTGGGAAGGGGGGGTCTGGAATGCTTTCTGAAGACACTGTGTACATCAGCTGCCCCCCCTCTGGTGCTTCTTCCTCCTCCTCTCCCATTATTTCTCAACCTTTCCCCCTCATCTTCCTCTGAGCTGTGACCTCCCTCAAACCCCTGTTGTAATTGTGAACTGTCTCCTTCTCTGGAACGTTCAGGCTGGGGAGGCGGTCTCCACCTTTCCTCCTCTGCCCAGTCCCTGACACTTAACCCAAGAAAGGTAATACCTGGTGCATTAGCTAGAACAACGGTTGTCAGTTTGCTATGCCAAGTTTAAGTTTCTGCAGTTAGAATACTGAACTCTAAACAACTTGCGACTGAGCATTGGGGACCAGAAGATACTCTGCAGCACCCCACAGCTCAGTTGTCCTAGAATGATAGAACTGTAGAGTTGGAAGGGACCCTGCTATGCAGGAATCCTGCCCACAGCAGCCACCCAATGCCACTCTCTGAAACGGCATCCATAAGTCAAAGCAGAATCACAGAAGGCTGGCACCTTGGACAGCCACCCCACAGATTCAGGGTACCATGATCAGTGGTATTCAACGCCACTGAGAGGTCAAGCAACAGTGACATGGCTTGACTCGCCATCTGCCCCTCCCGGTAAAGGTCATCCATGAGGGTAACTGGGGCTCTGTGAGATGAGCTGGCTATGTGCCCTACAAGATGCTCCAGAATCCCACACAAAGTGGCATGTATCCCCCTCACCCTCGCTGGGTAAGACAAAGGGGAGGGGCATTCATTAAAAGTAGAAAGTTGGAAACAAACTGATGCCGGGGTTAAAAAGCCTCACGGGTCCATCAAAATCTGAAGGCTTGGAAGAGATCCAGTCCCTCTTTCTGTTCTGCCAATAGGTGCCTACAGCCAGGCACTCAGGTGAAGAAGCATTTGGGAGGGGTGGGGGTGCCATTTCCCTTTCCTTACTTCTTAACGTACCCCCCAAAGGGCTGGAGTAAGTATGTGGTGGTGGGGAGGCTAGTAACTTTTGGGTGTCCCCTCTTCATACAATAAAATCCCTGCCCTGCACAAGGCCAGCAGTCTCCCACAGACATTCTGCTGCAGAGCTTAAGCAGAAGGCAATGCTGCACCTGACCAAAATCGTTGGGAGGGCGCAGACGAGCAAATTAATTATGCAATAATAACAGGATCCACTGCACCACATTACAATTTCATCCTAGGCCATAAAACATATTTATGGCACATGTCTGATGATCAGTGATTCCATCCAGAGCCCCCAAGCTTTGATTGCAGCCTTTTTTTATTATTCTTGCTGGGCTGATGCCAAATAATCTGCCAGGAAAAAGTGACATTGGGGGAGAGAGTGTATTTGGAGGAGAGCATGCGGAAATGACAGAGAGGAGGGACAACGTGCCCCACCCTCCCTGAGCCCCCTCACAATTCACCTGAGGGTGCGGCAGACCAGCCACTTTATATTGCAGCAGATTCTTGGCCCAGTCTAGTTGAAGAAGACCAGGGAACGGGCGCTGGCTGAGAGACCCTGGAAGCAGAGGCACTGTGCAAGTCAGAGGAGGTACAAAGAGTCCCGGCTGGCCGATTGCAGTCTTGGCATCTCCTCCTTGCGTCACAATGGCACAGAGCGGGGCATGGCAGGAAGCCTCCCCCATTCCCAGCACCCCTTCCTCCTGGAAGCAGCACAAGACCGGCTCTTGGCAGTAAAAGTGAATTCTGCTATCATTTTCGAGAGCGGTGATTGATTGTCGCCTTTAACGTATTGCTTTAATTACCTGTCCAAGGCTGGGAATATTTCAAGCTGCAGTGGCGTTCATTTCCTAACTTGTTACTAAAATACAAATGTCAGCACAAGCCTTCTCCATAGGCCAGCGATGGAACAGGCTGGTGACACCTCTCTCCCTCTCCCTCTCCCTCTCCCTCTCCCTCTCCCTCTCCCCAAAGACTGCCTTAGAACATTGTCAGAGCATTGGTGTGAACCCTAAAGTGGCTGAAGGGGAACCTGGGTCCCCATCTGACCTCTTCCTGCAACTTGCTCATTAAGGAGGTATTAAAGGGTGCTGAAAGATATTCTAAACTTTCCAAATGAGGGCAGAAGCCCAAATAAATTGTTCAAGATAAAAATTGGGCAGATAGAAGGCTGCAGTGTGCTGTAGCAAAAATGTGTGCTGGGATGGCTTAGCCTAGAGATGCTCCAAAACATCAAGCTGGAGAGGAGAACAAACAGAAGGCATTTAGAGGGGGGGGTGGATTTCACCAGACATGTGTGGAAACCTGCATTTCTCTCTAATGACACCCACACCATAGCACAATAAGTGCAAAAGAGGCATTTAAAGTGGATTAAAGGGCTCCGGCAAATCCACTTTTTAAAAAAAGCCCCGGACCTTTTTGTAGTTTGGGAAAGGATGGACAAAAGCACTGAAAAGCATGAGGTGAATTGGCGGCTAGAAAGAAGGTGTGTCAGCACCCCACAGGCAAATTAGGATGAATGCTCTCTGCCATATACTGTAACCATCTTGTAAACAAATCTGAACAAATGCTCAATAAAGATGGCCTAAGGCCTCTTGCCAACCTAGCAGAAGTGCAAGTAGATAAATAGGTACCACTCCGGCGGGAAGGTAAACGGCGTTTCCGTGCGCTGCTCTGGTTCGCCAGAAGCGGCTTAGTCATGCTGGCCACATGACCTGGAAGCTGTACGCTGGCTCCCTCGGCCAATAAAGCGAGATGAGTGCCACAACCCCAGAGTCGTCCATGACTGGATCTAATGGTCAGGGGTCCCTTTACCTTTACCTTTAACCTCCACATAAGCTCTGGGCCAGCAAAAAGCTGAAAACTGCCCTATTTAGACAGGCCCTCGCGAGGTTATTGTTTATCTAAAGCATTCAATATCTATTAATGTTTTTAATTAAGTTTTGCAAATACTTGTAGACTTATTTTGTTCCAGTTTATATGTTGTAAGCCATGTTGCTATACTCTAAGAAAGAGTGAATAATTTTCAAATAAACGAAATAAGCAAATCAGAACAAATGTTCAGTAGGTTGTCTGGAGGGGTCCAGAATCCACCTGGTTTGAACTTCAGCTGAGAAATTGAGCCTAAAATACCCTTTGAGCCTTTTTGGTGGCATCAGTGCCACATGTGACCTAGATTAATGCAGGAAAGGAATCTAAATGTCAAGCTTTACATTTGCATAACAGGCTGACTGGAGGAACTGCTTTGAGGCTCATGTGTGAAGTTAGTGCTGTAAGACAGTGTTAAAGAGGATTCCCTGTTTAGGGAAGTTTTTAATATGTGATGTTTTATCGTATTTTTAATATTCTTTTGGGAGCCACCCAGAGTGGCTGGGGACACCCAGCCAGATGGGCGGGGTACAAATAATAAATCTATTATTATTATTATTATTATTATTATTATTATTATTATTATTATTATTCCCTCTCAGATTCATTCCCCTCCTTAGTCAATGCAGAAACTAGTTCTGCATGTTTCCTGTGCTTTCCAAGTGATGATGTGGAAAAACTGGACCTTGGCCCGAGAAATTTCAATGACCAGCCCTAAATGTGCATTCTGATTATCATCACCCATTGGATAATGCTAGTGTTGAGCATCTCCCTTCCTTGCTTTCATGCCCAAACAAGTTTCTAAACTCTCTTTAGTTTTTAATTTTTTAAAAATCCATAAAAGAACGGCCCTTTACCCTCACAAATGCTCACATAGCTAAGGAAGACGACACACTGACTTGGAAAAGCGCGTCACCCCCAGTTCTTGATTCAAGGGCAGTTCCCTTTGGGGCAGAGATTAATGGCCAAGCTGCTGAAGTCACCTCCTCTGGTCCATTTTTCTTGTTCCATAGTTATGTGGGATTAGCAGAAGCTGCTACAGCAGGAAATTAGAAAACCAGAGCAGGCTTTGCAGCAAAGCAGGCCAGCTCCCGCACTCAGCTCAATTATGCTGCCAGGTGGTTTACTACCAGGCCCTGCCCAGGCTGCTGGTTTTACCCTTCACTCTTCATAGCCTACAAGGAGCACAGAAGAACCATCTCCCCCAGAGCCAACTCTGCGGTGTACCACTGGTAGCAACAGACGCCCCATTCTGCTGCCCCCTCTGTGCTTGCCACCACTGAAGGCATATGGGGCTCAGAGTCCCCACTACCTTATGGTGGCCTCCTTAGGAGTAGGAAAACAGCCAGCTGAATTCCAAGTCCCCTGCTTGGCGACCCCAGCCCATCTCCCCTTGTGCTTTCCCAGGTGCTTGGGCCACCATCAGTAGCATGACTCCAATGGTCCAAGCAATGGGTATGGGGACAATCAGCCCATGAGTATGTCCAGAAACAAGGACAGCCCAGAAATCCAGTTCAGCAGTTCTGAACAGAGTATAGGAAACAGGGAAATGTGGAGATACAGGGAGCACATAAATAAAAAAGTTTAAAAAAACCTATGCCAAATCCTGGTCTTCTCTTCCTACACTCGGCCAATAGCAGAACGTACTCACCTATCTTGGCAGTTCCAGGTTGAGCAGCCCAAGAGGGAGGGAGGTGGTGGGAACCATCCTAATTTAAAGGCTATGCAGCCCCCCCGCCTGTGCTCCCCAATGCCCCCAAACCTATAAAAACATTATTCAGAATTGTGGTTTGCCCAACCCACTATAATAATAATAATAATAATATATAATAATAATTTATTATTTATACCCCGCCCATATTAAAAGCAATACAGCACCAAACAGTAAAAACTTCCCTAAACAGGGCCACCTTCAGTTGTCTTTTAAATGTAAAACAGTTGCTTATTGCCTTGACATCTGCTGGGAGGGCGTTCCACTGGGCAGGCGCCACTACTGAGAAGGCCCTCTGCCTGGTTCCCTGTAACCTCACTTCTCGCAGCGAAGGAACTGCCAGAAGGCCCTCGGCACTGGACCTCAGTGTCCGAGCTGAGCGATGGGGGTGGAGATACTCCTTCAGGTATACAGGACCGAGGCCGTTTAGGGCGGGGGTCTGCAACCTGCAGCTCCGGAGCCGCATGCGGCTCTTTTACACCTTTGCCGCGGCTCCGGGGCGGATACGCCTGTTCACTTCTCCAGCTGGCCGGCGGCCCGCCCTCCGGAGGCTGAGGGTGCTGCTGCTGTGCTGCTCTGCTCATGCGTCGTGCCTCGTTTCTGCCAGCGCAGACGCAGCAGCAGACAGCAGCAGTTTCCCTCCAGAGGTGTGGCTGCTGCTGCTGGTGTGGAGCTGCTGCTGGCTGCTGTATCGAGGCGACGACGAGGTAGGCAGCTGTGGGCTGGGCCAGGGGCGGCGGGTGGTGGGCGAGGGCGAGGGGGGAAGCCCTCCTTTTAAAAATGGTCGAGGAAGCTGCACCTGTTTCCCTGCCGCTGCCTCCTTCACTCCTGCTTCCGCTCGCAGCCTCAGACCGCGCTCTCGCGGGCGCACGTCTCTCTCCGCCCCGGAGCAAGGCCGGGACTCGCCCTTGCCCGGGACCCGCGTCTCAGGAGCCAATGGGTGCATGTGTCGCGAGGGGGCTTGGAGGCTCCTAGGGGCCCGCGCACGCACAGATGTGGCTGCTTTAAAAGGCTGCATGGAGGAAAAGGCAGTTGTGCGTTCTTCCGCAGCAGCGTCGAGCGGAGCCGCCGCCGGACCTCACCAGGCAAGGTTAGTCACGTCGCCCCCGCCTTCCAGGGCGCAAAGCTGGGCTGGCTGGGCAGAAACCACCGTTGAGCTCTCTGCCTGCCGTGGGCGGGGGGCTTTGCAACCCCCCAACGAGTCCCTTGGGGTGGGGGACTGGGACTGGGGAGGGGGAGTCCTCTGCCGCTGCTTCCTCAGGTGTGTTGCTTCGGCTGCCGGGCGGAGCGTGGGAGCGCAAGTTGGCCGCCTGCTCGCGCCCTCCGGCTGTGGCCTCTCCAAAGTGGCCGCTCCAAACGCGCGGCGCAAAGAGCGGCGCCTTGGCTTTGCCCCGGTTTGGTTGGGCAGCCTGTGGCTGGAGGAGATCCGGGGGATTCCTCCTCGGCGGCTGAAAGAGGGGCTTTTTCTCCCACGCTTTCTTTTCTCCCAGTTCTAGGTCACTCAACCCACAATAGCACTTCTTTAGTCTCCTTGCCGCACGCGCTCTGGCAACTTTTCAGGCTCCGGCTTGCGTAAAAAGTGGGAAAGCTTTCTCTCGCTTCCTTCCCCCCCCTCTCATTTCCTTCCCCCCTCCCCCTCCAATGCTGCTCTCCAACCACCTACCTGCTTGTCACAAGTTTTGACCCCCCCCCACTCCTTGGAAGGGTTTCATTATTGGAGCTGAGCTTGTCCCCTGCTGAGGTAAATGACTTATTGCTCTGCTTCGACCGGGGTGGGTGGGCTGGTAAAGAAAACCAAACCTGAGTAACTTATGCAGAGGCAGAATTTACTAGGTGGGGGAGAAGCCCCTGTTGTGACTTCCAGGTGTTTGGAAGCACGGACAGCCCACCAAAAAGAAAACTTGTGAAAATGCTTCCTTCGCGAGGGCAAGGAGTAATAGGGGTGGAGATGGGCCGAAAGTCCAAAGGAAATGATTTCTTGAAGGGGGAGGATGTACTACGGGAGGCAGAATAAAGGGCTGGTTCTCACAGAGACATGGGTAGGAGAATGACGCCCCAAAAGGTTGCAGTTTTTCCTCTGTCCTGAGTGTGTGTTAGGGGAGCCTTGACAAAGCACTTGTTGGCGTGGAAGAGAGGAGTCCTAACTCGGATCTGTGTTCATGTGCAAAATCTATTGCCATTGTCATTAAGGGGGCAGGGAACTCCCCTAAAAAGGTTTGAACAGTATGAACTACTACAGCCACCTGTATGCAAGTCAGCACAAACATCACAGGCTTCTCTGGTGCAATTCTGTGCTTTATTTAGCAAGAGAGGAGGTTGGAAGATGTGAGCATAGCCTCTGGCTATGTAAAAGACACTAAGATTATTGTAAAAGCCAGCAGTCTTCAATTAGACATGGGACAAACATTTAACACAAGTGTGTAGTTGAGGACTCATTTTTTTTAAAAAAAACAACAAATCAAATATTTGTATGCTGTTGCAACCCACCTTGGATCAGGCTGTGACCTGGTAGTGGTCCCCAGGTTGGATAAAAATGAATGATTTAAAAAAATAATAAAAAAATGGATTTTTTTTATTTAAATCAGATTTTTTTATTTAAATCAGATTTTTTTAATTTAAATCAGATTTTTTTTATTTAAATCGGATTTTTTAAATTTAAATCAGATTTTTTAAAATAAAATGCAGTGTTATATTTGTTTTAAATGTCACAGTGGTTTTGCGGCTCCCAGTTTCTTTTTTTTCCTTCAGAAACGGGTCCAAGTGGCTCTTTTTGTCTTAAAGGTTGCAGACCCCTGGTTTAGGGCTTTAAAGGTCAGCAGCAACTAAGTAACAGCAACAGTTAATTGCACATTTATTCAAAATCCAATTAAAATTATTTCGTTTAATTAATTGAACAAAACTGATGAACTTGATTGAGTGACACCAGCCAGCTTTTCAAAGTCTGATACTCATTTACACCTCCAGCCCTCCCTTGGCACCACCTCTTAGCCCAATGCACACCCCGCTCAGTTTTGCAGATCAAGGCTCCTGTCAGAAAAGGGGCTGAGGGATTGGCTCCCTCTGCTTGTTCTACAGCAAGCCATGGGGAACTGGCAACCCTCCAGAAGGTGCTGGACTCCACCTCTGACCGCTGGCATTGCAGAGGTGAGGCCAGACCCAAAATGGCGGCAGGTGGAGGTGGAGATGCGTAGTCAGTTAGCATTTCCATTGGAAAGGCTATGTTCTTGTCATCGTGATTTCCTTGTGGCAAGGAGTTCCACAGTTCAGTGTTCCCCGAGCTAAGTACAGACATTAGCTCTGGAGGGATGGTGACACAGCCTTCTCATTTAAGACAGAATTTGCTGATCCAGAGGATCTAAATAGGAAAGTCCATGTTTTACATTCCCCCCCCCATGCCTCTCAATTTTACTAGTTCACTGTGATCCACCCCCCTTCTCCTCTCACACTTGAGCTATATTCTACCCAGATGGGCAGGGTGCAAATAAATAAATAAATAAATAAATAAATAAATAAATAAATAATACTCCTCCCCCACCCATTGCCAGTTTATTTCACATCTCTTCTCCTTTCCACTCACATTCCCTTCTTCCTCCTGCAACAGCTCTGCTCTCTCTATCCCCTTTCCTTCCTATTCCCAGGTGAAAATAGGAATCTTTTCTCTCTTCATCTTAATTCCTCTAGCACTGGGCCTTTTTCCAGTGGAAGACGAAGACCTTCTCCACCTGAACGACCTGCCCCCTATACTCAGCCTGTGCAGTAGGAAGCCTAGGGGGCACAGCCAGGTGGACTTAGGAGCATCATTGCAGTGAGTCAGGGTTGCCAACTTGAATAAAATATTGAGGACCCAGGTAAGCCCCGCCCCATATAATTGATCGCATGACCTGGTGCATGCACACCATTTTAATGTCAATGCCCATCAACTGGGGGTGGGGAGCCCCCTCGAATATGTGGGGGCCAAAGGGACCTCGGCCCCTAGAAGCTGGCTCCTATGCACTTAGTCAAGCCATTGATTTACCTAGCTCAGCATGGGCAGCAGGTGGTTTCAGGCGGGGTTATCTGGCAGCCCTGACCCTTGGGAGCCCTGAAACCCAGCTGAAGGAGGGGAGGGCAGAGGCCCTGGAAAAACCCACCCTTGGTTTGCTGCGGAAGCTTCTGCAATTCCTGATTTGAGTGGAAGTCGGAGGAAAGCCGCGGCAGGATTTCGCCTTTCTCTGAAGAAGCTGCCAGGGCAAGGGGGAGGGGGCGCACGTTCAACGTCACCGGGGAAACCCTGCCAGGAACAAAAACGCAAAGCCGCACCTCCGCACCCAGTCCAGGTTTCCGGAAAGAAATAGACCCCGTTTAGTGCAATTGTCTGGAAAGATCAAGAAGAGACACGAATTTAAATGCTTGCGAAATGCGCAGATAGGATCCTCGGTCTTTATTCAAGAAGAAGAAGATGATGGTGAAGAAACCCCGAGGTTTTTGCTCTCTCGCTCTCCCCCCCCCCATCCCCCAAGGGACCCTTTTTCGTTGTGCCCCACTCCTAGTCAATTGGGGTCCGCCATTTTTTCCTTTCGGTTTGCCAGGCTCTCTCCGGGAAAGGACAACTTGGACAAACTTTTCAACACCTGCCCAGCCCAGCCCCCCCCCCTCCCTGGGCTTTTCTCTGGGCAGTTAAGCCACAGCTAAGCCTAGGAGATGGCGAGCTGGGAGACGCTGGATGGGCTCTGGAAGACGCCTGCTTGTCATTCAGGGGCAGCTGGGCTGCCTTGCAGGGCGCTTCAGGGGGGCGAGAGCAGCTTGGAGGGGCTGTTGCGGGGGGGGGGAGACCTCGGCAGATGCCACGTGTTTCGGACCACTGGAAAAAGCCGAGAGGTGGAAATGAGGGAAGCGAAGGGGCGAATTGCTGCTGCTGTGGGATCTTAATCGGCCCGATAATTCTTCCCTTAAATGCCGGAGAGCGAGTTATAATCCGGAGGCGAAATTTAATTTGCATTGCCTGGAGTAATTTACGACGTTTCGAACTGATGTTCATACATCAATATCAATCGGCGCAGGTTTTTGCCACTTAGGAAGATCATCTCGCCTTTAAAACCTGCACAAAATAAAATCGATCGTGGGTGCATTTGCCGCAGATTGCTTGGCTTGGCTCTGCTCGAAGCCAGGAAAAGCGGCGGCAGAGCGAGGGGGTGCAGGAAGGCGGTCCAGAACCTGCCCGGCCCTCCCCGAGGAGCTACCGGGGAGGAAGGAGAAAGCCTTCCTCGAAGACGGAGACCTCTGGGCAGCCGGAACCGCGGGGAAGCCGCCTCGGACGCTGCAGGCGCCTTCTCTGCTGCGTCTCGGGGGTGTCACTGCCTCGTGGCCACAATCCGCCCTAGAGCTGCCCAGGGCTGGTGGAGCAAAAATGGCCAAGCAGGGAGCTTCAGGCTCCTCGCCCGTCGTCCGTTCCCCGCAGAAATAATCAGGAGAGAAGCGGGGTAGGAAATCCCGTAGTCTTATACAGCTTCAGCTATAACATATAGGATGGACTCATAATTATTATATAATAAAATATAATAAAAATAACGAAATGTATTTAATAACTGCATTACAAAAATACATGCAACCTCCCATTTCCAGCCACGATGTTTGCTTTGCGCGCACGCACCGACTTCCCTCTCGAGGAAAGGGCGTGTCGAGTGATTCCGAGATCAAGGGTTGTTTCCTTCCAGTATCGATCTATGCAAATCCCCTCCCAATAATCGAAGGGGAATCTCTTCTCTCCCCGCCCAGCCGCCCTCCCCACGGAAGCAGCCTCTCGGCTGCAGGAGAGCCGTCCAAAGCGCCTCCAGCCGGGCACTCGAGAAAGGCAGGATGGAGCCTTGGGTGATGCGCACGCTTTGCGCAACTTATGCCGCATCCTTCCACGACTTTCCCCGGCAAGCGCTGTTCTTGCTTGTGAGCCTTGACGGCTCGGGTCTCCTCAGCGGCTTGGACTTCCCCCAGTCAAAGGGTCATTCCGCCAGCCTCACTTTTGCGGGCTGTTAAAAGGTTTTGCCGGTTTGCAGGCAGCATGTCGAACCCGGAGGGAAACTAGAGCTGTCTTCCAGGGCGAGAAACCAGCGCCTCCAAAAGCCAGGAACTTCCTCGTCTCTTCCAGGCGCCGCTGCTTTGAAGCGCACAGGCGCCACCTGCGCGGGACCTGCGCGCTCCTCCACCATCGCGCCAGGCCAGCCTTTCACCAAGGAGTTCAGCCCGAACAGCTCGCCTAGTTTCTCTTTCCTTCCACACAGCCAAGAGACGCCGCAGAGAGCGAGCCAGCTGAGCCCGACGCCTCTCCTGCGTAACAGAGACCTGTGGGGTCAAGGAGGCGGAAGAAACCCCTCCCCAGGCCAGCCTTTCGCCTGACCCTCCTCGCCCTCGGAGGTGCCAGCTGGGGAAGCTCCCGACTTTGGCTTCTGGAAAATTTTTGTGGGCAAACCGTTGGCTATTAATTGTTGAAAAGCAAAGCAAAGCAAAAGAACACGGGTGGTCGGTCCAAAAACCAACACAGTAACGAGCTCGGTTTGCAAGGAACCATGCACTGAACGCGATCCAAAGGGACCTGCAGCCACCACCTTGGACATTAATCCGGACAGACGGGAAGACACCCAGCGGCGCAAGCGTATAAGAGAAGGAGGCCTCCACACGAGAAGGAGCAGGACAGCAGGAGGACCGAGGACGTTTAGGTGAAAACGCCAGAGCTGCTGCAGCCACCGGCCGCCGCCTCTTGCAGCAGCCACACGTGTGTGTGTGTGTGTGTGTGTGTGCCGCAGCCCCTTTGCACAACCGTGCGGCTCCGGACGCGAAAGAGCGCGTGGAGAACGCTTTCGGCGGGAGGGGGGCTTCCCACGTGGCCCCGATTCCTGCCCCATCCTGATGCGCTAACAAAGCGCTGTAGGCCAGCTCTGCGCCTCGCAAGACCAGCCGGATCAGCGGCCTGGGAGCGACAAGAAAAAAAAGGCCGCGCGGAGAGGTCCCTCCCTTGCTCCTGAAGGCACCACAAAGACACTACACACCCCTCTCCCCCAGTGGCCACCCACCCACTCCATCCTCAGTCTTCGGGCTGGTGGGCCTTTGTTTGGGAACGGCGCAGGGGCCGGGCTGGCCGAAGGGGAACAAAGCCGAGAGAGCCCCTTGCGTGTGCAGCCCCCCACCTGGCGCCGGCCCGCTGCTGCCTGCCTGCCTGCCTCCCACCCCACCCCATCCCTACCGCTCACCTGCCAGCCTGAGCGCGGACATCCTCTGGAATTCGGGCTCCTGTAGCCACTTCCACATCCTGCGGAAAGTCTCTCTGCCGGACTTGAGCTTGCTCCAGGGCTTGGGGTTCCTCAGCAGGTCCGAGAGCGTCCCCTGGGAGCGGCAGAGGACGCGCTGGGCGAAGATGGCTTGAGGGATGCTGTAGCGCTTGAGCTCGGTGGTGATCCGCTGGGCGACTTCTTTGGTGTTGATCTCCTCCATCTGCCCGGAGCCGCTCCCGCCGCCGTTGACCTGCCCGGAGGCCGCCGCCGCTGCTCCCGCCGCCGCCGCCGCCGCTCCCGGGTGGGCTTCCCGGGGCCCGGCACCCAGGATCTGCCCGTGGCCCGGCGCGCTCAGGTGGGCGTGGGGGTGGTGCGGGATCCCGTGGAGAGGCCCCATGCCGGGAGCAGAGGTCGGCGTCAGGTGCTGCTCGCCGTGCCTGGCCAGCAGGGCAGGGTGATGCGCTTCGTAGCCGTTGGGGGCCAGCATCTTCTCGGCGGCGGCGGCTCCCGGGTGAGCGTAATGGGGGAGCCCTTGCTGGGAACCGTGCAGCCCGCCCAGGCCGGAGCCGGAGAGCGGAGAGAGGCGCTGCCCCATGCCGGGGACGTCTTTGGCGTGGTAGGGCGAGTACAGGTTGTTCATGGACGCGGCCAGGCTCCTCTCGTCCCGCATGAGGGTGAAGCTCCCGCTCACGTTCCCCGACAGCCGCTGGTGAGGGTGATGAGGGTGCTGGGACGGGTGGTGGGGGTGATGGGGGTGATGGTGATGGTGGGGGAATTTGTCCGCGACGGTGGAGATGGGCGGGAGCGGCTGCAAAGGCGTCAGGGTGGTGTAGGTGCTGCTCATGCTGAGGCCAGGCGGGGTCTCGCAAGCCATGGTGATGGTGGGGTGCAGAGGGCCGCCCAAAGGGTGCTCCGCGCCGCCCCGGTGGTGCGCGTAGTCCCCTCCGTCCAGGAGGGCGGCCATGCCCAGCGGGCGAGCGCCGTGGGCCAAGGGGTTGCTCTGGCCGCCGCCGCCGCCGCCGCCGCGGGGGTGGGCGCTCCGGAGCAGGTCGGGGCCCGGCTCATGGCTCACCCCGTGGAGGTCGCCCAGAGTCTCCATCGCCAGTTGGGTGTTCATGGTGGCCGCGCGGGCGGGCGGGCGGCGCGCACATCTATCTGGTTTGGGGTGGCCCGCGAGGCACCGAGGAAGCGCTTCCCTTTGCCGGCTCGCCTGCAACACCGGCACCTTCCCTGCCCCCGAGGCCGCTCCGAAGCTCGCTCTCTCGCCCGGCCTGGGATGTTGCTGGCTAGAATTTGGGTTTTATTCCAGGGGGGAGACGCGGCTGGGGGGGCTTCCTTTGGTGTTGGGAATGAGCCCCCGGCAGATGCCTCCCCGCCGGTCTCCCTATAACAGCCTCAGCCGCGCCTCCAGTCGGGCTCCGTGCGCCTCTCTCGCCATCGCCAGCTCTCCCGCTTACTGTTTCAGTGGCTTTGGTGACGGGCTCCGCGGTTGCAGCTGCCGGGGTTGGGAGAAAGCGGACATGCGCGCTGGGGACTCACGCAGCGCCTCCCCCTTCTCTCTCTCTCTCCTCCCCCCCCCCACCTGCGCGCGCGCCCCAGGATCCACACACTCACACGTGCCTGCTGCTGGCCCGCGCAAGACCGGCTAGCGCTGCTGCGCGCTCCCGTCGGAGGCTGAGATTGCCAGGCACTGACCAAGAATGTGTGTTGGGGTGTGTCTATGGAGAAGGGCGCTCGGAAAGGCCGACCCTTATTCTCCCCCCGCCCGCCCCAGGCTTGGGACTGTCCCCGAACTTCCCGCGGGTCGTGGCTCATCTTGCCCTGAGCTCCACGAGAAGGCGGCGTCTCCCTCCGGAGTCCAGCGCCGCTGGGTGCTCCATCCCCTCGGCGACTTCGCGCTTCCAGCGGAGAAGCTGCGCGCAGCTCCTGGCGGCGGATGGGAAGATTCCCTCGCGGGTTTTTCACGCCTGCGGAGCGCCGGTTCGGAGCGGATCGCAGTCTCCGCTGTTGCCGGCCGAGCAAGAGCGCCGAAGAACCAAGAGTGGGCGGGGACGAAGAGAGACGAAGCCGGGAAGAGGGAGTCAGAGGCGCCCCCGTGGTCACTCCTTAGCCATCAAGGAGGCTGCCATCCCGTGCCACACATTTACCTGGGAGGAGGTCCCCCTAGAAGTCAGTAGGCGTGGGAAGGGTAGCTTTCTTTGGCAACCCTTGTTACCAACACTGACTGGCAGCAGCGGCTGTCCAGAGGTTCAGGCAGGGTCCAGGGGGCCTCCGCAGGAGATTCCGGCGGAAATTGAACCTGGGACGCACAGCAGGCGCTCCTCCCACTGAGCCACCATGGGCGCATCCAGGATTTATTTTAGGGGGGGGAGGCTTTATGTAAAGGGGGAGCAAAACCGAGTTATCTGCGTCGCAGTTGGTCAGATAAATATTTTTATATATTTACTTGATTTAGGGGGGCAGCTGCCCCCCTGCACTCCCGTGGCTACGCCCATGTGAGCCACAGGGCCCTCCCCCTTCTCTTCAGGCTGGTGTCCCTCCTCTCTCTCGCATCTCCTTCCAAAGAGTGCGGGGCGGGGTACCTGCCGCCCCTCCCCTGCTTTATTTTCACAACAACCCCATGGGGGCTGCAATTGGCTCACAAGCATCCAGACATCCACTCCTCCATCTTATGCGCGGGCAGCTTGTGGTTGGTCTCTGCCCCTTTCTGTCACTAGAAAGAGCACTGAAAAGAAGTCATCGAAGCTTCTAAAGGCACAAATACAGGATGGGTGACACCTGGCTTGAGAGCAGTACATGTGAAAAGGATCTAGGAGTCTTGGTAGACCACAAACTTGACATGAGTCAACAGTGTGATGCAGCAGCTAAATAAGCCAATGCAATTCTGAGCTGCATCAATAGGAGTATAGCGTCTAGATCAAGGGAAGTAATAGTACCACTATATTCCGCTCTGGTCAGACCTCACCTGGAATACTGTGTCCAGTTCTGGGCACCACAGTTCAAGAAGGATACTGACAAGCTGGAAGGTGTCCAGAGGAGGGCAACCAAAATGGTCAAAGGCCTGGAAACAATGCCTTATGAGGAACGGCTTAGGGAGCTGGGTATGTTTAGCCTGGAGAAGAGAAGGTTAAGGGGTGATATGATAGCCATGTTCAAATATATAAAAGGATGTCATATAGAGAAGGGTGAAAGGTTGTTTTCTGCTGCTCCAGAGATGCGGACACGGAGCAATGGATTCAAACTGCAAGAAAGAAGATTCCACCTAAACATTAGGAAGAACTTCCTGACAGTGAGAGCTGTTCAGGAGTGGAATTTGCTGCCAAGGAGTGTGGTGGAGTCTCCTTCTTTGGAGGTCTTTAAGCAGAGGCTTGACAGCCATCTGTCAGGAATGCTTTGATGGTGTTTCCTGCTTGGCAGGGGGTTGGACTGGATGGCCCTTGTGGTCTCTTCCAACTCTATGATTCTAGGCTTCCTCCCGGGTCTGATTTGCTTCCCGCCCACGCTTCCAGAGTCCACCAACCTGTCTCTAACCAAGCGGCGCGAGATATCAGGGCTTCCAGGGGCTTACCTAGGCTTGGAAGGACCTTGCACAGCGCACTTCCTCCCCACCAAACTCGTAACGCTATGAATGCTGCTGGGAAACGTTTTTTGGTTCAGAGCACCAGGTTGGAAGAACGAGACCTTGTTGCCTCCTCCTTGGACAGATCCTCATTATGTACATGTTTAAAGAGTTTTCAGCCAACGTTTTAAACACATGACTTTCCCCCAGGGGATCCTGGGAAGTGTAGTCCCCTTCGCAAGGGTGCTTCAGCAGGGGTGGAGGAACATGTGGGATGGCCTTTAATGGGTAGGAGAGGATTATATATTAATTGCAATTCATTCCTCCAGGTGTCCACATGTGTGGGTTGAACAGAGTTTCAAAATCCCTTCCTTTGGCAGCAAAATTTAAAGCATAGGGCTTAAAAACCTTGTTTTGAGTAAGTCCATCTATGAAGTAAGCTTACGGCTTCCCCATTCTTACCCCACTTAACAAAGAATCAGGCAATAACTTATGAAGTAAGTTTAAAAATAAGATTTACTTACTTGGTTTACAGCAACAATAGCATTAAAAACTGTGCAGGGAAAACACTTATATTTACAGTATCTGAAGAAGTGTGCATGCACACGAAAGCTCATACCAAGAACAAACTTAGTTGGTCTCTAAAGTGCTACTGGAAAGAATTTTTTTATTTTATTTTGTTTTGACTATGGCAGACCAACACGGCTACCCACCTGTAACTTATATTTACAGTATAACCAGCTTCAGCCAGATGCCTTGAAGCTGGAACAAGCAGAGGAACGTCTGCATCCAGTGCTGATCAAAGGGAGGGAGGGAGAGGAACAGGAACTGCTATATGCTTCTTCCTTTCCAGGAGAGGAGGAGAAATGGCATCACACAGAGCCCACCAACTGCATTTCTATGGTCTGAGTGCCTATCAGTAAAACTGCTCCGTGGACCTGGCCCCTTCTCTTGTTAACTAGCAAGAATTTGTTGTCGTTCAGTCGTGTCCGACTCTTCGTGACCCCATGGACCAGAGCACGCCAGGCACGCCTATCCTTCACTGCCTCTCGCAGTTTGGCCAAACTCATGTTAGTAGCTTCGAGAACACTGTCCAACCATCTCATCCTCTGTCGTCCCCTTCTCCTTGTGCCCTCCATCTTTCCCAACATCAGGGTCTTTTCTAGGGAGTCTTCTCTTCTCATGAGGTGGCCAAAGTACTGGAGCCTCAACTTCAGGATCCGTCCTCCCAGTGAGCACTCAGGGCTGATTTCTTTGATAATGGATAGGTTTGATCTTCTTGCAGTCCATGGGACTCTCAAGAGTCTCCTCCAGCACCATAATTCAAAAGCATCAATTCTTGGCGATCAGCCTTCTAGCAAGAATATGCATTTGTTAAGTTTGGCTGCTAATCTCCCACAGAGCGGGTGCATTCGGAGGAGGGGGCCAACCCAATCCATTGCACTGGCACGACTCAGACTGAGGAGGAGGAGGAAGCTGCCAGCCAGGACCACCTCCTGGGCTGATTGTAAGTAAGAAGGCAGGAAGGTGGGGGGGGGGCTGGTTGAGGGCAAATTGAGGCTGGTGGGTCAGTGCCCCCATTCTCCTTACTGGGCCAGTCTCTGCTGCATCGGCGCCAGTGTATGTGGGGTGTGTGATGCTGCCATGTGGCATCCAAAGCACTTTCCTTTTTGCCACAGCAAAAAGGGGGACACTCCACATGTGGAATACATTTATGTTATGAGCACAACAATGGGGCAACCAGGAAATGTCGAGAGCACAAGGTTTTCAGTTGGACAATAAGAGCATTTGGTGTGGGGGGGGGGCTCCAAGTCAGTTAAGGGTCATGGCCAATGGCTGTGCTAGATGTGTTATGCCAGGGATGGCCAAAGAGAACCTGAGGTGGACCCCAAAATGGTGCCTCCTCCCTGCCAGAGAAGAAGGGGTGAGGGTAAATCTACATTGGGACAAAGAGGTAAGAAGGGTGGTCATTGGGGATCTGCTGCCCCAGTGGATCCAGCCGCCTGAGGCAATCACAGTCGCCTCACTTTGCCTCTTGGTTGGGCCGGCCCTGTGTCCTCTATGAAAGCCTCGGTTTTCTGTTTTTTCACTGCTGTGCTGTATTGCATTGTTTTCAGTGATCCTCCCTTCAGAAACACAAGACCGATTTCCTGCATAGACAGTCAGTCCAGACCCCATCATCAGCATAATGTGAAGTATGGGCTTGTTTATTTTGCCTGCATCATCTAGCACTTATTTGCTTTGACTGTTGTCTTGCAATGTCCTTCCCACAGTGGCCAAGTTGGTGCTCTTTGCCATCAGCTTTGGATTCCTGTACCTTAGGACCCAGGTGGCACTGTTGGTTAATCTGGGGGAGTCTAGGGCTTGCTGATCAGTAGGTCGGCGGTTCGAATCCCTGCCACGGGGTGAGCTCCCGTTGCTCGGTCCCAGCTCCTGCCCACCTAGCAGTTCAAAAGCACATCAAAGTGCAAGTAGATAAATAGGGACCGCTCCAGCAGGAAGGTAAATGGTGTTTCCGTGCGCTGCTTTGGTTCGCCAGAAGCGGCTTTGTCATGCTGGCCACATGACCCGGAAGCTGTCTGCGGACAAACGCCGGCTCCCTCAGCCTATAGAGCGAGATGAGCGCCGCAACCCCAGAGTCGGACACGTCTGGACCTGCTGGTCAGGGGTCCCTTTACCTTTACCCTGGACTCCATGTCTTGTATGCATGAGTTGAATACCACACTCCCTTCTATTAGGAAAACAGTCGTTTTAATTTTTGCTGCTACATTGTACAGTTTATCCATAAAAGAACATTGCGGTTTCTCTTAGGAGCAGTTGGTGAGAGGCTTCCTCAAAAGCATTTGCAAAATCCAAATATTGAATGGCTACCATTGTCTGTTGTCATGGATGGATCAGTCCCTCGTGACATTTGGATTGAATGTTTCAAGGGGACCACTCTCCATGCTCTGTACCACAGAGACTTATGGCATCTGATAGATTCCTGATTTCTTTGGGGGATTTTCCAGTTGACGTGGCTGGCATTTCTGTTGAGGCTATTGTCTCACTATAGAATGGTGAGATGCGTAGGACCATTGATTCAGTTGCTCCTGAGTACCATCCCTGTTGCAGTGGATCATGCAGAGCACATTGGAGTGACCTGTATCTGATGAAACAGGAGGGCCTATGGCTGCAAAACAGGTGGTGCAAGTTGTGGGGTGGGTTTTTTGGCAGGTTGGAGTGGATATATTAATTGCAATTTATCCCTCCAGTCTCCCAGGTGTGTGGGTTTAAACCGAGTTTTTAAAATCCCATCCTTGACAGCATGAAATCTTAGGAAAATAAGCCGCAAAGCCTCCTTTTATGCTGAGCAATTGCAGCTTATGAAATAAGATAGCTTTCCCTTTTTACCTTGCATAACAAAGAATCAGGCAACAACTTATGAAGCAAGTCTTTAAAATGGTGTTTTCTTAATGTTCTTGCATTGGTTCACAGCAAAGGCAGCAGTAAAAAATATGCAGGTACAGCATTCTTAGTTACAAAAATGCAGAGGTTAGTTTCTAAAGTCCATCTGTGTACCTGGATCCCAGGAATATGTCCGATCAGCATCAGAATCATGGTGAAAAGAAGACAGAGAGACAACAACAGGGAAAGAGTTTATATCCTGTTTCTTCCCATTACTAGAAACAGGGGGAATGACATCACACAGACCTCTCTCTCCATCATTTACATTCCTATGGCCTGAGTCTGCCTGTCAAACTGCTCTGGTTGTTTGCCCTTAAACTTACTAACTAGCAAGGGTATGCGTTTGTTTAGCTTGACTGCAATCTCCCACATAAATGCCCATCTGAAGCTGACCAAACATGGATGAGAGCGCATTATAGATCTTAACTATGTTAGTGGTGGTGAAGAAAGCTTACTTTTTCACCACCATAGTATCTGGCGGAGCTGTTTCAAGTGTAGAATGGGATTTTGCCATCTGATTGGGAAAGCATTGCTCCGGACCCCCACTGAAGCTTGCTATGACAATTTTGCAAAGCACTTGGGAAATGGTTGTTCAGATTCAGGCAGAAATGGATGCCACGGTTAGTGTAAGTCCTACAGAGATATCCAGAGCATTGCCTGTTCCATCTGTACAGGATCCGTTTCAGTTATTGCAGCCGGAGGATGAAGACTCACTCCTCGTAGGAGTGTAGCCAACCATCAGCCCTCTGTATCCTTGTCCATCTTAGTTCACCAGAGCTCACCAAAATGGGTTGGGGAGGTACCACCCACCTTGAATGAGCTAGTGGTGCCTCCCCTTCTTAAGAGAACCTCGTTATTATTGACAGCTGCATGAATTATGATAGCTAGGAAGTGGAAGGGGCTAGCAGAATATAAAATGGAAGAATGGTACAAAGAGGTTTGTTTGGGGTATAGCTATTAATGATAAATTAACACGTGCCATTAAAAGTAAGAAGAGGAATATGTAGAAGAAATGATTTTGAAGAAATATGGAGGGTGTTCGTAGAATTTGTATTGTTAAAACAGAAAGGGGCCAAACCAGCACAAGAGGTGTCAAAATTTGGGGAGGTTGGAGAGTTATAATGGAATGGTCTCAGTGGTGGGGTGCACATTTTTATGATTATGTATGTATGATTATTAATTTAATAATAAATAAAGGGGGAACACTTCCATCAGGGATAGGTGAGAAGAAGGGATAAAAGAAAAGGAAAGGAAAAGGAAAAGGAAAGAAAAGGAAAGAAAGAGAAAAAGAAAGTGTATTAGCTGTTAGTACATGGCTAAATTTTCAGAACTCCATGAATATCACCCCTTGAGATTAATTCATTCTTGTCCTAGGGCAGATTCCCCCCTCTTGCTCTGCCCTGTGCTTCTGTTAGATTGCATATTTCACATTAAGATGTGACCCTGCATTAAACTAAGCAGAACAATTAGGTATCACTTCTACATTTTTGTGTGTACCTTTATTGCATTCTGTCCTGGCTTTTAAGTATTTACAAATATTTGTCTTCCGAATGTCGGCAAATTTAGAGCTGCATATTGTAAAATTAATTAACGTGTATAAATAAACAATTGGGCAGCACCCTCTTCCTCGTCAAAGAGAGAGAAAGAGAGAACCTCATTAGAGTTCAAAGCATTTGACAATGATCTCCTGGTGGTGAATATCCCCTTTGGGGCCAAGGTGCTCAAGAGTGTGGGGTGATACACCTGCAGTTAAGCTCAGAGGAAGCTAATTATCTGGACTCATTTCAGTTTCATTTTGAAGTTGCCTTGGTCCTCCTGGCTGGTGATCTGTGTCAGTTGTGTGTGTGTGTGTGTGTGTGTGTGTGTGTGTGTGTTCTCCTTGGCCTCTCAGCAGCTTTTGATGTCATTTACCATAATATCCTTCTAGAGTGGCTCCAGGAGGTGGGGGTTTGGGGCAGTGGTTATATTTCTATTCTTTTGGGGGGTGTTTCCAGAAAGCAGTGAATAGGGGGCTATTGCTCAGCACCATGGGAGTCGTCCTGCTGTGTCCAACAGGATTCCATCTTTTTTTAAAATAATAATAATAATATTTATTCATTTTGCAGAAGAAAAGCATAAAAAAGCAAACTCACAAAATACAAAAAAGAAAAAGAAGATACAGAAAAACTTAGAACAAGAAAATACAAAAATAAAAATTCTTCTTACCATAACATAACTTTCACTATACATCTTAATTGACTTCCCCCACCCCACCCCACCCTTCTGAATCTCAAATCTCAAATCTATATTGGCAGTTTCTAGATAAATACAATCTAAACCAAAACTTCTTGCAATCCTATTCCAACAGGATTCCATCTTGTCCTTCATGCTAGTTAGCCATCTATTGTCATCAGGAAATTTGGAATGAGGCACCACAGATGACTCTGTTCCATCTGAGTGAGGAGAGGTGGCTCAGGTGATAGACCTATGCTTGGAAGCAGTGATGGGCTGGATATGGGCCAATAAACTGAAGTTGAAGCCTGATAAGACTAAGATGTTATGCTTCATAAGTTCTTGGGTCCAAGAGGTGGGGAGATGCCTGTTCTGAGTGTGCTTGTACTCCCCTGGAAGAAGCAGGTCTGTTGTTTGGGTTACTCCTGGAACCAACATTTTAAGTGGAGGACTCAAGTGGCACCTTTTGAATGAAAATGACTGGGTCACTGTTCTCTATGATCTGGTAATTTTCATATTGGATTATTGAAATACATTCAACTTGGAACAGCCCTTGAAGACAACTTAGAAATGCCAGCTGATCTAACAATGCAGTAGCCAGGCTAATGGCTGGGGTTCCTTTTAGAACCCGTTTGATTTGGGGGCCAATTCAAATTGCTCACATTAGTGTTTAAGGTCCTAAGCACCTAAAACCACAAATATAGATCAGCTCCTTTTCTATAGACCAGGCATGTCCAACAGGTAGATTGTGATCTACCAGTAGATCACTGGACGTCTGTGGTAGATCACTGGTAGATCATTGGCTCCCCCCAAAGAAGCTGAACAACTGTGGCTCCCCTAAAGAAAGCTCAACATTTTACCTCCTCCCAGAAAAACCTCAACAACTCAACCCGAAAGAAGCTCAACAACTTTGACCTGAACCCAAAAAAGAGGGTAGATCACTGCCAGTTTTTTACTTTGTGAGCAGATCACAGTCTCTTGGGAGTTGGCCACCCCTGCTATAGACCACCACAGGTGTAAAAAAAAAAATCAGCAGAGGGGGCCTTATGGTAATTCCATCTCCCTTGGTGGCTTTTTTGGGGGGGGGGGAACTCAGGAGAGGGCATTTGCTATGGAATTACCTCCTCACCTTGCACTTCCATTGTATAGTTTTTGTCATTTGCTGAAAACACACTTCTCTGCCCTTTGACATATGAGAGAGATATTTTAGAACTCACCGTATTCTTCTGACTATGAATTGTTTCAACATTTTAATATTGCATTTTTACATTATTGTAACCCACCCTTCCTTAAGGTATAGGACAGGTAAGAGATCATCTTCATCATCATCATCATTCCCTATCTAAATGTTTGCTGATCCGCTTGACAAGAATTGTGAAATATTGGTGAGGTGGGCTTCCCCATAGCCGAAGCTGAGCTGATTCTTCCTCAGGAAGAGATGGCAACATCCACAAGAGTATATTGTGGAGCTCTGTAGCTATAAAACCTGATCAATAAATAATAAATCACATACACATGTAGGAAAGCAAGTAACATCATGAGCACATGCAGAACATCTGCAAAGACCCTTAAGAGGTTCTTGCAGTTGATGTTATTTTAAAAAATGGATTTTTCATACAATTTGCATTTCAAGTAAGTTTCTCTACAGGTTAGTTTTTCACAAACAATAGCTTTCACTGAAAAAACAAATTGTGCTCCCTTCCCCTGAACTAACTCCTTTACTCTCCAACTGTTGTGTATGTGTTTGTTTGCCTCCTGTGGTTGGGTCCATCCCCTCCAGGCAAGAGGTTGGTGGTAATGGACAGCTTCAGCCACTGACTTTCCCTGGCCAAACTGGTGAAAGGATACAGCTGCTGGAATTGTGCCCTTCTGTGCCCCTTGTCCTCACCCCATGGTACCCAGGCCATGGTACCTGTACTTGGAGATACACATTTGTTCTCTCACCCTCCATGTTAAGGAGGCAAGGAGTTGTGATTGATTGATTCATGCTGAGGAAAATTGTTTTGGTAAATGTTCAAGGCTGAAGCTCATTAGTAGTATACTTGACTGCTGCCCAATGGTGAGGGTAATTTGGGGAAGACATGGTGCCTTCCTAATATTTTAGTCTTGATGTTCTCTCTTATGGGACTGATTCAAGAGCACAAACTTCTCACTTGGTTGCTTGGACCAATTTATATTTTGGTAGTGAAATACAATACATTTAATAGAATGTCCTTACCTTGTTTGTTTAACAATTTTAACCATTTGTTTGTTTAACAAATTTAAGATGTTTAACAGCATCTTAAAAAGCAGAGACATCACCTTGCCAACAAAGGGCCATATAGTTAAAGCTATGGTTTTCCCAGTAGTAATGTACGGAAGTGAGAGCTGGACCATAAAGAAGGCTGGTCGCCAAATAATTGATGCTTTTGAATTATGGTGCTGGAGGAGACTCTTGAGAGTCCCATGGACTGCAAGAAGATCAAACCTATCCATTCTGAAGGAAATCAGGCCTGAGTGCTCACTGGAAGGACAGATCCTGAAGCTGAGGCTCCAATACTTTGGCCACCTCATGAGAAGAGAAGACTCCCTGGAAAAGACCCTGGTGTTGGGAAAGATGGAGGGCACAAGGAGAAGGGGATGACAGAGGATGAGATGGTTGGACAGTGTTCTCAGACATGAGTCTGACCAAACTGCGGGAGGCAGTGGAAGAAGGAGTGCCTGGCGTGCTCTGGTCCATGGGGTCACAAAGAGTCAGACGCGACTAAATGACAAAACAACAACACCTTGTTTGAGGGTCTCTTTGATCATCAGCTTTGAGAAGAACCTGATTAAGCTTGAATGCAGAAACTTTGAGTTTCTCTGCTCCCAAACCCAAGTGGAGTGACCAGCCAGAGCCTGCAATTTCTCCACTTGAAACTGATCAATGCTGCTATGTGAATTTCTGTTGATGGCAGGCTTAAAAGAACAGCAAGGAAACAAAACATCCAGGTTGTTGTTGTTGTTGTTGTTGTTGTTGTTGTTGTTGTTACAACCACAGCACAGGGGAGACAGAATCTCAATCTCTCTCTCTCTCTCTCTCTCTCTCTCTCTCTCTCTCTCTCTCTCTCTCTCTCTCTTTCTCTCCCCCTCCCCGTGTGTGTGTGTGTGTGTGTGTGTGTGTGTGTGAAGGAGGGTCAAACAGTGCAAAGACAAAGGGGTAGTGGAGGGCAAGGCAAGTCACTTCAATGGAAGTGAAGCCTGGGTATTGTGCAACTCTCTGAAATCAGCCGGCCTTTCCAGCCTCTGGGTTTTGCAAGGGCTATTTATTCACAGCTGATAAAAGACTCCTTTGCTGTGCTTGGGATAGCGACAGCTTGCTGTGGTCAGTAGATAGAGGTTGTTTCCCTTTGCAAAGGAGGATATGTCAAAGGTGAAGCTTGAAGACTCCAAAAGCCAACGGATGCCAGAAGGAGATTAGCACTGCTGACACTTTCCCCCATTGAGGAGGAGGAGGGGAAATGGTCAGGGGCAGAAATGGGAGCTTTGAGGCTGGAACAAATGGGGGGGGAGGGTATCCACATTTGACACATGTAGCAATGAGTGCAGACAACTGGCTGGTGACCCACAAGGTTGAGCTCATTCTTTCTCCTAACCATGTAAGCCTTAGAGCAGTGTTTTTCAACCTTTTTGGGGCAAAGGCACACTTGTTTCATGAAAAAAATCACGAGGCACACCACCATTAGAAAATGTTAAAAAATTTAACTCTATGCCTATATTGACTATATATAAAGTAATTCTCTTGAATAGGAATCAAATAAACACAAAGAAAGTATTTTATAATTCTTGGACTTAAGAGCAGGGGTCCCCAAACTAAGACCCGGGGGTCGGATGTGGCCCAATCACCTTCTAAATGCTGCCCGTGGATGGTCCAGGAATCAGCGTGTTTTTACAGAATTGGAACCTGTCCTTTTATTTAAAATGCATCTCTGGGTTATTTGTGGGACATAGGAATTTGTTCATATTTTTTTCAAAATATAGTCCAGCCCCAAGTAAGGTCTGAGGGACTCTAGTCTTGTACCTGAGTGACTTTTTGTGACAAAGACATGAGTGGAGAAGCTCCTGAACATCCTGACATGATATAATTAACTGCCATGCCACACTTGAGAGCCCAGCCAATGTGGTGATTCCCTTTTTTGTGATGATCTTGTGCTTTGGGAAGTTCAAAGAGGTTGAACCAGCAAGTGCAAAATAAATGCAAAAGGAAACCTACACATCCTAATTATTCATCATTTATTAGCAAAGTGCTCTCACCCAGCTGAAAGGAGCCAGGCTTGTTATTTCCTCCAAACAGCAAAATAATTCTTAATTTATGTAGGTTGGAGATGACTGCACTTTGGGAAACGTTTCCCTTGAGAGGTTATAGATGCGGTTTTGCATCCAATTTGGTACTGAATCCTCTCTCTATCTCCCCCCCCCCCCGGCCTCCGCCTCGCGCGCGCCATTTCCAAGCCCCCACCCACGCCCACCGCCGGCTCCCTCCTCCTCATCTCCGGCCCGCTCTTTCCACCCCCCTCCCACTTCTAAGATGTGCGCACCTACATTGGCCTCGGAACCCCACTCGCGACAAGGGGCGCGCGGCGCGCAGCGCGCAGGACCCCTTCAGGGCCACGCCGACAGCCGAGGAGACAGGGAACTCCGACGATTGGCCTGACGATTGGCCGGCGGGAGGGCGAAGGAGGGAGGGAGGCGCTTTTGAGGCGGCCGGCCCGGCTGCCGCGTCCAGGGCCGTGCAATGCAGCCTCGGCGCTGCTGGGGCAAGGCGGGTGTCTGTTTTCGGCTCTGTGTACAAACGCGGGCTGACCCTGATTGGCTGAAGGAAGGCAACAACAACGGCCGGGACGTTTTTCCCACGGCACACCAGGCAACATCTCACGGCACACTAGTGTGCCGCGGAACAGTGGTTGAAAAACACTGCCTTAGAGCAGTGATGGGAAATGCCCAGCAAAATGAGGCCTGGCAGAGATATTAATTTGGTTCATTAGGCCATTTCCCCCAAGTCATGCATACACATGAAATCATTTATGATATCTTGTGCGAAGCAAGTAAAGACAAGCTCCTCAGTGGGTCCCTGACAAGTGGGGCTTGTCCTCGGCTCCTTTTATACTTGGTACCAAATCCAAGCCCCACTGGAGCTAGGTTTCAGTCTTAATTGGGGCTGCCAAGGGGAGCTGACCCCTGACAAAAACAGGGCTTAAAGTCCACAGCACCAACCATCTGACCAGCAGTGCCTTTCATGCTCCCACTTGAATCAGCTGTGACCTTCCCTTGCAGTGAGGACTTGAACACCAGCCATGCTGAAAAGTGTGGGATTTCCAGTCAAAATCACAAATGCATCATTGCCAGGCAGGCAGATGAGGGTCTGACACTCAGTTCCTGAATCAATATAGAAGGCACTCTATGAGGTCACTTCCTTAATGCTTTGGTGGGAATTTCTAACAAAGGAGATAATCTTATGTACTTCCTCCCTGTCTGAGCTCTTTCTCTCTTCTTTCAAGCCAGCAATGGGAGCAGACACACATGCCTGGGCTCTACTCAGAGCCCAGACTCCATTTTGGAAACTCCTTTTGTATTTTGTAACTAAGAAGTAATTTTACCTGCATACTACTTTGATGTATTTGCTGCCTGCACTTAAATGTAAGTAAGCCCTTTTGTTTATCATACTAAAATGTGTGGTTCGTGCTTAGCAATGGGGACAAAGAAGGGAAGGTCAGGGGACCACAAACAAGAATAAAAAATTTAGGAATTGCCTAAATACTAGCTTCCAGTAAGCTGAAAAAGCACATGTGTGTTTTTACGCTGCTAAAAGGGTTTCACAGCTTGTTTACTCTCATATTGCTCCAACACATTTGGGTTTAAAGGGTCTAATTCTGTTACCAGGCATTGTAAGCCTGAAGATAAGCCACCTCCTTCAGTACCATGGAATTGTCTAGTAGCATGACACTGGTGGTGTCTTAAAGCTTAGGAGGCAGAGGGTGTGATTGCCTTAATGGCAAAAGGTGCACTTAATCAAGTTATTTAAAAAGCAGAAGCGCAGACACAGAATATGCTAGCTAGCTAAATGGAAGGTATGGCTGATATTTGTTAGTTACTATAGGCTGAATCCAGTGCTCTGTGTCTACAAGCAGGAGGGCTCCAATGCAAGAGAGATCCAGCGCAACAGTTGTGCTAATAAAACTCGTGGCACAAGGGTTGTATCTGTTGTGGAACAACATGAACACCTGCTTCTGCATTCTGTTATGCAACAATGTTCCACTGGCGCAAAACATTTCACCGGAGGAGTGAGGAGGAGGAGGAGGAGGAGAAGCAACTTTAATTTAGCCCAATATTGGATAATATGGCAGTCGCAAATAACGAAAGGACTTTTGGATTGACTCGACAGAAATACCGGTTGTGAGGAGATGGAAGAAGAATCAGACTGATATAAAATCCACACAGAAACATAATATTCATTTTAAATCGTTTGTGGGAACAACTCAGAGGCTGTGAAAGAATGAAGGATAACAACAGATAGAGATGGAGAATATCGGAAAGAATACGATATGCAGTGGAATTGAGAAGATGAGGAGCCTTCCAAAAATTGAAGCGTGGGGAGTCCCAGATAATAAATTACAATTTGGCAGAATATTTGGATTATGTGATTTGCATATGTATAATTTGATATATTTAATATGATTTGATTGAATTGTTAATTTGGAAACTTTAATAAAAATGATTTATAAAAAAATAACTTAGCCCTGTATTGGATTCCTCCAGACAGAAGGCGGCCCAATGACCTAGCAATTGGGAGACAAGTATAGTAACCTTGTGTTATAAACACCTCAGGTTACAAACACTTCAGGTTACAGACTCCCAGAAGTAGTACCTCGGGTTAAGAACTTTACCTAAGCCTGAGAACAGAAATTGTGTGGCGGCAGCAGCGGGAGACCCCATTAGCTAATGTGGTACCTCTGGTTAAGAACGGTTTCAGGTTAAGAATGGACCTCCGGAATGAATTAAGTTCATAACCAGAGGTACCATTGTACTAGGATCCAGCTGCGCTGAGTCTGTTTTTAAAATATCACTAGAAGCAACCAGGATGAATGATTGGGTGACATGACCATGTCTCCTTTCTTGAAGTGCATCATGTGAACCACATATTGAGGTTTCCAAGCAACAGGGGGTAAACTCCTTTCTTACCAAAACCACACGGACGACCAGAGTACAATCCTCACAGGAGACAAAGAGCGACTGGGCAGCCAAGGGACTCCATGCACCGCATCTCACCTGTCTCTCTCTCTGTGCTGGCTGGAGTGGTGGTCTTCTGGCTTCTCGTCTTCTTAGTTTCCTGGGTGGCTTCTCGTCTTCTTAGTTTCCTGGGTGCCGGAAGCCCAGCGCCCGCCCAGCCTTTACCAGACAAAAGATTCTGGCACCTGCAAACAGAAACCACCTGATTTGCAAATGTTGAAGGTGGGAAGTGAGGAATCGCAGCACGGAGTCTTTCTACCTCAGTTCTCTCCATCATGAAGTGGCAACAGCAGCAGCACGTGGCAGTAAACGGAGCCTGGTTTTCAAGGGACAGGCTGATCTGCTTGTGACGTCATGAATAATGTCTCTCTGTTAGCGACGGACAGACACATACAAACGAGACCATTCAGACACAAATACTTTTCCTGACAGCTTTATCGTGGATGTCTTCACAGGGAACCGTCATGAGATTAACATTCTATGGCTTTTGAAATTTGTTTGTGGGAAGAGGGGTTATTGTTATTGTTTTATTATGTATTTTGTATTGTCATTTTGTTTCTTGCTGTTGTCAACCGCCCTGGGACCTTAGGATCAAGGGCGGTATGCAGATTTAATGAAAAATAATAATAATAATAAGCTGCTGTAATTAACAATTTCCTTTCGTTGACCCATTGGTATAGTATTGCTGGGGGAAATGTATAATTTATTTTTATTTTTTGCTACACACTGTTGCCACTTAATATTAATATAAGCAACAACAAGTAGAAATAGCCCCGGAACCTATTTCCCCCTGCTGGCTGAAAAACTGCAAGCAAGGCTCGTTCTGTCCCCCGCCTTTGGCGTGGAAAGACCAGCCGTGGCTGAGGTCCTGAACAGCCCGTGAAGGAGCCCGCGGCGATGCGGACTCTCTCTGAGCTCTTCCCGGGCCTTCCTGTCATTGAGGTCCCTCTGACTCGCAGAAGACAATGTCGCCCGCAGGTCGGTCTTCTTGGGCCAGTGGCGGAGAGTTATGATCAGCTTGCCTTCTCCCCGCGAACTCCTTGCTTGATGGAGTGGCAAAACGGGTCAGGTTTGAGCAAAGAGCAAATCCTGCCCTAAGAAGGTCCAGACCTGGGGAATCTGGTAGATTACGCAAGCGGGGGCGGAGGAGGAGGGGGAAATGGATCCCTTTTGCAGGAACTTCTGGGCTGTTCTTTTCAAGCAAGAATGTCCAGCGTGTGACGATTCCGAAGCAAAGGGCCGGATCACTTTCCCGCCTAACCCGAGCCCCATTAGAACAAAGAAAACCGAGCGTGAGAAAGACAGAGAGAAACGAATGGGCTTAAAAACCCCAAAGGGTTTTTAAGAAGCCTCGGGTGTTTGCTTGAGAAAGAAAGAGCCTGACCCATTTGGAGTCAAGAGAAGCTCGACTCTGTGGCCATGATGTGCAGAAAGCGGCTTCTTCAGAAAACTCCACGCGGGGTTTTCTCAATGACAGCAACTATTACTCGGCAACATTTGCCTCCCGATCTTCTATGGGCTTTCTTTCTTTAGAGAACGATGCCAGTCCTCCTATCACTTATTTAAAAAAAATCTGGCGCTTAGGTTGCTATCAGCAGCCAGATTGGCAATAGCCCATACTGAAAATAATCAAAAGTTCCTATGCGGAAGAAATGTGGAAGAAATTGCGCACCAAAGGCTGGCACTCTTGTCACGTTTGGCTTGTATGGAACATCGCTTTTATTTGAAGGTCTGGTCAGACACAGACTTGGTGTGTGGGGCGAAGCCAAAATGGACAGTTTTGAAGCGGGCTAGTCTCCATTTTTTTTGAATACTGTACAGGAATAAATAAGGAGAGTCTTATATAAGTCCTCCCATGACTTATTCCTCCTTCTGGCTGGGCTATAAAGACTCATCTTAGAATCTTGGCTCTATGTTAACTGCATCGCTGTATTATTTTTAAATACTGAATATGCTCCGTGTGTGATTTTGCTATCGTCTGTTTGTGTTATGCGTTACTATGTACATACAGTAGGTTTATGATAAATCAATAAACCTTTATTTTCAAAAAGAGAGAAGGCTTTATGTTGCTTCCTCTGTGTGGGCAGAACGCGGAAGGGCAAAATCCTGCTGAGCCCGATAGGATCACTTTTGGAGGGGGCGACAGCTATCTCCCCCACCCCCACCCCAACTTCCAAACCATCCTTCTTCACAGCTTGCAAGAATCGAGGGCGGCTCTTCCGGCGGCGCTGCTCTCAGTGTGCCAGCCTCCACAGAGCAGAATTGTGAATAAGAAGAAGGGAGTCAGGAGCAGAGCTAACAGCCAAACCCCGGGGTTTGGGGCTGACGGAGACTGAACCCCATTATCCAAGGGGGGGGAGTGGAAGGAGAACTCCAGCAGATCAGCGGGAGGAGGAAAACGAGGATTCGTACATAAGTGTATAACTCGATGTTTAGAACACGGCTGCAGTGTCAACTGACAGGATAATCGTTTTATTTATTTTTTTAAAGAAAATATTCTGCAATCCTTGGTATGTCTACCCAAAAGTAGGTTGTCCCTAGTTTTAGGCATGCAGATAAAAGCAGCAGCAGCAACAACAACAACAATTAAAAAGCAGGTTATTGTTTTGTAAAACGCTGTTCCTCTTAAAGACCTGGACTCCGTCTTCACGGCGGGGTGGCCCCCTTCCCCCGGCCCCACTGAGCAGGGCCTGCGAGATGGTTCTTTTCAACTCGGCCCGGCTCTCAAACAAAGCCAGTGCCTCGTCTTCGCAGCAGAACTCTTGCCTTTCGTTATGCGCGAATGGGGATGTAATCGTTCCCTCGGCTGATCAATTTACCTAAAGCCACACACACGACCCATTCGACCAGGGGTGCCTTGACCCGAGGGGCTGCGCAGGCATTTCGGAACGCCCCGCTTCCTCCGCCGGCGTTTGCAGGGATTTCTAAGGGATCGATTAGCAGGGCGTGTTTTCGCGCTCTTCCTAATTTGTAGGCACGCGCCCCTTTTCATTTGGCAAAGCTGTTCCTTTTTGCTAGTTCATGCTTCAGCTGCTCCGTTTTACAGATCCTTGCCTCGGTCCGGAAGCCCCTTTAGCCGCCCGACCAGCCCTCTGCCCTGCCAGTTACCACCCCACCCTGGCGCGAGTTCATTTTGAAAAATAAGAATTGGCTGTTCCTCTCTCCGCCTATCTCTGCGAGGCCACCCCTTTGCCCTTCAACCTGCCGCCTGCCCCCCGTTCTTCTTATGGGCCCTCTTGAGACACAGACGCCCCCTCGATCCGCCGTTGACGACCCCACAGTGGGAATGCCTAGAAAGAAAGTGGGTGGTTTGGCTAAAAGTGGGGGGGAACGGACGGTGTCTTCAAAGAGTCTCCAAATATGAACGCTATGAGGGCATCCTAATTACATCCGCCCTACTGAATCGGGGGGCGTTCATCTCCCCGCCCCCGCTGCCAACGGTGCCCCTCTGCAGTCCACAAGAGACACGCATGTCCATTCCTGCGCATGAGAAGAAATGGAGCCAAGGCGGACAACTTCACCAATGGCTACGCCGTCGGCACAGGGGACCTTTACGTCGGGCAGGAGGAAGCTCGACCGCTGCTGCTGCTGACCTCAACGAAGGCACTGGACTTCAGTCCAAACGACTTTCGATGTTATCCGATGTGGACGTCAGCGCACAGGGATGGTGGGCACTGGGCTTCCGCACCGCGGGGACCGATGGCAAAATGGCCTAATTTGGTTCTAGTTCATGATGGAAGGCTTCTCGTCGCTTTGGCTGCAGGACCCTCACAGGACTATGCTGGAGAGGCTTTCATTCAAAAGGACCACCTTGTACCCGAAAAGCGCATAAGGTGACCCCCTTCAGAACACCCCCCCCCCGACTGACCAGCTGCTACCAGCGGACAAAGGGCAGGTCCGTGTCCGTTCCAGCGACTGAAGCCCTCATCTATCCATACGGTCAGCCTCTAAAGAGGCATATTTCACTAGCTTTTCTGGTACTGCCATCATGCCACAAGAAAAAGGGTGTTTAGATTTTTTTTATTTTTTTAAAAAACACCTAGGTAACTTCCTCAGGGGTATTTCCAACAAGGTCCAAGGAATTGCAGCCCACCAAAATTAGCGCTTCGCATTCCAGCTTCTGTTGCTAGCAACGATTCCAAAATCCGTAAGGTGGGCAAGATCTTCGTTGCAGCAGCCTTTGGCTATAAGCAATAAACTTGATACCGATACCACTGGAACCAACCAGACAAGGGTGCAAGCTGCTCTATTGAAAGCTGGCCCAGTATTTTATTGGTCCCAATCAAAAGCATTGCCCAGCTGTCTATTTTTGATTCCCCCACCCATTCACGGACCAACCCGGTGTCCTTTTCCCCCCTTTCATACTAGCAATAAAGTTATTCTGTTATTTTTGATTCAAAGGCTAGGCATGAAGCTCTGTACTATCAGTCTTTATGTATCACGGCAATCACCTTTCTTTTCTTTTCTTTTACTGGAACCTGGGGTCTCTAGTCTGTGATCACCGCCTCCAATTTGCAAAGAGGCTCGAGTACAAATACTGAGCACCGAAACAGCAGGTGCCTAGATGTAGGGGTGATTCACGCGGTCTCCCCTACACACCCAGAGTGAGGGGGCAGCCATCTAATCCAGCAGGAGCCGGATAGGGTTAAGTTAGTGCTAGGGACGAGGAACAGTGCTGGCCGCCTCCGCCGCCTCCTCGTCCTGCTCCAGGCGCCCCCTCCCCAGGTATGGCCTCTTCCCCATCTCATCTCCCCCCACTCATTCCGCGCCTAGCCCCCCAACCACCGCAAAGGGCCGAGTGCAGCATTTGATAATGAAGGAACTTATGGAAGCTTGCAAAACACTGTAAATAATTTAGCATTGTATTTCAGGGGGAAATCGCTAGCCTATCTTAAATCACCCCCATATAAATTGCAGACTTATAGGAGGGGCTGGTGAGCCCACGTTTTTAAAGCAGCCATATTCAAAGAGACATAGATGTCTGGATTAATTATTCATCGGCTGGTGCCTTCCTTCGTTTCTAACTTATTATTAATTAGGCGCCTCCAGTCTTTGCGCAGAAAGCTCCGCCGAGTCGGTTGCAGCTTTAAATATGAATTAAAAGCAAATCCAAGTGACTGTAATGCGAAAATTATTCCGTGTCTTCCTTGGCAGAGATGAAGAGGCCCACGGATCAATACTGTGGAACTCAGCTCCGAAAGGACAGCGGGGTTATTGATAGCTTATCTCCATGACGTTAATGATTGGAAAAGGGAAACAAAAACCCCAACCAACTTAGGAACTTTTTATCTGCCGTCGAAGTCCCGGCCATCAAGCATGAATTAAGTGGGCTGAGGAGAGTCGTCGGGGTATTATTTATGACCAGACCGGATAAACTCTTCTGCCCCATGCCTCTGAACTTCTGGGGGCCTCGGCTCCACTAATGGGGCGGGGAGGAAGGAGGAAAGCAAGCAAGACCCCCAAGCAACAGGTTGCAAGGGTAGGGAGGCAGGCAGGCAAGGAGCGAGGGAGGAGAGACCAGGCGCGCCGCCGTCGAACCGGAGAAAACGACGGAAAGACGGAGGGAAAGAGTCGGGTCCCCAGGCCGGCTGTCGGCGCGATCCAAAAGGAAGGCAGCGGAGGAAAAGCGGGACCAGCCTGAGTAGGGATGGGATGGTTCTTTTCTAGGAGTGAGAAAGATCAAATGAGCTCGTCCCGTCAACGCAAATTGTATCAAACAGGAACTGCACATTTATCAGGTCGGTGCTAGAACTGTTTTTCGTTGTTCCAGAGAACCACAAAGGGCGCGCTGCTAGCAGAAGGTTTTTAGGAGCTGAGACTTCCGGTTCGTAAGCGGTGGCCTTCCCCATCCAAAATGGGCTGGGAACCGGGCAGAAATCACCGCGAATCTGCTTGCAAAAAAGCAAAGCAAAGCAAAGCAAAACAAGCTCCCTTCCATAAAATGACAGACTACATTTTTCACCCGATCATCTTTATCGTTATTAATCCTATGCCCTTTGGAATCTGCCTTGCTGCCTTTCATACTTCCAGTACGCAATTTAATTTAATTTAATTTAATTTAGCAGTTTAAAACACAGAGGCTGCCCAATATTTATGAGTAGCTCACAAAAGTTGAAAGGCCAGGTCCGAAACATCGGTGTTTTTGAGTTTGCAAACCTGGAGACATCGAAGTATTTGGATGTAAACCGATTTAACTCTGTCGAATTTAGGGATCAGATTCAGAATTCCTAATACAGCACGTACTATCAGCCGAGTGCGAAAGAAGAGACGACTATGTCAGAACGGGGTAACTGGAAGGCGAGGGTTTAAAAATGCTTAGAGGCCACACGCACACACCCCTTTTCTCTGACAGTTAAAGGAATACCTCCGATGCAGACAAGGAGAGCCGTAGGCCACTTGTCCCGTTGATTGCTGCCCAACAGGAGGGCCGGGGCATCGCTTTTCTGAGTTAGGGATTGTGTCACGCAAACACCGTGACCACAATCTCCTTTCCCCGTTACCCCCCGGGGTTCGCTAGGAGACCCGCAAACCCCCATCTCTCCAGTCCTCCAGGAATGTGGGTGGCTGTGAAGCTGCCCGGGTCCCCTGTTCCCTTTCGCTCCTCCCTCAGGCACAAGAAAATATAGATCTTGTAATAAACCAGCAAATGGACACGAATGTGCTTACAAATCTCTGGCTAGATTTCTCTTTATCCCCAGTTTTGTATCTTTTAAAATATTTATGGCAATATAATTGCTCTACATAGATCTGTCTTCTGAAAATCAATTTTCTCTCTTTCTTTCCCGTAGGAAAAGTGAAAGCCTTTTGAGGTGCGGGGTGCCTAACATCGTTCGCTTGCTTATAATGACTGGGGTCGGGGTGGCGGCTGCAGAAATATTGCCTGGTGCGGGCTATGGAGGCTGGCTGGTCGCAGTTCAGGATTTCCTCCGCCTGTCCTGCGGGGAGAGGAACAGCATTCGTTTCAAAACAGCCTCGGACGTCCACATTTTGGGGTAAAACTGTATCATTCCCTTAGAAGGGAATTTTGATGTCTGTCTAAACCAGATAACCTGTGTTTGAATGTAAAACTAGTTGTTATACATCTGGGAAGGTTTGGTGACATTTCCTAGCTTTCGGGAGGTCCGAGGTTATTCGCGTTCCCGGGAGCCATCAAGGGAGCTCCACCCCTGAGCTGGCAAGTCGTAGCTCCCTCCTCTCAAGAAGGACGGGGAGGAGCACTAGGACGGTCGGTGCCGTTTTCTCAAAGCGGGTTAAGCGGGACCGACGAATCCGCCCCTCTTTCTAAATTCTCCATCGAACCTTCAAGCCCCCTTTAAACGTCCAACTAAGCGCTTTTGCACGGGACACGCCAGAACAACCCTTTCCCCCCCGATGTGGTTGAGACCACTAGAGCAAGAAAAATGGTTGTAATTTGCTGACCCTGATAAGGAGATGATGGAGATCTAAGAAAAGAGAGGAATTGAAAACTCACTCGTGTGCATTGAGTTTAATTATCACGACATTTTAATCGCCAGAGATTGCGTCACGTGCAAAGTTCCCTTTCCAACATCACACCGGCCTTCGTAGCTGTAAGAACGGTTGGACTGGATTTGCAATGCTAATTAACGATGCAAATGCTTTGCAATTTACAATATCTGCCACCTTGAAACAATTAATTTCCTAACCCTTCCGTGTTTTAAAATCTGCTGTTAGAAGACAGCGCTATTTCGACAACGACAACGAATAAGCAAAGGAAACTTCACATATTTCCGCCAAACCACAACAACTTGGAATTGGATTTATTTGGTGTTTGTGTTGCTGTGAAGCCGACGGAGCGCACGGATTTGTTTCTGTAAATTCGAAAACATAAATTTGAATGTAGCTCCTTCAGCGTCACGTTGTGCATCAAAAGCAGAGGGGAGGGAGGGAGGGCGCTTTTATATCAGGTGGTGGGTTGAGGCTGGAGGAGGGGGCTGTGCTGCCACTTATAAACAAAGCCCCCAAAAACTCTCCTCTCCTGCGTGTTTTTTCCCTTTTTTTTTAAATGATAGGAAACCCGCCATGGTTAGTGGTGGAAATCAGCTTTTTTTGAGACATTCGCAAAGACTCTCCCGAAGAGATCCGTGGACGGCGAGCTGATTAGCTCCCGCGTCCATTTGAAGTGCATTCACAAGACCGCGAAGCGCCAGTGCGGCGTTTTGGCCTCAGCTCCTAGGTTCTTTCCAGGGGTAAAGAAGCGGAGTCGGCTGCCTGCCTGAGGGTTAGCAGCTCCTACAAGAGCTGGAGGCCCTTTGCTGAAGCCCATGTGGCCCGCAGGAAGACGCGACGGACCGAAAAGTCCCCGCCTGCCGGGAGCTGGGGCCCCCTCACGCAGGGCTGGGCCTGTCGCCTCCGCTGCCTTCGCTTCCCCCGGGTGCGCAGAGCAGAGGCCGCTGCGGCTCCACAACCGGCCGCATCCTCCTGCGGCCTTGCTGGAGCAGGGCAAAGGGCCGGTGAAGCTCGGGCACAGCAGAAGTGGCTGCTCTGGGGCGGGCGAGCTGGACCTCCCCTTCGTGGCTAGTCTTCGAGGCGCTTCCACCTGATTCTGTACTTCCCCTCGACCTTCGAAGGTCCCTGCTGCCTTTTTCTATAGTCTACTTCTCTTCTATTCAGAGCCCATCGTGGGACTGTTTTGCGGCTGGGAATCTTCTGTTAAAAGCGCAGCGCCTGGGATTAGCTTTCTTTGCAAAGGGTAGGCGAGGCGCACGCGACAAACACGGGGAGACGGTGTGAGAGGAAGGCGATAGCGGAGGCCCATCCCAGGCTCGGGAAAAGCTCGCCCCCTCTGTTCCTGCGGGAAGCTTCCAGGAGCGCGTCGCTCGCGGCAGACCCGTAAGACTTTGCCTGCCCGGAGGCCGAGGAAGGCGGCGAGGCGAGCGGCAAAGCCAGCGCAGGAGAGGGCGAGGACCCCCTGCTCCCTCCCGCCGGTTCCTCGCAAGTAATTTCTGCAACAGTTCTGCAAAATGCTCGGCTGGCTTTAGGGGGTAGGAGGAGCAGAAGAGGGGGCCATCTCTGTAGATCTGCGGCCCTCGCTTTGCTGAAAACGCCGCCCCGACTGGAGCCATAACTAGGGTGGCAATACTGTCTGAGCCCCGCCTCAAGCCCTTTACTCCCAAGCGACTGGGCCTAGCTGCCTGACTCCGGATGAGCTTTCCTTGTCCGCAGGTCGGCTGCGGGGAAGCAGCAAGGGAGACGGGCGCAAGAAGCAGCGAGGAGCGGCCCCTCCAGCCGAGCGCAGCACGCTATTGTCTGGCAGGGGTGGATTTCCAAGGGGACGCCGGCTGTGTTTGCCTCCTAGCCAAGCCCAGGGGCTCCAGAGCTGCTCTCCACTCTAGGCTGAGCCCGAGGAGTCCTTAAACAGCTCAGCAGGGCGCTGGAGAGTTGGAGGGCGGGCACGGCAGGGGGGTGTCTCGCACCCGAGGCAGGGCGCCCTCCAAGAGCCGCCCCCCGCGCTCTCCCTGCCGGACCTCAGGGGAAGTCAGAAAAAAAGCGCCTCATACTTCATACTCCGAATTGCAGTGGGGCGGGGAGAGAAAATGAGCGGAAGCCCCCTCGAGCTCCGAAGCACAGCCAAGGACCGCGGAGGTCGCCCCCTGGCCATCAGCTCCATTTCCTGGAAAGGGAGCTAACCCAACCCTTCGCAGCCTTGTTTTTGGGTGCATCTGGACTGCCCCCCCCCCCCCCCCACAATTGTCAGCAGCATTTCTGAAGGTCTTGACCCGGCTGGTCGTCGGTGCTTGTGAAACGCCTCCTCCTCAGAGGCAGCTTTTGTCCAGTGGATTTCAAGCGTCGGCGAGGCGGCGACGGAACGAAAGCCACGTCGCGGCCAAGCCTAGGAGGAAGGCGGGCCCTCTCTCCCCCTCTCCTCTCCCCCACAAGCACGACAGCTCCAAGGGAAGGAAGCTCGGGGCGCTGGACCCTCCGGCCCCCCTCCCCGGCCGCCTGAGCGAAGCCTGCGCGCGCACTCGGTCTCTGCAGTGTCCGCGCCGGCGACTGGCAGAGGCTGAGCCTCTCCTGAGGCCCCGCAGGAGAGGGAAGGAGTTCGCGACCCTGTCTCTCCTGAGCTTAGCTAAGAAACCCCCTCACCCCCCTACTAGGTGCCCCTAACTCTCCGTTACCCCGCAGAGACTCTTACCCCCGAGGTCCACTCCGTGACCCTTGAGCGGCAAGGCCGGCAGGCCGGCAGCATCGAAGGCCCTGGGCGCAGGAGAAGGGCGTACCATCCCGTCGGAAGTGGGGCGTGGGCTCTTCCAGCGCAGGGGCCCTGGCTAAAGCCCCAGCCGGTAGGCTCCTGGGCTGCAGCCTGGACTCCGAGGCCGTCCAGCTAGGTTTCCTGCTCTCTCCCGTCGGTGCCGCGCGCAGACGGCCTCCTCCGGCTGCTGCCTGATCTCTCCTGCTCGCCGGGCAGCGCTTTTTGGCCAGCCTCGCCTCGCCTCGCCTGGGGAGAGAGGCGACGTGCCTGGGAATCGCCGCCCGCCTCGTTATGGATCTGCGAGGCTAAGCGAGGAGAGATCAGTATGCAAATAGGCTGAGCTGCAGCAATCGAAGCGTTCGATACCGAGGAGTCGCTGCTGCTGCTGCTGCTGCCCGACGGAAGGGGCTGCCAGGCGAGCTGGCTGGAGCTGCTCGCCTGGGCCTCCCCCTCCCGCCACGTCGGGCTGGGGGGCAGCGGGCTTCTCGGGGGCTTCCCCGGGCCCCTCGCTCGGCCTGCACGTTGGGTGGAGAGGCTTTGCCCTCCGGGATTCAGGGCACGCGAGGGGGGAGGGGAGGGGAGCGAGAGTGTCAACGGCAGCAGCGGGGCCTCGGCTGAGGTGCTGCTGAGAGGCGGCCGGGAGCTGAGCTGCAGCCGGATCGATACCGGCGCGGTAATTGCAAGGCAGCTCCAGCGCGTGGAGGATGGAAGGGGGGGCCGGTGCGCTCAACAGCTGAGACTTGGGCTGGAGGCGCAGGCAGAAAAAGGGAGAGAAAAGGCTGGCAGGAGTCACCTTGAAACAGGGCCACCAGACTGCGCCTTTGCAAAGGGTCTCCTCTGTGTGCTCCAGGGGGGTCTCCCCCCTCTGTCCCCCTCCTCCCAGGATTCATCCCATCCTGGAAACGACCTGGGTGTCCTCCCCTTTCCCATTTGGTTTCTGCCCTGACTTCTGGCTCTTCCCAGGCCTTTTGCCAAGGAGCAGCGGTTCCGCTGAGGGGGCGCTTTCAGAAGATGAGGCTTCCCCGACTCTTGAGACAGTAGCTTTGCCTCCAGGCTCTTCTGGCCTGTAGAAAGCCAGTTGGGTCTTTTGCTCCTTCTGGGTTTTTGCAAAGAGCCCCTATTTCCCAGGAGAGTAGGGAAAGGAGGGAGCCTTTGCCTCTGCTCTGCCACTGGCCTCTGTGAGAACAGGAAGCTCGCCTGGATGGGACAGATTCTGCAGCCAACAAAATCCAATAAAAGGCATGTGATGTGGGAGGGGGGGAAGGATGTACCCTAAGCTTTATTATTATTATTATTATTATTATTATTATTATTATTATTATTAAATTTGTATAGTGCTCCTACACCCATAGATCTCAGGTAGGTTCACAACATAAAATCACACTATAGAAAACAGAAAAAGACAACCTAACCTTTCCACAACACATTTTAAAAGTGTATTGGATGTCAATCAGTCAAAGGCCTGTTTAAAGAGGAATGTTTTTGCCTGGCACCTAAAGGTGTATAATGAAGGTGCCATCCCAACTCCCCTGGGGGAGAGCGTTCCTCAAACTGGGAGCCACTGCTGAAAAGACCCGAGTTGCCACCCTCTGGACCTATCTTGGAGGAGGCACACAAAGAAGGGCCTCAGAAGATGATCTCAGGGTCTGGGTAGGTTCATATGGAGAGAGGCGGTACTTAAGGTATTGCGATCCTGAGCTGTTTAAGGCTTTATAGGTCAAAACCAGCACTTTGAATTGGGCCCAGAAACTAATTGGTAGCCAGTGCAGTCGGACCAGAATTGGTATAATATTATCAAACCATCTTGCCCCACTGAGCAAGTTTCTGAACTGTCTTCAGAGGCAGCCCTACATATAACACGTTGTAGTAATCTAACCTAGAGGTTACCAGAGCATAGACAGCAGTAGTTAGTCTGTCCCTGTCCAGATAAGGGCACAGCAGGGCCACCTGCCAAAGCTGATGGAAGGCACTCCGTGCCAATGAGCCCACCTGAGTCTCAGGTGACAGCTTGAGGTTAAATCAACCTTGTCTTACCTTCCAAGTTTAAAGCTGCAAAGGATGGTACTCTGCTGAGCTCACCCACATAAACAAGGAAGGATAATAACCAAATAATATAGCCTCTCTTAGTGCCTAAATCCATTCCTACAGTATGTGATGAGCTTCACCAATATTTTGCTTTAGTTTTCCCTTTTCTTTTTGAATGTGCCTGGTCACTGTTTCTCCCATTTTCCTACATAAGCTGCATAATTAGATTTCTAGGTTACACTGGTTTCTGGACACACTCGTGGGGTATTTGATTTTGCCCCTTTTGGGCTACACTACTGCTTCACAGTGGGGAGGTGAAGCAGTCAGGCAGGATACTTGGGGTTCAGCTGGCAGTCCCCCCCTACTCCACAGCAGACCACTGCAAGGCAGTGGGAATCCTGCACCTCCTGCCCCAAGTAAAAACCAAGCGGCTGGTAGCAAGAAGAGAGAAGTGGTTGTCCTGTGTAGTGATATACCCCCCTGGGTTAGCCCTGCAGTGTGGTGTGGCTGTCCCTCACACCTATTTTTCACATCCTTCCACACTGGGATAACTCTGCATTTCTTCCTACTCTCCAATTCCTGTTCTTGAAACAGTTCCTGATTCCATAAGTGTGTGGGAATGTTAAAGAATGTGGGATAGGATATATTGTTTTAAGATATCCTATTCTGACTTGTGTTTACAAGTCCCAGAAATTAGCAGAGCTAACATTCCCCTTTTAAAGTCACACACAGCGAAAGCTTTGCTTAGATTCGTTTGAATCTCCTTAAAATAATATCCTGCTGTTTCCCCCTTTATCCCTCTCAAAATAAGACGCTACACAATATTCTATAAAAGATATAAAAAGAGTTTACTTACAACCATCAACTGATCACAATAAGATCCCAGTAGAGGCAGACTTAAGCTTAGTAGAAGTTACATGTGGTGGCTATCTCCATAAGGGAGAAGTACCGGTAGCTCCTTTGTTCTCTTGGCTGGAAACCAAGAGACCCTCATAGTGATGTGGTGTTCTTTTGAGAATGTCATCAGGAAGAGAGAGATGGCGTCTGGTCTCAAGAGTTTTGTACACAGGTGAGACCACACCCACCTCTAGTTACCCACAGGAAGTTATCTTAGTCCAGGTAAACAGGAAATTATGGCTGGAGGACTGAGAACCCTTCATGCCCACTCTAGCAATGTTATGTTTTGACTGCTCTGTGTTTACATCCCACAAAGTGGACCTGTCTAAACTCATGAGGAGTTTGGGATGGGGAACGTTGGCAAAAGCTTTTTGAAAGTCTGGGTTCTCTGTGTAAGCCTGAAGGTGGATCACCAGCTGTGTTTGATCCTGCTGGCCACAGGATTTCTGCCACTGGCCACCTAGCCATTGGCCCAATTATTCCCTTTGCACCAGCTCCTTGGAATACCACGGGGCTGACACAGCTCTATGCCTATTTCTGTTCACCTGCTCGGGGATTCTCTGACTGCAGAGTAGTTTATAAATTCTTAATAAATAAATCTGAAAGAAACCAATCTTGTAAGACAGAGGCACTTACAGGCAATTGCACACAGCCATTCCTTCCAAGAAAATAGGAGTTAATTAGATTATTTTATATAAATTGAGAATTTGGGCACTAATAATAATTAAGTATCAACAAAAATGGTCTTAAATGCCTATTTGTCTAATGGCCCCCCAGGGTGTCTTTGTTCTGAACAGACTAAAAAAAAACAAAACACCACTCTTTAACAGCAAAATAAGCCCGTTATCTGGATCAATACAGCTAGAGGACTCCATTGATTACAAGAACACCATTCTTTAATTATTAACCCTTTAGGCTGCTCTTGGCAGAAGCTGCACAGGACAATTCTGCATAGGACCATGGCTGCATGTGTTTAGAGGACCAGAGCACATGGAATGGGGGGCGGGGCTGCAGTGGAAAGGGGCGGAACTTGGAGGGATTTGATGTGTCATTGGTGGACCTGGAGGCAGAATCTCACAGCTGGAGTTTGGAGTGGGATATTGTGAGCTATGGTTTTCCCAGTAGTAATGTACGGAAGTGAGAGCTGGACCATAAAGAAGGCTGAAGATCAAACCTATCCATTCTCAAGGAAATCGGCCCTGAGTGCTCACTAGAAGGACAGATCCTGAAGTTGAGGCTCCAGTACTTTGGCCACCTCATGAGAAGAGAAGACTCCCTGGAAAAGACCCTGATGTTGGGAAAGATGGAGGGCACAAGGAGAAGGGGACGACAGAGGATGAGATGGCTGGACAGTGTTCTCGAAGGTACTAACATGAGTTTGGCCAAACTGCGGGAGGCAGTGAAGGATAGGGGTGCCTGGCTTGCTCTGGTCCATGGGGTCACGAAGAGTCTGACACGACTGAACGACAACAACAAAATTGTGATCTTCCCAAGTCAACAGAGGGAAAGGACAAGATCAGGGAAGGTCCATGGGCACAGCAAGTGGAAAGAAGCCGCAGAGTGGCAAAAGGGAATGGGAGACATCATAACCCAAAGTATCATATGTGTCAGAAGTGGCATGCAGATTGACAGAAGGAGGGGTACAAGTGCCTTACAGGGATTGGATGAGAGGCTCCCTTCTTCTTGGAGTAAAACTTCACACAAGGCCCAGGGATTTATGACAGGGCAGGATGCTGGTGCTAGGAAACGGGCTGCGGGGAGGCTTGGAATTAAGGGGAACACAAATCACAGCCCACTGTTGGTTCCTGCATTTGGCTATCCATGTCAACTTCTTTTCAGCCACACATCAGAGTCCACACTGGAATTTAATGTGGATTTGAAGCTGTTTCTCTCTCTCTCTCTCTCTGGCGGGGGGTTCAGTTATTGGATGGATTTTGGTAAGTGGCAGAGGATATATTTAAATTTAATTTATATTTCCAGACTCATGTGAGTGAGGTTTAGATTCTGCCTAGCACCCCCCCCCCCCCGTTAGAACTTTTGTCCCCAGCTGGGACCATTTGCTGGGATAGAACATTGGGTTTCCAGCAACAAGATGTAATCCAGGCATCCCTCAGGCTATAAACTTGATCTTTCAGGGGGACTGAAATCCCTACAGAGTAGACGTTAAGTCCCTGACAGGGAAGTGTCAGAACACAGTAGCTTCAGCTTATTGATCCTCATCCTGACCATCACTGCTTCCAGACATGAGTCATGTGCCTGCACAGCTTCACTTGATTCTGATGACATGGAGAAGATCTGGATGTGATCAGTGTAACTGGTGACACCTCACCCCTCATCTCCTGATGACCGTTTCCAATAGTTTAAAACAATGTTTCAAAGTATGGAACAGGGAGGCATGATGTACATAGCAGTGCATCCAGCTCAACACTTTGTTTTGAAGTGTGTTTTCATAGAATCCTAGAGTTGGAAGAGACCACAAGGGCCATCCAGTCTAACCCCCTGCCAAGCAGGAAACACCATCAAAACATTCCTGACAGATGGCTGTCAAGCCTCCACTTAAAGACCTCCAAAGAAGGAGACTCCACCACACTCCTTGGCAGCAAATTCCACTGTCAAACAGCTCTTACTGTCAGGAAGTTCTTCCTAATGTTTAGGTGGAATCTTCTTTCTTGTAGTTTGAATCCATTGCCCCGTGTCCGCTTCTCTGGAGCAGCAGAAAACAACCTTTCTCCCTCCTCTATATGACATCCTTCTATATATTTGAACATGGCTATCATATCACCCCTTAACCTTCTCTTCTCCAGACTAAACATACCCAGCTCCCTAAGCCGTTCCTCATAAGGCATTGTTTCCAGGCCTTTGACCATTTTGGTTGCCCTCTTCTGGACACGTTCCAGCTTGTCAGTATCCTTCTTGAACTGTGGTGCCCAGAACTGGACACAGTATTCCAGGTGAGGTCTGACCAGAGCGGAATACAGTGCTACTATTACTTCCCTTGATCTAGATGCTATACTCCTATTGATACAGCCCAGAATTGCATTGGCTTTTTAAGCTGCTGCATCACACTTTTGCAGAAGTGTGCATGCACACGAAAGCTCACACCAAGAACAAACTTAGTTGGCCTCTAAGGTGCTACTGGAAGGATTTTTTAAAATATATTTTTTACTTTGTTTTGGTGTTATACCACCATCAAGCACACTGCCCATAATACCCAATATATGTATATATAAAGAAAACACCAGATCTGCGTATCCCACAAAATTTTTGACCCACTCCAAATTATACACTGACGCAATCAGGAGACACACTATGACAGAACCAGGATGGAGAGTCACTTGTGTTAACTTGATTAATATGATTATTGCCTTCTTTATTTAAAAGCTTCATTTTGCTTTGGTTCTGCTGCAGGGAAGTCCTAATCCTGACTAATCAATCCTCTGTGTGATGCTTTCAGAATTGATTTAGCAATGATGCCCTTTGTGGGTGACTTCCATATTTTACATAGGGCAACCCACGCTAAAAAGACCAAATGTGTTTCTACTAGATATGCATTGTTGGTAGCAAATTTCTCTTCCATTATTGAATCATCTGCGCATTTGAGAATTTCCCTCTCATTTTGAGGAGAGGAGAGATTTAATCTTCAAAGGGCATTCTGCAGCTTGACATTTAGAGCTTACATGAACCCGCCTTAGGCCCAACTTTGCTGGCTGTGAGCTCTCCATTTTTGGATTGGAATAAAAATAGGCTTGGAGCTCTATTTGTTTCTATATCGCCAGTCATAGGTGCTATTTCGTGCCAAAGATTGTGGGTGCCTGCAATGAAGGGCTTCGACTTTGCCCATTAACTTTGTGGGGGCCTCCAGTGTCACCAGTGGGTTTGATGCAGATCTGTCCAAGTCCATTCCATGGATGCCTCGCATCCTACATGGGAATCACTTGCAGCAATTGTCAGTTTTGCCTTGTACAAAGAAGAAGGAATGGATGTGCCCTAGAGCAGTGGGTCAGGGAACCAACCCGTGCAGGGGAAACTCTGGATTTACCGGTAATCTTCAGTGGTGCACTAGAATCGGAAAGCAAGAGAATGTTTGTGAATGTCATGAGACGACAGAGGAAGAAAAGAGTCACTGTATCTTTGGAGGCATATACATCCAGCCCTTCACAATGGACCCCACAATGGTCTAATTGTTGCTTTACCACAAACTGCAATAATGCTTAGGTAGCAAGGAAGGAAGGCACACATCTAGGCTGGAGGCTGCAAGAGCTGGTTCTGAGCTCCTACAGCAGGCAGGGATCAATAAATCAATATGGAATGTTTGTTGGCTCCAAAATGGGTAGAGAAGCAGCCAGTTTCAAGCTGCCTGGGGACGGATGAATAGTCAGCAGGCCATCTGCAGGAGGACCCAGGGCAATTGCTCACCTTGAAATGAGATCAGCAGAGCCGAGCAAGTTTTGAACTGGGCCAGGGCCAAAGGGTCACAGAGTCTCAGCCTTGCCCTGGTGGGCTGCCAGCTTATGCCCAGCAGCAGACAGAAGACTTCCCTCTCATGGCATTGCTCCTCCTGCCAGCATTCCTTTGGGACTGAAAAGCAGACTGTGAAGTGTCGTAAGTAAAAGAACCAACCAACACAATAACCTTCCAGGCAATAACCCACCAGCGGAGGCAACTCCAAGGCCTCGTCTTGGGCAAACACTGTCAATTTGGACCCCCTCAGAATCTATGTGATGGCCAGTGTTTTTGTTGGGTTTCCTTAAGAAGAACAGGCCAGATCTGATCAGTGGCCCATCTGGCCCAGCATCCTGTTCACATGGTGTCCAACCAGATGCCTATGCTCACAAACAGGACCTGAGCATCTCTCATTACTTGTGTGCTTCAGCAGCTGATACATGGAAGCATACTGCCTCTGACAGCGCAGTCAGAGCATGGACTCCACGGTGCTCCAATCCTCTTTTAAACCCTTCCAAGTTGATGGCCACCACTGCCTCTTGGGGAAGTGAGCTCCACAGTTCAACTGCACACTGTGTGAAGAAGCGCTTTCTTCTGTCTGGCCTGTATTTTTCAACACTCAGATTTATTGGATGTCCATAAGTTCTAATGACACAAGAAAGGAGGCAGAAAACCTTTTCTCTATCCATTTTCTCCACACCACGCACAATTTGCTTCACACCCAACTCTACAATATCTTTTGAACTGTACATAGGATTGCAAGTCCAGTTGCACCGTATAAATGGCCTTATGAGATGGGCAGTTTTATTTTCAATCCCTTTCTTAATGAACCCCAGCATGGAATTTGCCCTTTTCACAGCTGCTGCACACTGAGTTGATGTCTACATCCAGCTATCCACTATGATACCAAGGTCACATTCCTGGTCATTCACCATTGTAAAATTAAGGTTTTTGTTTTTGTTTTTGCCCTGATGTACATCACTTTACATTTGCATGTGCACTTTTACTGCCTCTTCCCCTGGTTTGGAGAACTCATTTGGGAGTTCTTTGTAACCTCTTATTGTTTTAACCACCCTGAACAATTTGGTATCATCCACAAACTTGGCTCCTTCAGTGTTCATCCTTAGCTCTAAAGTTTCAAAGCACAGGTCCCAATATGCTTCTCAAATTCTTTTTTAGCACCTCTTATTGTCTTCTTAAGGGACGTGGGTGGTGCTGTGGGTTAAATCACTGAGCCTAGGACTTGCTGATCAGAAGGTCGGCGGTTTGAATCACCGCGATGGGGTGAGCTCCCGTTGCTCGGTCCCAGCTCCTGCCCACTTAGCAGTTCGAAATCACGTCAAAGTGCAAGTAGATAAATAGGGACCGCTCCGGTGGGAAGGTAAACGGCGTTTCCGTGTGCTGCTCTGGTTCGCCAGAAGCAGCTTTGTCATGCTGGCCACATGACCCGGAAGCTGTACGCCGGCTCCCTTGGCCAGTGAAGCGAGATGAGTGCCGCAACCTCAGAGTTGGACACGGCTGGACCTAATGGTCAGGGGCACCTTTACCTTATTGTCTTCTTGCATTTTGCCAAAGTTTGTGCTCCTTTGGACACGACTTTCATTTTCTCAACGAAGCCTTCTTGCCTCCAATTAGCTGCTGTGATGTTGCTTGTTAACCACACAGGCCTTCACTTGGTCCTGATAGCTTTCCTGATCTGAGGTATACACTTCAGATGAGCTTCTATTGCTGTGTTTTAAAACAACACCAAAGCATTTTGGAGACTTCCTTTTCACCAGCCTCCTCCATTTTGCAGAAGTTTCCTCTCTTGAAGTTAAATATGATGGTGCTGTATTATTATTATTATTATTATTATTATTATTATTATTATTATTATTCCTTACACATATGTTGAATTTGATAAGACTGCAGTCACTGTTCCCATCACCAGCAACCATTAGACTAAGCCACCCCTCCTCTCATATCTATTTCCATGTTTACAACTCCCCCATGAACTGACATGCAGCTGACTGAAATAATTGCCGAGCAATAAAGTAGCCCCCCACTTCAGACTGGTGGGACCTGAGCAAAGGAGAATGATCTCCATGAAAAAAGAGGTTTGGAAATACATCATGGTACAAGCGTTGCTGTCTAAATCTGCTGGCTTATTTCCTCTTTCCCCAGAGGAGTAATATGAATAGATAGGTCAGGTTGAATTAAATCAATTTATTAACATGAATCCACCACTCTATAGACTCAGGGCAGCTTGTATATATCATAGTGCCTCTGTAGTCTGATTGTGGGAGGCAGGGAGAGAGATTGGGCAGCAAGCCAGGGATGAAGGGAAGGTGAGGTGAGCTTGGGGAAGCTGTGGAACCATAAAGCCGCAGGGGAAGGGACAAGCTCTGGGCCACTTTGAGCAACACAGTGTTCAGATTTGTTAATGATATTAATGTGGAAGGGGGTTGTCTTGCTTGCTCTTGAAGATTTGAACTCTGGTCGCCCAGGTCCTAGTCCAACACTTTAACCAATGCACCACACTGGCTATTGGATTTTTAAAAAATCTGTACTGTACTTTGCTTTGGCAGGCGATTGGGTGAAGGAGGGTAAAAGTTCACCAGCTTAGTCCACTCTTTTTACCTGGACAGCAAAGGGATTCATTGGCCTTCTGTGATTTGCCTTGCTGGCCAGAGGCGGGGAATCCCTTTCCAGTCAGATAGCCAGAAAGTAGAGCCTCCTGCTGGCCGTTTAATTTGTGTGGGGCCTCCTGCATGGCCCACCTTCCCGTTGATTGATATTCCTATTTTCAAAATCGACATTTTCATTCTTATTATTAACATAAATGTAGAAGAAATCAGGTTCTTAACAAACCCATATTGATCCTTGCTAAGTACTGAAGAACTTTGACTGCGCAACCCTGCCCCTTTTACATCAGGTCCTGGCCTGATGCAGACATCAATCTAATGTAAACTCAGGCTAGCAAAATGGCATCTATAATATCAATGATGTTGATTGAATATTATATGTCAAAGAGCTTCCTTCCCTCCCTCCCTCCCTCCTTCCTTCCTTCCTTCCTTCCTTCCTTCCTTCCTTCCTTCCTTCCTTCCTTCCTTCCTTCCTTCTGGAGCTGAAACGAATTTGGGGAAAACAACACAAGAAAAATCTCATTTACTCAAACATGTTTGCAAAAATAGGGTACAATGACTGTTCCCCACATCATATGGGGTGCACATTTTGCGTGGTCGTGTGTAGCCTCCTGGGATCAAGGGGCAGCTCCTGGCAGCAGCTGCCCAATCCCAACTGGGGAGGTGTTGTGGCAGGGGGGGGGGAAATTGGCCAGGTAGAAGGAGGGAATACACATTGCACACAATAGAAGTTGAGTCATATCTGGGAAGCTGCAGTTGGCTTCAAAGCTTCCCCACCCTCCACTCCCTCAATTAACGTTTATTTTGCAGGTTAACCTTTTCTTTTCCACAGGCACGCAGGGGCTGCTATGTCAAGGTCGCTGTTGAAGGGCCGGAAAGGACTTTCCCTGCATTGGCAGGTTTCGCCTTGGGGGGGCGGGGGGCGGTGACCCCCCGCCCCCATTGCAGCGGCGATACCAAGGTTCCCGTTAAAGGGGCCGTAGGGGGGAGGCACTGGCCATACGTCCAGAGGTCATCATTGCCCTCCCCCTCCAGCAGCGGTGAACAGGGGGGGCGGGCTATCTGCTTGAACATATGTTCTCCAGAGCTAGCCCAATCCCCACACATGCTGGATAAGCCTGAAATTACCCAGCTGCGGGCTGGGAAGGATAAATGCCCAATGCCTGCGCCAAGGTCTCCCTACACCTGAATCTTAATAAAGTTGAGGCCAATTTTAATCCCATAGAACATTGTCCCGTGTCGTTATTTCCCTCAGGGGCTGCCTGGGGTTTGGGGGGACTCCCATGCATATTCTGCAGCTTCAGTGATGGATGAAAGTCAACACAAACTCATAGCATTGTCCAAGGTGATGTTGTGACGGACCCTTCGTTTCACTCCAAGAGCCCTCACACTTTAAAACGTTTCCCCAGACCGTGTCTCTCCCTAGGTTTCACCGACGACTAAAATGAATCCTAAAGTGATATTATGAGAGATGTCCTCGGGGTACCTCAGTGCTCCACGTTCTTAAAATAAAACTCCTGCCACCTTGGGACCTCCCGCCCTGGGTTCCCAAACTACTGCAGCTTGCCTTCCCTTTTTGGCAACTGCGTGGCACCTTTGGCTTCACTGCCCAGCCCTCTGTAAGCCAGGAAAATAAGCCACCCGTTCCCTCTTCCACAGGAAACCTTTTGTGCTTTTCCCCTCAACCACACCTTATGAGGCACTGACGCACTGCCAGAGTCCACGAACGTTGAAACACAAAATATGTTTATTGAGGTAACTTAAATAACATGGATGTTCAGGTAGAATGCGGTTACAATGCTTCTTTTCAGGTACGTAAGCTTGGTTACAACATTAAACAGGATAAAAGTCTTTTCTTCCCTAGCCTAAGCCTAACCTCCAACCCGCTCAACCTCTCACCCTCATTCCCTGACCCACAACAACCGCCCAACTGCCATTCTCCCCCTTTTAAAAGGTCGAAAAGCCCCGCCTCTGCGATTGAGCTGCCAGTCATCTAGAGTGGGTGTTAACTCTTTATGCTCTGGGCAACTGACCATACCCAGGCTCAGGGTTGATCCGTCACAGATGTCAACATTTCCTTTCTAGTCTCTTTACCAAACAGTGAGACACAGAACAACAACAATGGGGTGTGGCTTTCAGGTGGCCTGTCAGGATTCCAATTGGATGTAGAAAAGCCAAAAGGAAATGTCTTTCTTCCATTATTTGCATATTCACACACACTGAATCACACCAAGGTCAGTTTTTTGGGCAGCTGTTTTTGAGAAATACAGATAAATAATGCACCTTGCTTTAAAAATGAGCTTCAATATTTGTAGAAATTGTAGAGTAGGGGGAAAAAAATCAATGTCCCATTGACTACTGGGATGATCACATTCATTTTGCCCTTTGTGGCTGGCGAAATCAAGGCGGCAATTACAGCCTGGCTGGCAGCAGAGAGAGCAGCTCTGCTGGGCTTTTAGCTCCCCATTAATCCAAAGCTCACCATTCGAATGCAGATATAGATTGCCAGGAGTCAATACCTGACTACTTGAATTGTGAAGTAGCCGCTCTGTGCTGTATTGGCAGAAATTGGATTCAAGTCTGTTTGAATTCTCAAAGCATTTCTCAGGAAGGCAAAGAGCTTAATCAGCCTCAGAGCAGAAAGACTTTTGAATGAATCCCATTACAGTCTCCTTAGCTTCTTGGACCCACAACACACAGGATGCTTGTAAAAAATAAATAAAAAAGCTCAACCTAAAGACGGATCAAATGTCTTTTTCATGCTGTGCAAGTATTTTCATGTAACCTGGGCAAACATGGGGCGGGGAGAGCTGGCATTCGCCAAAGATGGTCCTCCAGGTCCCGTTTACAGCCCCTGACATGCCAGATGGTTTTGGATGGCTTCTGCAGCAAGTTGGTGGCAGAAAGGGGCCAAGCAGGTCAGAGGCTGCCTAGGGTTGCCAGATGTCTGTTTTTCCCAGGACATGTCCTCTTTTTCATGGGTATGTGAAATGAGAGTTGTCATAGCGATTCATAGTTAAAAGTAAGGTAAAGGTAAAGGGACCCCTGACCGTTAGGTCCAGTCGCGGACGACTCTGGCGTTGTGATGCTCATCTCGCTTTACTGGCCGAGAGAGCCTGCATACAGCTTCCAGGTCATGTGGCCAACATGACTAAGATGCTTCTGGCGAACCAGAGCAGCGCACAGAAACGCCATTTACCTTCCCGCCGGAGTGGTACCTATTTATCTACTTGCACTTTGACGTGCTTTCGAACTGCTAGGTTGGCAGGAGCTGGGACTGAGCAATGGGAGCAATGGCGAAGGAAGCTGCTTGGCCACCCGGAGCGGCAAACCCGGAGCGGCACCCAGGGGCAGGGTGTCGCTCCGTAGCGCACATGCGCAGTGTCGCTACGTACGGCGCTTGCGTCGCTATGGAGCAGTGCCGCCGGCAAACCGTGAGCATGGCTGCTCGGGGCGCACTTTGCTTTTTCCGGCCCGGGCGGAGGCAAGGGGTGGGCCAGCAGCTGATGCCCCTCCCTGGTCCGCCCCTCGCCTCCGCCCGCAGCTGGAAAAAGCAAAGCGCACGCTGAGCAGGTTTGCGAGCAAGACGTTGGCACGCGCTTTTTACCGGGCAGCTGGGCTTGGCTTGGGCATTGCGGGGGGGGGGGGCGAGTGTCACCTCACCCTGTTGCAAGGATTCAAACCGCCGACCTTCTGATCGGCAAGCCCTAGGCTCTGTGGTTTAGACCACAGCGCCACCCGTTAAAAGTAGAAGTTGGTAAATGGGTCCTCTTTTTTGCTCTTCCAAATATGGCAACCCTACCTGGAGCCTCTTACATGATGCTTCAGCTGGGGCAGGACCCTTCCTAGGTGAGAAAATCCCACCTCCCTGTCTAACTAGATAGAACACCTGGAGCTTTCTGTGCCTCTGGCACAACTTGTTGTGTTGTTGCAGATACTAGCCAGGATGGAAGCAAAACCCACATATTCCTTCTCCTCAACACTTTACCATATTTGAATGTTGACATGCAATGGAATTTTTGTGTTATAGCATTTAATAGATAACATGCAGTGGCAATTATTTCTTTTTATATATTTAGGAATTTCTGTACCACCCTTCCCCATGCACTCACAGGACGGCATGCAACGTATGGAAACACAGAAGTGCATATTCAGAAACTGATTAAAAACATCAGCGCAAAAGGAACATAAATTGAAATAACATCAAATATCTTACCCCAGAGAAGTTGGCAAAAATATATGGAACAATTTCGGGTAAGTGCTGGAAATGCCAAGATGAAATAGGTACGTATTTCCACTGTTGGTGGAAATGCCCAAAGATTTATGAATTTTGGAATATTATATATGAAAATTTGAAAAAAATGTTGAAAAAACCTGAAATATTTCTATTAAGTATGACCCCTGAGAATATTCCTGAAGATAGAAAAAGCATCCTTTTGTACGCTTGTGCTGCAGCTAGGATACTTATAGCTAAAACATGGAAAGGAGAAAAAATACCAACAGTCCAAGAAAGGCAAATTAAGCTAATAGAATATATGAATTTAGCAAGGATGACAGCAGCAATAAGAGATATACAAAAGCAGAAAAGAAATATGTGGAATAATATTTAAGAAAAGAAGGTTTGAAAACGGAACTAATGATTTGCTTAGATTAAGATACGCACGTGGGAGATTTAAACTATGTATAATTTTGTTTTTTGTTTTTGTTTTTAAGAATGAGAGTAATTAAATTATTAGTTAGAGTAATGAAATGAGTATTATACTAAGAAAACCATTGTAGAAGCAATATGAAGTCATATTTTAAATTTGATTTATAATTTGAAAAAGGCTGTTGTAAATTTATGTCTGTTATTATTTGTGTGGTGTAAGATTTAATGTTTTGTTTTGTTTTATGTTTGGATTTTTTTTCTTAAAAAACACAAATTTAATAAAAGCTTATTTTTTTTAAAAAAGTAACTGACCTTTGCCAGCTTCTGAGAGTTCACATTTATATCCAGTAGTCATGTGACTGCTCTGGCCGGTTGCAATTGCTTTGTGGGTGTGGACAGTCCTACACACCCACACACCCACACACACACCTAGCACTCCTCTCCACCAGGAATTTCCTGGGACTCAGTTGTCAGTTCTGATCCCAATGAAAGGAGGGGTTGTGCCCTAAAACAGAGGCCAGTCTCCCACACCCTGTTTTTTTCTTAATTACAGTGCCAGCAATTGCTAAACCCCCATCCTGCCTAATCTTGAAAGAATGGGTTTACCAAAACATAGCAATGCCTTTGAGTATGTTGCTTGGCAACCAGTTCCTAGTGATTATCAAAAAGCTGCATGATAAAGGAACTGCTGGTGGCAAATTTTCACCATATTTTGTTTCATATTCAGCACTAACTTTTTTTTTCTTATTGAAGATTTTCTTGATTTACAAAAGTGTGTGCAATGTCTCTCTCATATTTTTTCCATGTAACATTTTTACAAATCGGTTTGGGTTATTGAGACATTAGGGAGAGAAGGGGGAAAGAGGTGGGGTGATGATGTTTCTATTTTCCATAATATATGTAGGGTTTGGTGTCGGCGTTGATTGTGTAGGTTCTCTGTTGTTCGCTTGTGTTTCTTTGGCGGTGAGAGAGGTCGGGATTGGCGTAGGGTGTGATTGTTCATTTGTGGTTGGCTGTGATGATCTTTGGTTTCCTGTGTGAGTGGGGTTGGTGGGTGTTTTGGATCAGGTTAGCCATATTGATTTGTATGCTGTTGGTATATTTTTGTCGTCTTGTTGAGCTGTGTGTGTGATGAAGGGAACCATACCGGGGTGAAAGCACTAACTTGATAGCAGTTCTGTTTGGCACAGATATGACCACTACCCTTTTCCCATCTGAAGGATGCACATGGCATAGCTTAAACATATGGAAGACTTCTATATCCTTTAAGCCAGTGATGGCCAAACTTGGCCCTCCGCTGTTTTGGGACTACAACTCCCATCATGCCTAGCTAACAGGACGTGGTCAGGGATGATGGGAATTGTAGTCCCAAAACAGCTGGAGGGTCAAGTTTGGCCGTCACTGTTTTAAGCTGCACTGTAAATCTGGTGTTGCACCAGCAGACATGCCTTCATTTTTCCAAGGAACTAAATACAGCTGGACCTGACCAGGGAACCAAATTTTAATTTCCCAATTTTTAATTGTGAGAATCTTCCAGCAACACCAAAAACAAAGGGTGGGTGGGTGGATGTGCTTCAGGGGCTTCTTTTGAACTCTTAGGACGTGTTTCCATATTCTTTTTTTGAAAGTTAGCATTCTTGCCTGCTGTTTTGGTATTAAATTCCCCAGAATTCCTGTCCATTTTATGTAGACCTTAGACAAAAACTGATAGCTCCACTCTTAGGCCACCTTAGCCTGGTAGATAGAGAATGTCAGGTTTCGTTTTTGGTGAATAATTTTACTGGTACCACAACCTTTGAGGTGGCCAAATTTCTTTTTTTGGCCCTTAAACGACGTAAGGTTAAAATCGATAGTATCGATATGGGTCTTTATGTATAATCTACTTTTAATGTATGTTTTAGTGTAAACCCCTCTGAGTTGTCTCAGGGTTTTTAAAAAAATTTGTATGGATAATGATTGTGTTCTGACTGACGGTCGAATAAATTGTTGTTGTTGAAATTCCCCAGAGCCCCTAAATTGGTAATTCTGGCAGCCTAGGCAAGAGCACACACAGAGAGACACGATTCCTTCATGATGACTGATCTGCTGTTAGGCCCACCACCCCACCCTCAACACCCCCGTCCCCATAGCACTGCTCTCTCTGCTCAATACTCTTGCCAAAAGCAAGGTGACCAGCTGCTGGGGACTTTGTGCTTCCCTCTTAAAGCCTTCAGAAGCTCATCACAAAGGACCTGCTGTCTGGAGAGTAGCAATTCCAAGGAGAGAGTTGGCTACGTATTATTTTCTGTGGCTCAACCCAACTCTGTCCAGGATGTCTTTGGCCACCTGAGGCCTAGTCCATGAGCCCGATTGACACATAAGGTCATTTTGTGCTGCTGACGTGGAAAAGCCACATCGCCTAAATAACCCCCTTTCTCTGTTTCCTCCAAATTCAACCCTTGCTGCGGGATCAGGTGACAATGGGGCTTTTAAGAAGAAATGTGAAGAAATGTCGCCTCAATGGGGAGTGTATCCAGTTTCCTTTTTCCTCCTCGGTGTGCCATACTGGATGGGGCTTCCCTGAATGCCCCCTTGCACTCTCAGCGTGGAGTCAGCACCGCAGGCCTCTCAGTGGCCATCGCCTGACTCCTTGCTCTCGCATTACCACTCTGAGTGGTCATTTTCAAGCTAAAAGGTCACCCACAGCTGCGCATCCCTGTGGAGACTGCCGTTGGCCCTCGACCTCATCATCTTTGCCATGGAGAGCTGAGAGCTCTCTGGGCAGCAGGCCTAGCATTGCAGATGGTCCTAATATGGGGGTGGGGGTCAAAGGAGGGGGTGTGCAGTTTCCCTTCAAGCCAAGGGCCACTTCCTCCATATGGCCATTTCCTGGGGCCACCTATAGTGCACATGTGTGGGAACAAGTGTGCTGTCTGTCTGTAACCCGGGAGAGGAATCCATGTGCCGCATTTGAAGAATCTCTTTCTTCGGTCTTAATGTGCTACTGCTACCCACCTAGGTAGGGATGCTGGTGGCGCTGTGGTCTAAACCACTGAGCCTCTTGGGCTTGCCAATTGGAAAGTTGGCGATTCGAATCCCCACGACGGGGTGAGCTCCCGTTGCTCTGTCCCAGCTCCTGCCTACCTAGCAGTTCGAAAGTATACCAGTGCAAGTAGATAAATAGGTACTACTGTGGTGGGAAGGTAAAGCGCGTTTCCGTGTGCTCTGGCTTACGTCACGGTGTTCCATTGCGCCAGAAGTGGTTTAGTCACGCTGGCCACATGACCCAGAAAGCTGTCTGTGGACAAACGCTGGCTCTCCTGGCCTGAAAGTGAGATGAGCGCTGCAACCTCACAGTCACCTTTGACTGGACTTAACAACTGTCCAGGGGTCCTTTACCTTTTTACCTTTTACCTACCCACCTAGGTGCAAAGTACATAAATTGGAGGTGCCAGGGCTCCCTTCAGTTTGGTGTTCTTTGCACTTCATGTTCTCTTCGGTGACTTCCCATCACCTGCCCCTAACCCGTTTTATGTCACCAGTGGCCCATCTATTGGCCACAACCATAGGGCTCTCTGCAGAAAGCAAGTACAATCAAAATGATACTGGCTTTACTAGAGGGGTTGCCATCTGATTTTATTCTGATTTTAAGCTGTATTTCAATTGATTGTTTCTTATGTTTTAATGTATTATATATTTGATGTTAGCTGCCCTGAGCCCAGTCTTGGCTAGGGAGGGTGGGATATAAATAAAATTATTATTATTATTATTATTATTATTATTATTATTATTATTAAGAATAAATTGCTAACATGGATGCAGAAGGAAGGAAACTGGCACACGGTCTGGCAAAAGCGAAGCACTTTTAAAGGTAAAGGTAAAGGGACCCCTGACCATTAGGTCCAATCGTGTCCGACTCCGGGGTTGCGGCACTCATCTCGTGTTACTGGCCAAGGGAGCCGGTGTACAGCTTCTGGGTCATGTGGCCAGCATGACTAAGCCGCTTCTGTGGCCAGCATGACTAACCAGAGCAGCGCATGGAAACGCAGTTTACCTTCCCACTGGAGTGGTACCTATTTATCTACTTGCACTTGGACGTGCTTTTGAACTGCTAGGTTGACAGGAGCAGGGACCGAGCAATGGGAGCTCACCCCATTGCGGGGATTTGAACCGCTGACCTTCTGATCAGCAAGCCCTAGGCTCTGTGGTTTAACCCACAGTGCCACGTGGGTCCCTCCTGAAGCACTTTTAGTAACCTTTTATTTCAGTGGGAAAGGTCCATCGATGGCTACCAGCCACAACGGCTCTGCTCTGCCTCCACTGTTGGTGGCCACCATGCTTCTGACCACCAGATGCTGCAAACCACATGAGGGGAGAGTGCTCTTGTGCTTGGACCCTGCTTGGACTTGGATTAGATGACCTCTGAAGTGTCTTCCAATCCTACGATACTAAACATAGGAGAAGCATGAGACCTTCTGTTTTGTGGAGCTTGGGCAGGATGCTGGCCATGCCTGGGCCAGGAGGCCTGGAAGGCGCTGAGGAAGAAAGAGGAGGGTGCCCTTAGATGCATTTAGATTAAGGGGGAGGGCAAAATGCCATCTCAAATGCAATAACAATGGCTATATTTCCTGAATTTGGCCATTTGGATTTCCCCCTTGAGATGTGTTTACTGGTATTCTCTTGAACTCAAAGTGTTATGCTTCCTGTTGTGAAGAGTTGGTGGGGGGAATTTCTTAATAGGGTTTGTGAGAAGCCAGAAGCGAGATTAGCAATGGGGTGAGAGTGGGGGGTGGGTGGGTGGGATGAGCTGGGCGGAGGGCAGAGAAGCGCTCCTTCTTGCCAGCCTTGCATAGGGCTGTCAGACGACGAACCGTTGCTCTCTGAGAAGCTTAATATGGAAGTAACTCCCCTAGAATGGACTTACTTCTGAGCAGGTCTGCCTAGGATTGCACAGCCAATGTCTGCTTTTCAAATTCTGACTGTACCCCTGCAGCTCAAGGCTAAATGCTGAATTGCCTTCATTTGTTCACAAGAGAACTGTCCACCTTAGTCAAGGGTAGCAGAGGCCTCACAGCCAATATCCCAAATGTGAATGTTGGAGTCTCTTGGGCTCTGAGGTCAACACAGCAACAGCTAATTATAATATGCTGAAAAGGCAAACCCATATATGCTAATAAGAACGAAAGCTTATCTAAACCATAGAAATAACAACATGTCCCATAAATAGAGCCCTGGGGGAGTCAGAAACATCCACTTGAAGAGGTTTAATTATAAATGGTTCATAGGTGGGTGGGTGTTTTTTATTTTTTAAAACAACACCAACAACAACAACAAACACTGGAATTGTCTGTTCTCTAGCCTCCTGCAGAAGTGAGAAGAGCAACGTTTTCCTCTCCTGATTGAATTTTCACTTAATTTAATTTAATGGGAAACCACAGATGGTGTCATCAAGCAGCTGGAGGTTAAAAGGGGCACTTTACAAACTGAAAGACAACTTATGAAGTTATTATGAGCCAGCAGAGCAAATGGGAGTGAAATTTTTACTGTAAATAATGTGCCGCGGGCCTCATTTCCTGTATATCAAGATTCCTGTACTTAGGGTTTTTTTTTGCTTAGGTCATCAGAACAGCCTTAGAAAAGTAGGTCCTTTTGGGAGTACTTTCAGATTATCAGAGGGGTTCAAAAGTCGAAACAGCTGCCCATCAACAATGGAATATTAAGCAACAACACTGCAACTTTTAAATGAAAATGGGTTCCTTTTAAGAGGTGGGATGCCTTTCAGTTCTCCAGACTTGCCTCTCCACAGTTCCACATTAGTTCGTGATTTATTTGTTTTTAAAAGTCCCTGGGAAAATTAACCAGCAGTTTTCTCTAATATTCAGACTCCTCCCCACTTAAGCGGAGGTTACGTTGCCAGGTACCACACGATATCACTTAGAGTGGGGAACACCATCTAAAAAGCCAGATTCCACCCCAAATCCACAAATATCTGCCAAACTCCACCACAATCGCCCCCTCCAAACCTCTTTTCTCAAACACCAACTATCCGCCTCAATGGTTGTTGCAAAGGCTCCTGGGATTCATGGGTGTAGCCAGGATTTATTTTAGCGGGGGGGGGGCAGGCTTCATGTTGGGGAGCAGAACCGAGTTATCTGCAATCCAATTGATCAGTTATTTAAGCATTTTTATTTATTGAGTTGATGGGGGGGCAGCTTCCCTCCCTGCACCCCCTAGCTTTGCCCATGCTGGGATAACTAGTCATTTCCATGCTCTTTTGCACCATTTTTGACGTTTTCACTCCTTTGGGCAGTTTAAACCAATTTATTTAATTATTTCCCAGCATCATGCAGATATGTGTTTGTGCACGAGTCAAACACATGTAAGTGGGGAGATGCCTGTACACATTTTTGCAAATCATTTCCCCTTGATGCGATGCATGTTCTTAGCTTGTTTTCATGCATATATGCATTTTTATGCATACTTTACCTTGGTACTGTATATGCATTTTTGTACACGTGGCTTGGCTGCAGAACTGCATTGCAAAATTCAGAGGAGTGTGAAATTCAAAGGATGGCTGTGTTTCAGCTCACATTTTGTTTCAGAAGCAGCCTTTGACTCTGGAAGGTATAAAAAAGGCCCAAGCACACAAAGAGTCTCCCACAGTCTGCCCAAATTGTGGTTTCTTTATTGGGGGGGGGGGATTCTCCCATATTTTTCTCTGTGAGCTCTGCTGCCATCACCATTCTTTGGACCCCATAGGAGCTTGTGGAGACATTTTGGCTTTTCTTTTTCTTTTCTTTTTTAATGTATTGTTTATACACTTTTGCGTTTCTGAATATTTAGTTTCAACTCTCTTGGGTGCAGGAATCTAATCCCAATTATCTACAATTTCTGTTTAACCCGCAAGAAAGAAGGTCTTTTTCGCTGGCTAGGTCCAATTCTAATCCCTCTAACCTCCTCTGGGGTAGGTTTGCGGGGACGGCAGAAGAAGATAGGATCTGCCCATGTGATGCCCACCTGGTGGAAACTCTAGCTCACATGGTCCTCAAATGCAAAATGTATGGAGACAGAGGCTATACACTTCCTATTACAGGGGAGAGACCAGAAGCTCACCAAGACAGTAGCTAAGTTCCTGTATTTGATCTTTTGTCGCCGAAGTACATTACAGGACCCTGCCCTTGTTGGAGACCCACAGAAGTGAAATAGATTGCTGGCCTCCTCTCCCCTTTGGCAAGTGACTGTACTGATGATATGGCGACGAGATCGTACTGGCCTATTTATTTTGAATGTTTGTAAAGGTAAAGGGACCCCTGGCCATTAGGTCCAGTCGTGTCCGACTCTGGGGTTGCGGCACTCATCTCGCGTTACTGGCTGAGGGAGCCAGCGTACAGCTTCTGGGTCATGTGGCCAGCATGACTAAGCCGCTTCTGGTGAACCAGAGCAGTGCACGGAAACGCCGTTTACCTTCCCGCTGGAGTGGTACCTATTTATCTACTTGCACTATGACGTGCTTTCGAACTGCTAGGTGGGCAGGATTGAATGTTTGTAAGTGATTCCAATTAAGGTTTTGATACTGATACTGATACTGAATATGTACTGTAAGTGCCACTCCTTCATTTTGAGGTGGCCCAGTTTGGAGTCCCAACTAATAGGCACTCACCCATCAGGATTCCCTATGAGAGCGGATGATGATGCAACTCCCTCTAGCTCACGGAGCGAGTTCTCATCTGATGAAACATCAAGGTAAATTAAGCAGTGAGTGGGAATGGACAGGGAGGTGGCCAAGTTTGCTGATGCTCGAAAGTAGAATGGCAAGACAAGGTTATGGAATATGCAGAAATGGCGAAACTCACAGAAAGAATCAAAGACAATGACAATGAAGATTTTTTAAAAAAAGACTGGGAACCCTTCATGATCTATTTACAGAAATGCTATAAAGAAATGGACTCACTAGCAGGGTTTGATTAATCACTTACAACTAAGAAAACAAGTTGAAAGGTTAAGAAACAATAATATGAAATGTAATTGAGTGTAAGATGTAACTAGGAAAGAAAATTTGGTATAAAACTGATAAGAAAACAAGAGCATTTAGGTATAAGATCATAAAAAGTAAGACAACAATTAAGCAGAAGCAGTAAATATTTTAAGAACCAGAAGGGGAAGTTGAGGGAAGTCATGGGGAGGGGGGGATTTTTATATGATAAATAAATGTATCTTGTTATATGGTTGAATATTAAATTGTAAAATTCAATAAAAACTTTTTAAAAAGTTTGCTGATGCTACCAAATTATTCAGGGTTGTTCAACCAACCAGAGACTTTGAAAATATCTTGATTTCATATGTACACTGATGGGGTCCAAACTGGCAGCATGGACTGGGAACGAGACCTTTGGGTTGGAATAGAAAGCTCAGTGATAATGGCAACCCAGTGTGCAACAGTGGCAAAAAAAGGCAAACTAGATGCTAGAGATCATTAGGAAAGGAATTGAAAATAAAACTGTCGGTAACAGTAATGCTGTTATACGAATCTATGATGTGACTGCATTGGGAATACTGTGTACAGTTCTGGCCACCTCACCTCAAAGAAGATATTGTAGTTGGAGAAGATGATGGAGGAACTTCCCAATAAAGCAAAATTGCAGATTTTGAGACTTCTTTTGGGAAAAAGCAAGTAAGAGATGACATGATCGTTTGTAAAACAATGCATGGCATGAAGAATGTGCATAGAGTTTTTCTCCTTCTCCCATAACACTAGAACTCATAGTCATCCAATGAAGCTGAATGTTGGAAGATTTGGACCAGGGGTCAGCAAGGCTTACCTGGCCTGGGCCGGTTCACTGATGCGGATGCCCTCTGTGGGCTGGATTGCGGGCACACGTGAGCACACACCCGCAATTTCTGGCATCTGCGTCTGCACAGACGTGATTTCTGGTGTCTACGTCTGTGCAGACGTGATTTCTGGCAAGCGAGTCCCCGTGCCATGCTGTGTCGGTTTAGCGCCGTGTGCGGGGACTCGCCAAGCAAGCGGCTTGGTTTGAGGATGGCTCGTGGACCGGTAAAACGACCTCTGTGGGCTGCCTGTGGCCCATGGGCCTTAGGTTGCCGACCCCTGATTTGCACAGATAAAAGAAAGGAATGAGTAGTTAAACTCATTCCTGCAGAAGGCAATGATGGCCACCATTTTCAATGGCTTTAAAAGAGTATTAAGACAAATTCATGGAGGCAAAGGCTACCAAAGCCTACTAACAGTGATGGCTGTTCTCAGCCTCCACAGTCAGAGGTAGTAGTGCTTCTGAATCCCAGTGGCTGGAGACTGCAAGAGGGGAGAGTGTTCTTGTGCTCAGGTCCTCTTGTGTGTGTGTCCCACAGGCATCTGATGGGCCACTGTGAATGGATGCTGGACTACACGGCCCACTGGCCTGATCCAGCAGACTCTTCTTGCATTCTTAGGATGCTGGCTGTATGGAGCCTCCATGGTCTGGGGCAGTTTGCCACTTAGTGCCAAAGGCTACTGTGCTCCAGCCCTACTTTGTGGGTTTCCCACTGGAGCATCTGCTTGGTCATTGTGGTAAGAACCAGGCAGCTGGGCTAGAGGGTCCCCCTCCTGCCTAAATGGAACCTACCCTTATTAAAAAGAGGGGTGGGTTCTAGGGGATAGAGGGGTAGTACAAAATACAGCAGCCCGCATCTCCATTAAGACCTCAACCACCCCACAGTAGACTGGTGATCTGTCTTTATTTATCATTCTGCATAATCTGATTCTCTCTCATTAGTCCAAAGCTGATCATTCCATTTATCTTTGTAAATGTGACAACAAAAAGTTCAATTAAGCAGATCAGCAATTAGTTGTTTTTATAGGCAGTCTTATGCAGCCTTGTACAGATAGCAGTGGACCCGATTGCAATCAACTATGTGGGAGGAATTGTGGATGGAGGAAACACTTTGATTTACAGCACCGTTTGAGTTAAAACCGCCCGAGCCAGAGGAAGCCCAAGCCAAAGGGAGACTTCAGAGCAGCAGCTAAGTCCATGTGGCAGTACAAAGGAGCAGCCTTCCAGAAGAAGCATGGAGTGATGGTTCCTGTGGCTGGCTTGGATTGCCTTTAGGGCTGCTGTTTTTTTCAGGCTACTTGAGCCAACCCCCCTCTTGCACCACTCCTTCTGAAAACACGCCAGCACTTACATAATTTAGCATTTGTATAATTCAACAGTGGCTTATTTTGGGTCGTTGGCTATGGTTTACCCATGCCTGCCTCTCCTTCCACAGAGGACCCTGTGTCAAGCAAATTCACAATCACCTTAAACCCATTAGATTTCAACTAAGTATTTTATTTATTTAAAAGGACAGCCTTTACATGCCCTTCATCTTTATATCCAAAGTTCTAAACATCATTACTAAAATGTAGCAAGTGCTGTCAAGTATCCCGTTTTCCCCGGGATTCTCCCTTATTTCAAGCAGTTTCCCGCTGCTCTCCCTTATTTTTTATTTCCCTTAAATTTCCCGTTTTTAATGGAAGCAGCTCCTCCCCTGCTGGCCAGGGACTGGGTGGGAAGACCTCGCCTACTTGGAGAGAAAAGCCTCAGCCCTCAAAGCAAGTGGGAGCCGTTTCCTGTGCTTACAGGGGGGTGTATTCCTCCCCCTGCATCAGCCCCTATCCGTTGCCGCCGAGCCCCTCAGCCGGCCAATAGGGTTAGCTGGCGGGCGGAGCCTGGCTGCCTTTGAGCAGCTGCTGCTTCCTGTCCTGTTTTGATGGGATCAGACAAGAAGACAATGGGGCTCCATCGCGCAGAGCACATGGCTGCCGCCCTCTTTGCTGGCTGCCCTCCTCTTTGCTCCGAGCCCAAGCCCGCTTGGAGTTTACATTGCTGCTCCGCCCACTTTTGTTTCTGGCTCCGCCCACCACTGACATGTGAATGTCCCCGGGATAGGTGAGACTGCTGATCCCTTATTTTCAAATCCGAAACTTGACAGCTATGCTTATTACCTGTTGAGGAGGTGGCACTGCTGGACGGTTTGTCTCAGTTTACATTGCTGCTCCGCCCACTTTTGTTTCTGGCTCCGCCCACCACTGACATGAGACTGCTGATCCCTTATTTTCAAATCCAAAACTTGACAGCTATGCATACAGTACTCTCTCTCTCTCTCTCTCTCTCTCTCTCTCTCTCTCTCTCTCTCTCCCCTGCATGCTGGTAGGTTGCAAACAACCTCATTTAAATATACAAACACTGGCAAGGAACATACTCACGATTGCACCTCTCCCCACTGTTTTAAGGTTTAACTCCTGACAAAATCAGGAGATGAGTCACAAGTTGACTTAACACACCCTACGGAAAAATACTGGTTACATGTCTCAAGCTTTCTTTTGCAACCATTTAAACACAATGCGTTTAAAAGCAGCATTCTATGGAAATTAAACTTATAACTTCAACAATTGGCTTGGAGAAGGCAGTTAAAGAAATGCCTCAACAGCCCTCCTCGGCTCCCAAGGTGGACATGTTACGCAGCCCAGCATAGTTCCTTGGGGCTGCCTAAACTGGAGCATGTTGTAACTGGGCCAAATGCGTCTTTCAACACTACATGCTCACTCCAGTTACTACTGAGCTGATGGATGACTTTCCGATTTTTGAAACAATGCTATCTCAATGGCCTTGTGGTTGCTGAGACCCAGGAAGGCTGTTCCCTGCGGGAGGCCAGTTATATTTTTAAAAATCAATACTTGCTCTCTGAGCATAGGATAATTCAGAAAACATCATTCAGAATTCTACCTTTCAGCATGTCGCTTTGATCAGAGTCATCACAATGCCTGCTTGATCCAAGAATGCACAGAAGAAGAAGAAGAAGAAGAAGAAGAAGAAGAAGAAGAAGAAGAGGAGGAGGAGGAGGAGGAGTTTGGATTTGATATCCCGCTTTTCACTACCCGAAGGAGTCTCAAAGCGGCTAACATTCTCCTTTCCCTTCCTCCCCCACAACAAACACTCTGTGAGGTGAGTGGGGCTGAGAGACTTCAAAGAAGTGTGACTAGCCCAAGGTCACCCAGCAGCTGCATGTGGAGGAGCGGAGATGCGAACCCAGTTCCCCAGATTACGAGTCTACCACTCTTAACCACTACACCACACTGGCTCTCACAGATAAGGTTAAAGGGAAATGTGGAGAAGGCACATATATTTGGGGGCAAGAACCATCTCCAGGTCTTTTCTGCTTTCCAGTCCAGGGGAAATCCCTCCCCGCTCCTTAGCTGGGTGGGATGAGTGACCTGTGCTGCTGTTGGTCATGTTTACCGGTGACAGCTGAGGCCGCTGTGGGGCATTTTGAGCAATGGGCATTTGGAGGATGTTGGTGGGTGGGCAGCTGGTGCCAGCTGGGTGACTGGTAGCCCCCAGTCTGGATGGCTGCTGAGGGCTGGGCTGTTTCTACTAACATATGATGTGTCTTATGCCAGGAGGGCAAGTGACTATGCCAAACTCTCCAGCCCTTTGGATCACTCACTCTGACTTGCAGGGTGCTTCTGGGGGGCTCTCAGGCAGAGGAAGATCTTCTCTGTCCATCGGAGATGTTTCCAGGAATTGAACCTGGGACCTTCCATGGGACAAGCATGTGGGTCTTCAGAGGCTATGTGAGGTGAGAGCTGCTGCCTTCATGCTTTCCTTGTGGGCTTCAACAGCAGAATCTGGCTGGATCCTGTGGGACATAATTTGGTCTGTAATAGCATAGATGCTATTAAAGGAGGGGTTGCCAATGTGGTGACTGCAGGTGACAGTACTTCCTAGGATGCCTACAAAAGCTATCAAGAAATATCTCCTCGGAAATCCATGATACACGAGAGATGGTTCCTGTTTGTACTGGCTATGCTGTCCTAAACTTGAACAGGACCCCTTTAAACATGTTTAACTGGATGCGAGGATTGGTAGTTGTCTACAGAGGGAAGGGGCAAAGAGCTCATGTCTGACGGTGGCTGAAGTAGCTGCACCCCCGCCCCCTTGATGGGACGACTGATGAGGGTGAGGGGCATGCCCCCACTATTTCCTGGGTTTTGTGGTCCTTTCTCTTTTCGGTCCCTTTAGATACGGCAGCCATTTTGCCACACACACACCCCAGTTCATGGCAGCCATTTTGTGAGCGGTGCTCACAGCACACTCTCAAAATTCCAGCTATGCCCTCTGGTCCAAAATGTTGCCTACTCCTGTATTAAGGTCACTACAAGATCAAGCATAATGTGTTTATGCTGTGCTGCATTGTTGCTGTTTTTATATTGCCCAGTTATAATTATTTATAGTTCAATTTTAGATTATAATATATAATTATATTGCCCCTATATATATATATATATATATATATATATATATATATATATAGTTATGTCACAAGTACAGTGTCTATACGATTTCAGCTCTTTGTGTAATCAGCTCTGGGTAGTGATTCAGCACGCTAGCAAGGATATGCTAGGAGTCAAGTCTAACAAGAACAATCTCCTTTATTGCAGTAGGAACTTGACTGACTGGAGGGAAAGGGCGAGCTCCTTTTATACTCTCAGGAACAGGAGTTGGGGAAAGGATACATTTAGATTTTGGCGGGACCCGATCAGAGTAAGGATCCAAATTGTGCCAACAAGTTAACCAGTAGCAACTGTCACCGCACCCGTTTGAATCACCCTGGAGCGGGAAAGGTAGTTACAGAACTAGCAGTAAAACTCATGTATGCATATTAAACCAATACATAACACACACACACACACACACACACACACACACACACACACACTAATTATAATCATAACAACAATAACAAAAATATTATTATTATTATTATTATTATTATTATTATTATTATTATTATTATTATTATCATCATCATCATCATCACTACACCCTGTGGTTCCAGGGTAGGTTACAACTGTTTAAAACACAACATTAAAAGTCATTTCGGACAACCCAGGTCTCGATCCCTCCCACTTCTCTCGTGAACCCCTCACGAGAACAATCTTCCCCACCCCGCAGAGTCCTTCTGCCCACAACAATGGCCTGAACTCTGTGTGGTTCCTTGGCCTGTGGCTGCTTCTGCTGCTGCTTCTATCAGCTCCCTCAGCCTCCATTGCCCTCCAGGCTTCTGCTGACCTTAAGCAAATGACCTCTGCTCCCTTTGCCTCCGAGGATTTGTGCCTTCTGGATGGGGCTGGCCCACGGCTGGCCCTCCGCTTCCTTTTCCGTAGAGTCACAATCAAACCGGCAAATCAGCCCTGCCCCATCTGCTCTGGCCTCCTCAGGCTGACCCATGTAAGGAGAGAGGTTTTTAAAGCTGAGGCAATATTAATAGTGCCTTGTAATCCTTTGGGCTTTTAACGGGTTTGTCACAAGGCAGCTGCCTCCAAATAATGTGGCCATTTCACTGCCTTAATTCTGCCTATGTCCCTCAACCCCAAAAGAGCAGGAAGCCCCCTATCCTAACCCCCCCTACTCTCATTGGTTCTCCTGCATCCTCACAGTTTCCCCCAAGCAAGTCTGATGTTTTCCAAACTGCTGGGAAGGAATGTAGAACCCACCTGATTATTTGCAGGCTGCCCTGCTGGGTTTCAGAACAGCCTGCCTGGCCCATCAGTGCCAACTTGGAGTTTATGTCCTGGGAATGCTATGACACATGCTGTGTATTGTTTGTTTCTCCTGGTCTTTGTTTTTCCTCCTTGTTACATGAAGGCTTCCCATTCAGGCACAGGGCAAATTGTGGAGTAAATCACAACTTGATATCCTAAACTGTTTTACATCTTAAAAAAAAACAAAAAAAAAAACACTTGCAGAATTTCCTCTCATCTCTCTGACTGCATAGACCACTAAATTTGGTGTAAAACAGAACAGGGGAGGGCAAACTGGAGGTACATCAAACAGCAAGAAATCCCCAAAGGGGCAGGCTCTCCCACAGAGTTGTTGTGGGTGGTGATACCAGGCCCCAAGAAAAATTCAGCGCTGGGGACATGCTATCACAAACACACACCCCGATCAAAATGCTCAGGAAGATCTTCAGATGGAGAATGAAATCAAGGAAGAAAATGAAAGGGGAAATGTTGTAGTAGTGAGTAACTTCAACCCCCTTCATGTAGATTGGCTATATATGTGTTCCAGTTACAAGGAAGAGGGAAAATATCTGGATACCCTAAATGGCTGTGCCTTAGATCTGTTGGTGCTCAAACTGACAGGTGACCATGGACTTAATCTTGACTGGTACCCAGGACTTGGAGCAAGATGTAAGTGCTGTTGAACCAACTGGGAACAGTGACCTTAAAGGTAAAGGGATCCCTGACCATCAGGTCCAGTCGTGTCCGACTCTGGGGATGCAGCGCTCATCTCGTTCTATAGGCCGAGGGAGCCGGCGTTTGTCCGCAGACAGCTTCCGGGTCATGTGGCCAGCATGACAAAGCCGCTTCTGGCGAACCAGAGCAGCGCACGGAAACGCCGTTTACCTATTTATGTACTTGCACTTTGACGTGCTTTCAAACTGCTAGGTGGGCAGGAGCTGGGACCGAGCAATGGGAGCTCGCCCCGTGGCAGGGATTCGAACCGCTGACCTTCTGATCAGCAAGTCCTAGACTCTGTGGTTTAACCCACAGCGCCACCTGGGTCCCATAACAGTGACCTTACTGCTATTAAATTAAATGTCCCTGCTAACAGCCAATTGCTAAGAAAATCCAACATGCTCACATTTGACTTCAAAAGGGGGAACTTCTCCAAAATGAGTGGGGTTGGGTAAAAGGAAGTTGAAAGGCAAAATTAAGAGAGTCGAATCTCTACAAAATGCTTTGAAAAACACATTATTAGACGTTCAACTGGAGTGTATCCCAGAGACCAGGAAAGGTACCATGAGAGCCAAAAGGATGCCAGCGTGGTTAATGAGCAGAGTCGAAGAAGCTATTAGAAGCAAGAAGGCTTCCTTTAGAGAGTGACAACTTCTCCTGCGCTGTACCCAGTGTGCTCCGAGTAGGCAATATGCCCTTCCACCATCCTTCCCACAATACAAAGAAAACAGTCTATCGGATGTTTTTTCTCCTGCCTCCCTCCTCCTTTGTGCTGGCAACGGGTGTAATGGCAGAGTGCAGCACAGAAGATGCTTTTCATCCTCCACTGCATTTCCTTTTACAACCAGGGCCGTTCCTTTTAATCCACAAATTAGCCACCTGAGGCTCACTGATCCAGAGTGATTGGAGAACAGGCTGATGGGTACAATAGAGGAAATGTTGCTCTTGCAACAGCTGAAGAATTTAACTGAGAAATGTGTGTACTTCTCGCAACCACAGTACGGTTTGACAGCATAAGAACCTGTGTGTGTGTGTGTTTCAAAAGTAAGATGATGGTGATTATTTTAAAAGTAAGATTCTAGTCCTTATGACCATGGGCTGGGGCTTAGAAATAGTTGAACAATAAGCAGTGAAATGCAGAAAGGGGCTTGCAGCAGTGACGGATCTTGGGGTCTCAAATTTCAGTGGCACCTTGTGCGATGCCAAAATTTGGTGCCCCTGGCCCTTGCCTTCCATTCCAAATAATAGTTGTGGCACCTCCGAGGCTCCGCACCCAGTGTGACCGAATTGATTGTGCTCCCCTAAATCTACCTCTGTTAGCAGGATGTGTAGGAATTGGGTTATAATAGACTCTTGCACTCCACCCACGGCTCACAGCCCCTCTTCCATGGCAGCTGTATATTAGCAAGTGGTGTCCCCACCTCCTTCTCCTCCTAGCCGGCAGTCTGGCCTGTTGCTCAGTTCCTTGTACATCTTTGTGCAGCTTGCAAAGGGATCTATCTGCCTGGGAGCTCATTGAGATAGTGCACCAGGCTCTTCATAACTCTGAAGAAGCTGCCATCTGGAAAAGAGAACAGACTGCTCCACTTACCAGTTTCAGTCCTGCCAAGGCTTGCTGCTTCATGTGATGGGGACATCACATTCCCTGCAAGGGGAGGCACTGGAGTTGCCTGCCACTCTTTCCTCCTACACTTGATGCAGTGCATAGTTAGACTGTGGAACTCACTCCCACAGGAGGTAATGATGGCCCCCAACTTAATGCTAAACTAGGCTTTACATGTCAAAACCCCAGGCGAGCTGCTGTAGAGATTGTACTTTCTGCTTTCGTTAGACAGAGAAGGGATAGAGATTGATGGGCTCCCTTTTGGCCTGATCCAGCTGCAGAAGCCAGGTGCTCATTAGGTTCCTATGAAGCTCCTCTTACCTGCCCCCTTTTGCTGCAATATGATTGGGGGGGGGGTTGGCAGAAAGTGCTCCTCCCATGTGTCCTGCCTGAAAGCAGGCTGAGGAGGAGGAGGAGGAGGGTGCCTTTTGAACCCAGTTTTTCTGGGACCCTGCAGAGCCCAGAGCTCACTGTGTGAACTGGCACAGCTTGTGCTTATCCCCCCCCCCAACCATCACCCTCTTTGCAGCCAAAGAGCAGCCACTTTGGGATTGCCCTAACAAGCAAGCCTATTGCAGGCATTCTGTGGGGAGAAAGATATTTGGCTTCCTTTTAATACAGTTAAACTTCAGGATTGATTTCCTGCATTGTTTAACATCTGGGTGAAGTAGAGGGTGTGTATTGAACTCTGTTATTGCATAATTCATCACACATTGTAATGTGATGCCCTTCGCCCAAAGATGTTACACATACTGATTAAGGTTAACAAAAACTGCCGTGACTACACAATCATTATACTCTAATGCATGGTGCCAGAGTATTATCTTGGCATCCAAAGTGCTCTTGCAATTCTCACACCCGAGGCGAAAGGGAAATCGTGCCTGACATTGGCCTGTGCAATGGCCAACAGCTGCATGTTCCCCTCCCATTGATGGGGAAGGGGGCTCTGTGCCAACAGAGATGGGCTGTGCCAGCTGCAGAAGCTCCTTCCTAAAGCAACAGCCAAGGAGCAGGTTTCTTTCTTTAGTACTTGGCATCAGAGGCCTCAAGCCCAGGCATGTCCGATCTCTTTGTGGTGCAGCGGAATGTCACAACAGCCCCTCTGGTTGGGTCTGTGTGGAATGCTTTGGCCCTTGGGGTGAGCCTAGGGTGGAGCAGCTAGTCCTGCCTCTCTTCCTGTCATTTCTGCATCCATCCCTATAAATAAAAAAGAAAGGCTTCCTGCTTCCCCACTTCCCTTGCCTTGCCCACAGTGGCCCTTTTCCCCACCACTCTGCCTCCCTCCCCCTCCCTTTAGCTTCCTTTTCAAATGATTATGCTGCCTCCTCTCTGTCAAGTATAATTGTTTAACTGACACTGAAATGGAGAATGCCTGAATGTGTATTGTTAACATTCAGGATTTTCCATGGCAGCTCTCTGAGCTTTAACCAAGTTCATGATTAACTGAGAATGTTCTCTGCTCTGACACATGAGTGTGTAACCTTAGATCACATGAGTAAGGCATTCAGCAGCAAATCACCAACCTTAAGGGAGTTGTCAGTCTTTCTCTGATGCCACAGAGACAACAAAGGATGTGATAATGGCTCTCCAGGAGCTGTATAGCCTTAGGCAGGATGCAGGCTAATGCAGGCTGGAATGGGAAAAAGACATTTATTTCTGGAAGAAGTAAAGTTATTTCTTATAAGATGCTGAACCTGTGCTGGACATGTGCAAAATATTGTATGCAACTATTTTTGATGTATCGCTATGGGTGTGTGTGTGTGTGTGTGTGTGTGTTTTACAGGAGCAAGGAAATGTTTTATTGAAATGTAGGGAGTTAATTCCACATATAAATCTCTATGGTTTTTGTTCTGTTTTGAAGGAAGTTCTGCAAGTAAAGTTTTGAACAATACTTATGGGTCTGGACAATGTTTTATTCCAAAAGGAGTCAGTTTTTATGCATCCAGTTGCTTCAAGCTGCACATTATTAATATCTGCAGTACTCTCTCATGACATCTCTAGATGCCAAATTAAATCCTTATTCTTAATCTTTTAGCAACTTCTGAAAAGCAGCTTGAGTTCCAAAGCTTTTTGGTCACCTGAGCACTGCGAGTGATAAGCTGGAAGGCTCAGCTCCCAAGCTCCTAAGGATGTCTTTGTTTGTCCAAGAAGAATTTGTCTTGTGCTTTGAAAATCCATGCAAGCCATCACATATTATGGTTAAGGATCCCAAAAGCGAATCAAGCATTGCGAGAAGGACCCTTTCCTTCCTTTTAATTTTTAAAAAATATATATAAAGAAATGGGGAAGGAGCTTGTGCTGGCTCTGTCTTCTTCATCTTGCCTCCTCCTGAATGCGAGGAAGTGAAGAGGTCCTCGTGATGCAATTCAGGAGGAGAAAGTAGCAAGTGGTGGGTTGAGGGAGCCGTCAGCCTCTGCGCTCCAATATAATTGCAAGGGGCAGGAATGCCTGTGGCTGGCAAAAGACCAAGTAGAAAATGATCTCTGTGCTGCAGGCTGTGTGTGTGTGTGTGTGTGTGTGTCAGTTTTTAAGTCATAATAGTGGGGAAATCAATACCACCACTGCTGGAAGATATTTCCCTAAAAAACAAAAAAAGAACAGATTTGTGTGCAATGGTTTGTGTTTGTGGCCAAACCCTAAATAACATGCTGAAAAATAAAATACGAGTGACCTGTTTGCCCGCCTTTTCCTGAACCAGAGCATAAGCCCTAATTGTGGTGAGACTGAGCAGATTTCTCCTCCGCTGGTTTGTGTTCTCTTGAGTTCACCCACAATGTAATTGGGAAGCAAATACAGCAACAGCTGCATCTGGAGGGGCAGAAGCGCTGGCCCTGGGAATGGGCTCTGAGATAATAGGAGGAGACTCGTTTCAACCAACACACGTCATTTACAGCTAATCAAAGAGTTGGCTTGAGCACCAGCGACTCCTGCACAAGAATTAATCTTCAGTGATTTGTTACCCCATTGAAGATTCCAAGAGGCATTTTATGATTACAAGGAGTCAAGAGCCCAAGGAAAAGGGGTTTTCATTCCTGATGATGGAACCTTGGGAAAGCTTTTTTGCAATCTTGAGAAACCTGAATGTGGCATTGTGGGAATGTTTTGGGATGCAGGAGAGGATATACCGTTTAAGATATCCTATTCCAACTTGTGTTTACAAGTCCCAGAAATTAGCAGAGTTCTCATACCCACTTTTAAACACACACGCAGCAGATAGCTTGCTCAGGTTTGTTAAAACCTCTGTAATAAATGTCCTGGTATTCCCCCCATTAATCCCTCTTAAAATAAGACACTTTTATAAAAGTATAAAACGTTTACTCACGAGAAATCATCTGTTCACAATTGGATCCCAGATGGCAGACTTAAACTTACTAAAAGTAACATTTACTCAGGAGACTGTTCCATAAGGGAAAACAGCTCCTTTGTCCTCTCTTGACTGGAAGCCAAGAGAGCATCTTAGCAAAGCAGCTTCTTTGAGAGCATGGTTCAAAAAAGAGAGAGATGGAGTGTAGTGTGGTCCCTGTGATTTTGTATTAACCTGCCCAGGTGAGACCACACCCATCTCCAGTTACACAGAGGAAGTCTATCCCAGCCCAGGGGAAACAGCGAGTTCCGACTGGCTGGCCTAGAGTTCCCTTTTTATGTCCATTCTAGCAATGTTGTGTTTGACTGCTCCTGCGTTTTACATCCCACAGGCATTCCACTTAGAGAGAAATGAACCACAAGCGCCAGCACATTTTGTTTTTAAATGCTGCATGCAGAGCCACACAGATGGCATTGCATGGCGAAGTCCCCCTTTACACCTCACCAAACTCCCCTTGTAGATGTTAGCACATGGAGAGATTCACCAAGGCAAAAGGCACTCAGAGGACAGCAGAGCTGGAGGCTGCCCCATGTTGTCCTCCTAATAACAGCCCTGCAAAGGAGGTTAGCCTGTTCACTCACTGGGCATCATATTCAGTCATTCATGGACATATTTGTGCCCTGCCTTTTAGAAATAATATGCATCCGTCTGTGTCTGCCTTTGTGTCTCTTTTCAAAGGCATCTTCCCATGGCAAACACCTTGCACTGGGGATCTGGCTTGTGCAGCTGGAGCAGAGAATGTTAGGCAGCACAGCAAAACATCAGGTTTAAAACACTTTGCAAAGAATCCCTTATAACAGTGGTTCCCAGTTAGCTAAGTATTGTGGACCCCCTCTTCCCCCCCCAAAGAAGTCAACCCATGAACCCCTACTTTTGAATTTTTTGATATCTCTATGGTAGTTTTCTTTATGTGAATGGTGCCATGGGCCCCCTGGGTGGGTTGGGAACCACTGTCTTATGACATGGGCTGGGCATGACGAGGAAGTTCTCTTGCATTAGCAACTTTGACCCCTCACTGTCCCTAACAGTGCGGGGTACTAGGTTGTCTCTTTGTGGCACTAAGTCATGTACCTTGGAACAGCTTGTATCACTGCCAGGAGGAAACTGTCCAAAGAACTGCTCCCTTGTGCATTCCGCAAACCAGGGAATCTTAACTGCATTTCTGTGATAAAATAAGCCTTGTTGTTGTTGTTCAGTCGTTCAGTTGTGTCCGACTCTTCGTGACCCCATGGACTAGAGCACGCCAGGCACACCTATCCTTCACTGCCTCTCGCAGTTTGGCCAAACTCATGTTAGTAGCTTCGAGAACACTGTCCAACCATCTCATCCTCTGTCATCCCCTTCTCCTTGTGCCCTCCATCTTTCCCAACATCAGGGTCTTTTCTAGGGAGTCTTCTCTTCTCATGAGGTGGCCAAAGTACTGGAGCCTCAACTTCAGGATTTGTCCTTCTAGTGAGCACTCAGGGCTGATTTCTTTGAGAATGGATAGGTTTGATCTTCTTGCAGTCCATGGGACTCTCAAGAGTCTCCTCCAGCACCATAATTCAAAAGCATCAATTCTTCGGCGATCAGCCTTCTTTATGGTCCAGCTCTCACTTCCGTACATTACTACTGGGAAAACCATTTACACATAATTTTACCATTTACACATACCAGTAATTTTAAAGGTGTATGACATTTGCGCACAGTCTTATGAGTAGTGCAGATTTCTTAGGGTGGATACCAAAGAGATATTTCTTTAAAAATATCTCCTTCTTCCACTCTAAAACAATAATCAATTACCCTTATCCACCTGCACCATCTCATCTAAGTTCATTTTCAAGATGAAGTTTCTTCTTGGATGGTGGCTGTCCAATTCTCTCTCTGTCCATCATGGACTACTTTAGAGCTGTTCCCAGATTGACAGCCTGAGAGTGAATCAATAATAATTATCAGGCTGCAACCGCTGTGAGCAGAATAATCCTGCCATGGGGTAATAAGACTGAGCACCACTACCACACCGGCCCACGGTTGCAGCTACCACATTCCACGTGTGCATTTCAGGGCCTCTGCCTAGCCCAATTCCTGAAATCAGGCGATTAGTAGGAGGTGCACCCACTCCTCTGTCTGTCTTTCTGTCCGTCCACCCCTCCCCAACAAAAACCTTTTAAATGGTGTGCCACTTTGGGTGATGGATGACAGATGGCATGCAGGCAGTGTTTCATTATATAAAAAGCTCTCTGCTGGTTGACACCAAATAAATCAGTGGGACAGAGAAGCAGATAATCACAATGGAGAAGGCTTTGCCTTGTTTTTTGCCTTCTGTGATGAAATGTGGGAGGGCAAAGGGGTCTTGTAGCCTGGCTGTCCTTGTGTTTGCAACAGCAGCCCTCCAACTCCAAATTTGGATGTTGCTCTGCTGTACTCCTGGACTGGGCTAGAAGGAGAGTCCAGCAGCTGGATCTCACCAAAGGGGGCCCATCTAATTCAGCATCCCCATTCCTCACCATGGCCTACCAGAAGCCCATTATAGGAAGCCCAGAGGTAGGTCATGCAGGTGACAGCCTTTTCCTGCTGTTGCTCCCCAGCATCTGGTCTTCAGAGGGTTGCTGCTGGTCCTGGTCTTGGAGGTGGAGCAACACCATAGTGACTCCTAGCCAATGATGGCCTTATTTGCCATAACTCTATCTAATCCCTCTTTAAAGTCATCTGAGGCTGCAACCCTATACAGTGGTACCTCGGTTTATGAACTTAATACATTCCGGAAATCCGTTCTTAAACCGAAACCGTTCTTAAACTGAGGAGCGCTTTCCCTAATGTGTTCTCCCGCTGCCAGTGCCCTTCCACCATTCAGATTCCATTCTGAGACTGAGGTAAAGTTCGCAAGCCAGGACACTACTTTCGGTTTTGCAGAGTTCGTAATCCAAATAGTTTGTAAACAGGGTTGTTCTTAAACTGAGGTACCACTGTACCTACATATCTAGAAGTAAGTAGTCATGTTAAGATTTCATTGTAAGTTGGTGGTCAAAGTCACATATTGCGGCAACAAATTCAATAGTCAAGCTAGGCACTGTGTAAATATGTACTTTCATTTGTCTTTCCTGAATCTTTCAAAAGTCATGACTACTTAGCTTACTAAGTAGGTGAGCTACTTTGTCAAAAGCTTCTCGAGAGACTAAGTAATAATAATAATAATAATAATAATAATAATAATAATAATAATAATATTTTATTTATACCCCGCCCTTCCCCGCCAAACTGGACTCAGGGCGGCTAACACCAATAAAATCACAACAAAAACATAAAACAATTCAATTAAAATACAGATTAAAATACAATTTAAAATTTAATTTAGACTGCAGCCTCATTTTTAAGTAGCCCACCAATCACACCAAAAGAATGAAACATCAGGGTTAAACTGAAACCAACCCAAAGGCCAGGTGGAACAGCTCCGACTTGCAGGCCCTGCGGAAAGATGCCAAATCCCACAGGGCCCTGGTCTCTTGTGATAGACCGTTCCAAGTTGGGGCTAGTACTGAGAAGGCCCTGGCCCTAGTTGAAGCCAACCTAGCATCCTTGTGGCTTGGGACCTCCAAAAAGTTATTATTTGAGGACCTTAAGGTCCTACCCGGGACATACCAGGAGAGGCAGTCCCTTAGGTACACAGTATCAACTGGATCACCCCTACCCATATGTTTATTGGTACTCTAAAAAAACTCTAAAAGGTAAGGCAAACAGAGCATACCATTGCAGAAGCCATATTGATTCTTCTTCAGCAACTCTGATCCTTTCCTAGGTTTGATAATTTTATCTTTAATGGTGCTTTCCACCAGCCCCCTCCCCCAGCCAGTCTGTTTCATCAACTGCAGCTTCTCAGAATACTAAGGAGCAACAAGTCCTCTGCAGGACTGGAGCGGAACCTCAGGAGTGACCATGCTGATGGCCCTAAGCATTTTGCCATTCCACAGCGAGACAAGAGCCTCAACAGGATTACCTGTTCTATCCACTGAAAACTCCCCCAGAGCAGTCAGGAATCTATCAGATATTGACCTTGACAGCACTCTAGCTAAGAAAGCTTTGGGCACCCATTTCCCAAGGAGGGGTGCTCAGGAAACCCCATGCAAGAGATGGCCAGTAAAGGCCACTTTATCTCTACTCTGACAAGGTTCAGGAAATCTGGATTGTTTCCTGCAAAAAAGGGCTAGCATATTAGGAGGAGGAGTGAAACCATATGAGATTCTAGGGATTGAAAGTGCTTGCAATAGATCATCACTTTCATTTGAAGTCAAATCAAACTTTCTTGCCAGGGAGCTTTTATTCCCCTGCCCCCTCCTGCCCCCTGGAGCACCACATATTTTCCTGAATTCTTAAAGGAAACTATTTACTGCTGTTGAACATGTATAAACCAACCACTGCATCCTGTTTGGAGAGAGGGTGAAATGAAATGGGAGCAGGCAAAAGCCCAACAAGAGCACTGAGTGGATTAAAAGCGAGAATGATGGTCGGGAAGGGGCAGCGACAGAATCCATCACACAAAGTTGGGCTCCATGTCATGTTGGAGAAAGAAAAATCACCCTGTTTACATTGAGATCAATCACAGCTTTTGCTCTTCAGCACAGCAGGCATATTCAGGCCTCCCCCCCCCCACAACCCCATTATTACCAAAGTACTTGGAAACATTTCTTGTGTTCTGGTATTAATAAACCTCGTCTGATTGCATCACTTGGGCAACAACTGAGTGGGCTATGTCTCAAAATATGGTTTATAAATAATTTCATGAATACACATTCTGCTGTTAAAAGCTGACACTAATTTCACAAAATAAAAAATGAAATAATTCCTTCCAGTAGCACCTTAGAGACCAACTAAGTTTGTTCTTGGTATGAGCTTTAGTGTGCATGCACACTTCTCCACTAGTCTAAGGGAAGAGGGGAGATTTGACCAAAATCAGAGGAAGGCGCCATGAAGCTTCTCAGGTCAAAACAGAGACCAGGCTGCATAACCCTAACTTCTAGTGATTCAGCTCCAAACTCAGTTGGTGGAGCATGACACTCTTAATCTCAGGATCATGGGTTCAAGCCCCATGTTGGGCAAAAGATTCCTGCATTGCAGGGGGTTGACTAGATGCTCCTCGTGGTCCCTTCCAACTCTACAATTCTATGATTCTGATTTATGAAACAAAACAACACAATGACCCCACCCACCCAGAGAAGCTCCTTTGTTGCTCATCTGGAGCTGTCCGTGGTGCTGCAACTGCAATGCCCACCTTGTCTCATGGGCTGCGATGGGTCAGAACAAGACCTCCAAGTCTCTGTGAACAACCAGGTGCCTGTCTAACGCCCACAGGACTGGAAAGAGCCTTTCAGGCAGAACCAGGCAGGCAGCAGAAGAAATTTGTAGCAACAATATAGTTCAGCATCAGATGCAGCCACCCCCACAACACGCTGATCAGAGCCAGTGTGGTGTAGTGGTTAAGAGCAGTGGACTCGTAATCTGGTGAACCGGGTTCGCGTCTCCGCCCCTCCACATGCAGCTGCTGGGTGACCTTGGGCTAGTCACACTTCTTTGAAGTCTCTCAGCCCCACTCACCTCACAGAGTGTTTGTTGTCGGGGAGGAAGGGAAAGGAGAATGTGAGCCGCTTTGAGACTCCTTCGGGTAGTGATAAAGCGGGATATCAAATCCAAACTCTTCTTTAATAGTTCAGCTGCAACACTGTTTCTCCAGCATTTGATGTGTTCATTGTAGGGTACAAGCTTAATTGTGAAGGAATAGGTTGACATGGGGTTGGGGGCTTCACCTTAATGACCCATTGGAGTAGAGGCACAGTACCTCTCACCCCTGCCCCCAAGTAGCCACTCCTCCCCAACAAGCTGATTTTGCTTTAATGGAGCAGAATTGCTTTGTGTGGTGGTTGGATCACACTGGAAAAGGGAGAAATCCTCAGATCACTTCCTGGAGAGCATAGAAATACTTCCAGCTGCACACCAGGAAGCGGTTTCCTTGCTTGGGGATACACCTCATTAACACTGATGGATTATCTGGGATGCAAAATTTGGCCATCCTGTCAAAGTTGCTTCCTGTCATTTATTAATACCTCATTCAGGGAGGGAAGGATGCCCAAAGTCTCACCCCTTCAATTGTGTGGCTCCTGCACCACAAAACTTCTCTCCTGGATGTGGATTCCTTGACCAGTACAACAGCCCTTTCCTGCAGGAACAGGTTTTTTTTGGGGGGGGGGGAGGAACCACTATTATTCATTCCATTCACTCCTAAAGAAAAGGACAGAAGCTGGTCCATTTGGAGAAGATCACCGTTCATTCAAAAAGTTCTGGGATTAAAAGATGCTGAAATGCTGCTGCTGCTGCTGTGAAATTAGTTCGCTGTCTAGGATGGCAAGGTTAATGTTGCTGCTGTTGCTAGGATATGCCACAATATCGTTGCTGATCTTGATGGTTCGAATTGGTGCCTTAATTTCCCAGTGGCCTGAGCTGCTTGTGACTTCAGCCTCATTTCAGTTAATCACACTGTCATTCTGGCTGCAGGTTGCCTTTTGACATCTCCATCATCTCCATCAGCAAACTGAGCTGCTTCCATGGGCAGCTCCATCCTCCCATAGGTGGTCTTGCCTGCAGCAGTAAGAGACCCAGGATGCTTTTTCAAGTGGTGCCGAGAAGGCCACTTTGCATCTCATTTAACGTGTGTCTTTCAGTTTAATCCAGTTCATAGTTTAATGGGGCACAGGAAACAGCCATTTTAAATTCAAACTATATGGACATTCTTTTTCTGTGAATCCCTGCTGATCTCCTTAAATGTCCCTATGGTTTTTGGTGACAGGTGCCCTTGGACTGAGTTTGGTGCAGCATGTGGCAGGTCCACCTGCTGGGGGATGTGGTTTTTTAAAAAAAGAAAATGTTATTTTAAACATTTTTTCCAGTTCATTATATATGACTCCCCAAAAATTCTTTCACTATTTTACAGGTCCACCACATGTGGTAGAAGGTGCCCTCCTTTTCCTTACACTTCCAGCACGTATTGGACCTTGCTTTATACATTTTAGCTAACTTACTAGGGGTTAAATACCAGTGATACATCTTTTTCATATAATTTTCTTTCAAAGTTTAGCATCCTGTAAACTTTAAATCCCAGTTCCATAACCTCTCCCATGCTGCTTGTGTTTTGGTTTCCTACCTCAACCCTACCAGGTGGGAAGGGCTGAAAACAGCAATTAATCAATTAGCTATTTCTAAGGATGGACACAATCTCTTGAGTCTTATGCTGCATCAACAGAAGCATAGAAGTAATAGTCCTGCTGTATTCTGCCTTGGTAAGACCCCACTGTCTGGGAGACAGTGAAAGGATACAATGACCCCCTGGCAGTGACGACTTGCCAGGCTACCCTTTTCAACAGTTGGCAAAATTCATTTTAGCCAAGCTAATAGCTAATTAGCTAATTAATTAACTGGTTTTTGACCTTTTTTGCTGAAGACTGGGCTGCCTCTTGCTGTTTTTTATAGTTTTGATTGACATTTTGTTTTTCCTTTGAGCTTTAAAATTGCTCTAATAAAACGCCAAGGTAAAAACAATAAACTAAGAGAGAAAGAGGACAGGGGGACCTTCTGGTGAAGACTTGCAGCAAGCAGACACAGAGCAGAGGGCCCATTGCTCTGGCATGGTTTGCCAACGAGGGTGTGAAGCCCGTCAGATTAGTGCCTTCCTTTCCCACACCCCTTCATCCCCCCTCACTTTTGCTGCATGATTTACAACAGGAAGTGAGTGCCGTCATTAACCCCTGGGAACGTTGTGAAATGGCTCCTAAAGTAGGATGACACTTTCAAATAATTAGATAATCATTATTAATTCATTTGTATTCATTTTAACAACTGTGATTGCAATCTGCTAATGTGACATTAGCAGGACACTAAAATGTGTGTCTAAAGGAATTCTGAAGAGAGTGAAAGATTGTGCGACTGGCAGGAGTAGGCTCAAAGATGGGCTTTATTACTGATGTATAAAAATTATAAATGGCTTAATATGAAAAGAAATATCTAAGCGGTTGACATAATATCCTCACCATCAACACACAGTCATATAAAAATACAACAATCAAATAAAACCTATTAAAAGCTTAATAAAAACGGGGGTGTCTTGTTCGTGTTCTCAGGCATCATTAACTGCCACAGATTGCAGAGAACAGGGCATTGGATGCCTCAACAGAGAGTGTATCAACAGCAGTCTTCATGTTTTTTCTAGGAACGAAAATAGAGACACTTCCAGTACAGTTTTCCTAAGGAGAGCTCAGTTCAGTCATTGATGCAAATGCAACAAGAAGACCCCCACAGGAACTGAAGTTGTGGAAGCAGCTCCTTCCTTGTTCTCACTGGGAGCATGGACTGCACCAGAAAGTTGAAAGGAAGATTGGGGAGGGGAGAGAGAGAGAAAAGCTGGAAGGAAAAGTCAACAGAGTCAAAGGACTCCATAACGCTTGGGAGCTGTTCAAAACCACAAGATTAGAAGCTCTGCTGAAATGTTAGCCACAGATCAAGAAATGACCGTCCCACACATTAAATGGGGAGCGACTTTTGCATGGTCATGCGCAGCCCCCTTGGACCCCAGAGCGGCTCCTGCCATTTCGGGCTGGCGTCGCCTTCCCCAGATTGGATACCTGTGGTCCCAGCCTACCTCAGCCAGCGTCCAATCCCGCCTGGGGGAAGCATTGTCAGGGGATTGGCCAGGTAAGGGTAGGGACCATTCAGCCCACACAATAGAAGGCATAGCTTACCTGGGGAAATGGCAGTAGGGCTCCAGAGCCTCTCCCACCCTCCACTCCCTCAAGTAACTCTTACTTTTGCAGGTTAACCTCTTCTCCACAGGCACGCAGGCGCTGCTATGTCAAGGCTGCTGTTGAAGGGCCGGAAAGGAATTTCCCTGCATTGGCAGGTTTCGCCTTTCCCGTAGCAAAACGTCACAACTTTGGCGGTTTCAGGCCTTGGGCAGAATCCTTTAGTCATCTTCCTAAATGGGGGGGGGGCCATGGGGTGGTGTCCCCACACCCCCAGTGCGGCTGCGATACCAGGGTTCCCATTAAAGGGGTCTAGGGGGGAGGCATTGACCATACGCCAAGATGTTGTCATTGCCCTCCCCCTCCAGCGACAGCGAACGGGGGGAGGGGGGCTCTCTGCTTGAACATATGTTCTCCAGAGCCAGCCCAATCCCCACACATTCTGGATAACCCTGAAGTTTTCCAGATCTCCAGCTGGGGGCTGGGAAGGATAAACGCCCAATGCCTGAGCCAAGGTCTCCCTACATCTGAATCTTAACAAAGTTGTGGCCAATTTTAATCCCATAGCACGTTGTCTTTTGTGTCATTATTCCACTCGGGGGTCGCCTGGGGTTTGGGGGTCTCCGCCTGTCCATGCAAAGTACCACCAGGGCCAAGAGGATGCCTTCCTTTAAAACCATGTGTGGATGAAGAAAACAAAAAGGAACACAAACTTTGGCAAATAGGTAATTGGAGAAGCATTGTGCTAGAAAAATGAGGACCAACAAGAAGAAGCTCTTCAGAGGCCTTAGTAACAAGAGACTGGCTAGGGAGGTGATTGGACTTTTAGATGACAGGGGAGGCAAACGTTTGCTAATGGGTATACCAGGTGCTCAGGGGCACAACTGGAGAAGATGCCTGTGGCCTTCTCAGAGGCATTGAGAACATGATGCTGGATAAGATAGACTTTAGCTGGCAAGTTGTTCTTACATTGAAGGCTTGTGAGCCTTCTGTGTGATGGCCTATTCAGAGCCAGAATTTCACATTTTTTTCCTGCAACTATGGAACTGCTGTGAGGAACCTCTGCTGGCTGGAACCTTCATTTTGCTCCTTTGCAAGAGGATCTCTACGCGGGAACATTATGTTTGGTACATTGGTCTAGCTGGATGGGAGTTTGTAGTTCTCCCAAACTGTATTTTACATGCTCAGATTTTCATCATACAAACCATTAGGAGTTGATAGCCCTACATGGTCTCAATGGTTTTCATATTATATCTGTTATCAGTGACATTCCTACAGGGCAGAAACCCTCCTGCCCCCAGCATTCCATGATAAATGAATAAGACGCAAGCTGTGATTGTGCATTAAACAAAATGAATGTAGTCGGGCTTCTGGTTGCCTTGCAAGCATTTTAATCCCAGAATTGTCCAAGAAGATAGAAGCTTGCTCTAGGGAAGTCCTGCATGCCCTGCAGAGGACACGCTCTCTACCTCTCTCTCTGTATTTGCTTCAGATGTCTCTCGTTAAATAGCACCCAGCCTATAAAGGTCTCATTGGAGACTGAAGCAACATTAACTCATTAAGTCAATAATTCATGGATTCTTTTATCTAAAGTGGCAACATCACACCATCAATTCGCAAAACAGCCACTTCTCCAAAGTGTGTGTGATGATAATAATGGATTTTCTAACAATACACTCTTGGAACAAGGTCACTGAGCACAGGCACAGGCGGACACAGCAGGGATCTGACCTGGGTTGGCAAAACAAGCTTTCTTATTGAACCTAATTATGAACTATCAAGATAATGGCCCCACACTAAACTGTTTCCTGGGGGATTATTTAGAAACGTGTCAGCCTTTTTAGGCTTAAATATCTGCTGTAAAGATAGGGCAGAAGCTGGGAGTACGGGACACATTAGATCCTGACTCCATCAGTGGAACGCAGCCTCTTGAGCTTAACTTGCCAACAATGGAGTTAAGATATATTAAGGAAACCTTCCTTAATGCCTCCTCTTGAGCAGATAAAACCGGGAGATAAATTAACTGCTTGATCACAGGTACCTTCACCTCCCATCCATCCACTTCCACCCCATCTCCCAGAACATCTTCTTCTGTGGCCCAGCACAGGAGCTGTTGCAACCACATTGGCGGGGTGGGCAAGATGAGGTCCAAGGGAGAGGTTGCCAGAGTGCTGGTGCCTCTCCATCACTGTTCTTGGAGCAGAAGGAGGCAGAAGGCCACAGGGGCATTGTGATGCTTTTATCTGTTAGAAGATGTCCAGGATCGGGTGTAACAGTTATGAAGGGCGGAACCATGCAGATTGCCATGCATTCTGGAGGAGTCCTGCTTAGAAGAGAAATGAGGAGTTTGTGTCTGTGCTGGGTTGAATCTTTTGCAGTGAGCTTCAAAAGATGCATTTGCAGCAACACAGAATGGAATGCTTGGTGTTACCTGAAGGAATTATGGTATATGCATATGCATATATGCCTCTTCTGTTTGGGTGGGGGTACTTGAATGGTTAAACCCACATGATCCTACATGCACATTTACCTACACTCACCAGGAAAACTCAATCCCAGAAAACATTAGGAAGCATCAGGTTGTAGAGTTGCTACAATCCGGTCAGGGTGCATTTACCTGAGAGCAAGCACCACCGTGGCAGAACCCAAGAAGTGCAAAGGCATTTGTTCATGTCCTTTGTTTTACTCTCACCTAGTTTATTTTTTTATTTTTTTATTAAGGACTAGCTGACCCGGCCACGCGTTGCTGTGGCTCATTTTGTGAAATGGCAAAGGAAGATGTAAAAGAGAAAGCTTCTCCCGATGAACTTCTGCCTGCCTCCTGTTTGTCTTTCCCCCGTTTTAGCCTTCCTCCCCACAGCTTCTCCCGTTGAACTTTTGCCTGGCACCTCTCTGTCTCCCTTTCCCCCGCTTTCACCTTCCTCCCCACAGCTTCTCCTGTTGAACTCCTGCCTGGCACCTCTCTGTCTCCTTCCCCCCTACTTTCACCTTCCTACCCACAGCTTCTCCCGTTGAACTTTACAGCAGGAGTCAGCAACCTTTTTCAGCCATGGGCCTGTCCACTTTCCCTCAGACCATGTGGTAGGCCAGACTATATTTTTTTTTTTGGGGGGGGGATGAACTAATTCCTATGCACCACAAATAACCCAGAGACGCATTTTACATGCGAAGCTACGGCGGCCATTTTAGGTTAGGACACTGGAGCCTTAAAGAACATTCTTCCCTACCCCAGTCTCAAAATTACCCAGTCCCAAAATCACACACCCCAGTGACACAATCCCCTCAGAGCTGGTCTTACTCAGTGCGACCTCTCAGGCATGCCTCCTGCTCCGTGTTTTTTTTTTCTCGGCACATGCGAAGCTGCAGCGGCCATTTTAGGTGAGGGCAAAGGCATTGTTGCTCTGGCCAGGACTGATGACGTCAGCAGGCAACCCGCCTTTCTATTGGATGCTGTTGGAGTCTTCATTCCTTTTCCTGGTGAGGTATAATAGGCGCGCCATTTTTTGGCCTTTATTCTATATTTTAGGCATGACAGGTGTGTTTTTTTTAAAAAAAATATTATGCTATATCCTTCCCCCATGGTCATGTTACACTTTGTTCTAAATTTGATCTGATTTGGTCCAGCGGTTACGGAGGAAGGTGCGGCCGGTATATGCAATGTCTCTCTCATATTTTTCCATGTAACATTTGTACACATCAGTTTCGTTTTTTGAGACATTAGGGAGAAAAGGGGGAGAGAGGTGGGCGGGATGGAGAGGTGGGTGGGGTGGGGTGGTGATGTTTCTACTTTACTTAATATATGTAGGGTTTGGTGTCAGCGTCGTTTGTGCTGGTTCTCGGTTGTTCGCTTGTGCCCCTTTGGTGGTAAGAGAGGTCAGGGTTGGCGTAGGGTGTGATTGTTCAATTGCGGTTGGCTGTGGTGGTCTTTGATTTCCTGTGTGAGTGGGGTGGGTGAGTGTTTTTGGTCAGGTTAGTCATATAGATTTGTATGCTGTCGGTAGGTTTTTGTCATTGTGTTTTTGGGCTGTGTGTGTGATTACTCTTGCCTAGTTTAGCGTCAAGTTTGATCCTGTGCATCCCCTTTCCCGGGCAAGCCCTGGTCCGCACCCCTTATTGACTTTCACAGACCTGGCTTTCCGAGCTACAGTCTTAGCAGTACCCCTCCTTCCTTCCTTCCCCTCCTCTCTCCCCCGGAGCCCCCTGTGCTTTGAAGAGAAGGTCCTCCCATGGCAGAGTTCTCTTCCAGCTTACTTGACCTGGCTCCAGAAGGCTGGCTGGCTGCCATTTGCCCTGCGGCAGTCTCTTCCTCTACTCCAGTCGCCCCTGCAGAGTGCCTGAGTGGTGCCCTCCGCCTGTGTGTTCACCTTCCTTCGCTTGGCCTGCCACACAATGTCACATTCCAGGTTTCCACATGAGAGCACAATGTGCATCCAAAACTTTAGACCTGGAAGCAAAGAGAGAGGAGAGCTGCCTCTTGACAACGATATGAGGACGTTTGTTTACTCCTTAGAGCTGCTGATTCCACTCTGGATCTCAGAAACAGCTTCTGTCATGAGGACACTTTCATTTACTGGTCCTTTCTCTGAAAGTTTGCAGACAATGACAATTCTCTCACATTTTACCACTGACAGGTGTGTAATGCGTTTTAAGAATTTTGCCTGTTTTCTGCATCCTGGCCTCCTGCAATTTGTGATGATAGAAAGGGCCCAATGACCACATCCTCCGCTCATGGAAGTGAAAAATAAAATAAAAAATTCCTTCCAGTAGCACCTTAGAGACCAACTAAGTTTGTTCTTGGTATGAGCTTTCGTGTGCATGCACACTTCTTCAGATACACTGAAACAGAAGTCACCAGACCCTTATATATAGTGAGAGAGTGGGGAGGGGCATTACTCAGAAGGGTGGTGGGAATGGGTGATTGGCTGATAGGTGTGGAAAACCTGTTGACTACTGTTAACGACTGCAATGGGTTTTACAGGAAAAAGCAAGGTTTTTTTAGCAATGGCTAAAGACAGCTTTGTCATGTATAATGAGATAAGAATCCAATGTTTTGTTCAAACCAGGTCTCTCCGTGGTTTTAAGTTTGGTGATGAGTTGCAATTCAGCCACTTCTCTTTCCAGTCTATTTCTGAAATTCCTTTGTAGTAAGACAGCTACTTTGAGATCTTGTATAGAATGTACAAACTGCGAGAGGCAGTGAAGGATAGGCGTGCCTGGCGTGCTCTGGTCCATGGGGTCACGAAGAGTCGGACACGACTGAACGACTGAACAACAACAACAACAACAACAACAACAACAACAACAACAACATAGAATGTCCTGGGAGACTGAAGTGTACTCCTACTGGTTTCTCTGTCTTGTGATTCCTGATATCAGATTTATGTCCATTTATCCTTTGGCGTAGGATTTGGCCTGTTTGTCCAATCATGTAGAGACCTGAACACAAACTGCAAGCAGAACTTTCTGAAACTGTGGATGGCATAGGATTCACTTCCACCTTTTTGGAGTCCAGTAACAGGGACCGTGAGCCAACCCCTCTGCAAGAGTTGGCTGACTGTGGGCAGATTCACATATCCAGTTACCAGCACTGTGCTACTGCAATTGAAAGTGCCCTATTCCCCCTCAGCTCACAGTCCATTCAGCAGCCACGCAGCCATCTGCCCACCACCTGCAACATTTGCAGAGGACAGTGGGCAACCCACTCCTGATCCCTATATCCTGACTACAGCAGGTGAAAGAGGCAAACATCTGGTGGCAGAAAGAGAGTGCCACCAGCACCAGCAGTTATGCAGAGGTTGGGGATGCCTTTGGTGCACAGAGACCTTCCATATCCTGCCCTCTCAACCCCATCCACAGACTCTATGCTACAAGTTCACATTACCTTTTAAAGCATTCCTTTATTTGGGAAAGGAGATTAGACACTGAGTGCTTTTCAATATGTGCCAGTGACATGTGGGAATGTTTAGGGATGCAGGAGAGGATATATTGTTTATTATATCCTATTCCAACTTGTGTTAACAAGTCCCAGAACTTAGCAGAGTTTTCATTCCCCTTTTTATTCCCCTTTTTTGCTAGAACCTCTATAATAATACTGCCCTGGTATTTCCCCCTTCTAATTCCCTCCTAAAATACGACACAACGCAGTCTTCTATAAAAGTATAAAGAGTTTACTTACAAGTATCATCTGTTCACAATCGGATCCAAGAAGACAGACTTTTAGCTTAGAAATTATAATATACATTAGGAGACTATTCCTTAAAGGCGATAGCTCCTTCTCCTCTCTTGGCTGGAGGCCAAGAGAGCATCTTGCCTAAGCACATGTTGCTCCGTTGAAAGTGAGTCGAAGAGAGAGAGAGAGATGGCGGCTAGCCTGTGCTTTTGTTTTACCTGCACAGGTGATGCCACACCCACCTCCTGTCACATGCAGAGGAAGTCTGTCCCAGCTCAGGAGAAACAGACATCCCCTTTCTATGTCCACTCTAGGGATGTTGTACTTGACTGCTCCCTTGTTACACATCCCACATGACACCACGTTGCCCCCAAAATTGGGGGGGGGGGCTGGGCTGCCTGCATCACGTGTGTGTGTGTGTGTGTGTGATGCCATGTGTGCATTGTGTGATGTCACACATGTCTCCCAATGCCGCACAGGCTGGTAAAGCCTTCTGCTAGGCAGTGTTGGTCCCCACAGCATCTCTCAAGGCTGGTGTGACCTCATACTATGCATGCCAGTTCCTGCGGCATCTCCTGACACCATGGAGGCAGGTACAGCCTTCCACGATGTAATGCCGGGCCCCCTCAATATGGGGGGGGGGCTAGGCCTCCTTCAAACAAATCTTGAGAGGGCAGAAGGCACCTCCACCCCCTAGAGTTGGCATGCCTGGGATCTGTTCACTGTTCCTGCCAGCTAGGATAATGGGAGCTCATTCCAACAACAGTTGGAGACCCAAGTTTGAGAAACGCTGGTTTACATACTGCAATATGGTGGTCTAGAAAAAACAAAACAAAACGGATGAGTCTGGGGGTGGAAAGCCCTGGCTGATTTGCAGACACAAACAAAGGGTAGCTATCCTTTGAAATGCAAGCTCCTCCAAACTTTGTGATACTGTTCTCCAACCAAAAGCTGTGTGTGAAAGGACATGTATTAGTGGAAATTGTGTGCAAAAGTGGTGCTGACTACATAAGTTTTTCACATTAAGGGAATTTGCATACAAAATCACATTCCATACAAGGAATGCTCACACACACATGGATTTTCACGAGACCTTAAAAAAAACAACGTCCCCAGATAGATGCAGAACTCAAGACTACTTCCTGTCTCAAGAAATGGGCAGACCAATCAATGGCTGAACCCCCCTCTGTGCTTCTAGCTCTAACACAGCAGCACTTCAGCGTGTGAAAATCTGAGTATTTTTACAGAAATACGTGCTTGCATGAGGTTGTACTGTCTTAAATGAGACAAACAGAATGTTATTTGGTATACAAGAAAAGAGGTGAAGTCACTTCACATACTGCTCAAAGGGGCCTCTATTAAAAAAAACAAAAAAAAAAACACCCAAGCAATTTTGTGATGTTCTAAAGTGGCCCTGATGATTGCTGCCCTCCTGTTGACTGGAGCAGTTTGAACTTCATCTGACATTCCAAGCTAGTTTTCTAAGTCAATATTACCACTGAACGGCGCCCATTGATCAGCCAAGTGAAGCAGCAAGAAATGGATTTGAGCCTGAGGAAAAACCATCAACGGGGGAGCTGCAGATGAGGCTGAGCTGGGAGGAATCCCTTGCCCTGTGAATGGGGCCTGCTCCACAATGTTCCATAGGCTGGTGAGGTAACTGTGAAGTGGGTAAAGAGAGGCAGAAATGCTTAAACCTGAAGGGAAGCTGTAACTCCCTCTTTGCCCTGAGCAGGGGATAACATTGGCCAACTGGAAGAAACCTGTCCCTGCTATTTATCCATGCTGCTAGCAAATCCCCCGCAGCCAAATGAAGGTTAAACCGGCTATTAACTTCCCGCTGGATGGACTCTCAGCAGTCCTCTTTGATTTCCTGCTGACCAAAAGGGATGTGGTCTCAGGGCTGGAGGAGAAAGATATTGCAAGGCATGAGAGGCTGAGCAGAAAATGCCCCCCTCAGTTCCAAGTCAAGGTTTGCTTCATCATACTCCGGGCTGGTCAAGGTATTTGCGCACTGGAGGCAGAATTCCCCCGGAGGGCTTCTTCCCACCATGCCTGAAAGCAAAAACACAGGAATAATAAATTAAATGGGCATCACCTTGCTTCCCTTTCAAATGCCCACATCACTCTGCTTCATGCAAGGGGCAGCGCTGTGTTTTCTGCCGCCTTCCTCCGAATTCAAAACACGACAGACCTACCTGAAAATTATATTGAGCACTTTCTCCTGCTTTAAAAGGTTTAAGAGCTCAACGTACATTTCCTTAAAAGCAAGTTCCACTTAATGAATTCCTTAGAAATCCATCGCAGTAGAGTAGGCTTGGGGGACATAGATTGAACTCCTGTCCCCCACCCCACATTAGTAGGTTTTTTGTGGTGGGGTGGGGGACGGAATGAGACTCAGAAGGCCAGCTAGTTCTTGCTTCCGATCCATGGTGCTGAAGCTCGCTCATCGGCTAAATGTTGTTTGGTTCCCATTTTGAGCTCTGTTTTCAGATGCAAAGGGCAGTGCCAGGAGAAACGCCTTGGCAAGCTGACAAGGCAGTTCAAAGCACACCTCTCAGTGTGGGCTTTGCCGCTGAATTTTAAGGTGTTTGTAGAGCAAAGTGGCTGCGGGTGGCGCTGTGGTCTAAACGACTGAGCCTCTTGGGCTTGCCGATCAGGAGGTCGGCGGTTCGAATCCCCGTGACGGGGTAAGCTCCCGTTGCTCGGTCCCAGCTCCTAGCAGTTCAATAGCACCCCAAAAAGTGCAAGTTGATAAATAGGTACCGCTCTGGCGGGAAGGTAAACGGTGTTTCCATGCGCTGCTGTGGTTTCGTCAGAAGCGGCTTAGTCATGCTGGCCACATGACCCAGAAGCTGTATGAGGACAAACGCTGGCTCCCTCAGCCATAAAGCGGGATGAGCGCCACAACCCCAGAGTAGTTCATGACTAGACTTAACTGTCAGGGGTCCTTTACCTTTACCTTTTTAGAGCAAAGTTAGTCTTGACTATGAAGCCATTTCCTCATCACTGTCATGGGAATCAAGAGCTCCTACGCTGCCATTTGTCACAAATTTACAGTGTTGTTGTTGTTGTTGTTTAGTCGTGTCTGACTTTGTGACCCCATGGACCAGAGCATGCCAGGCACGCCTATCTTCCACTGCCTCCCGCAGTTTGGTCAGACTCATGTTGGTAGCTTCAAGAACACTGTCCAACCATCTCGTCCTCTGTCATCCCCTTCTCCTTGTGCCCTCCATCTTTCCCACCATCAGGGTCTTTTTCAGGGAGTCTTCTCTTCTCGTGAGGTGGCCAAAGTATTGGAGCCTCAGCTTCATGATCTGTCCTTCCAGTGAGCACTCAGGCCTGATTTCCTTCAGAATGGATAGGTTTGATCTTCTTGCAGTCCATGGGACTCTCAAGAGTCTCCTCCAGCACCATAATTCAAAAGCATCAATTCTTCGCCAATCAGCCTTCTTTATGGTCCAGCTCTCACTTCCATACATCACTACTGGGAAAACCATAGCTTTAACTATACGGACCTTTGTCGGCAAGGTGATGTCTCTGCTTTTTAAGATGCTGTCTAGGTTTGTCATTGCTTTTCTCCCAAGAAGCAGGCGTCTTCTAATTTTCTGACTGCTGTCACCATCTGCAGTGATCATGGATCCCAAGAAAGTAAAATCTCTCACTGCCTCCATTTCTTCCCCTTCTATTTGCCAGGAGGTGATGGGACCAGTGGCCATGACCTTAGTTTTTTTTATGTTGAGCTTCAGACCATATTTTTCGCTCTCCTCTTTCACCCCCATTAAAAGGTTTTTAAGTTCCTCCTCTCTCCAGTATCTCTGTGAAGAAAACTCCATGGACAAAGACAACAGGCATATAAAATTTACAGTACAAGCCAGAAAAACAGTTGCTTTTGTTCTGATCCCATAACTCAAAAGATTGAACCAGAGACATGGAGGAATCTGCCCCCATTACATGTTTGTCTCACCGCCACACAAAGACCATTACCTGTAATGCTTATTCTGGAGCCATACCTGCTCTTTTATCAAGGAGGATAATAGAATCATTGAATTGTAGAGTTGGAAGGGACCCTGAGGGTCATCTGGTCCAACACCCTGCAATGCAGGAATCTCAGCACATGGTCCCCCATCCAATTAGAAACCATACTGGACCCAGATTAGCTTTGCAAATGTGCCAGCAGTTTTATTGTTGCACCACTAGGAGGAACATACCAGGTGTTAGCCATTAACTATAAGTTCTATTCACATAACAAAAACTACCATAGAGATACCAAAAGTTTCAAAAGTAGGGGAGGCATGGCTTGGCTTTTGAAAAATTAGTATTTAGCTAATTGGGAACCACTGCTCTAGTTCATTGTTAATACACATTGCAACTAATCACCAAACTTAAAACCATGGAGAAACCTGGTCTGAACAAAGACATTGGATTCTTATCTCATTATACATGACAAAGCTATCTTTAGCCAACTCACCCCTTGCCTTTCCCTGTAAGACCACTTGCAGTCGTTAAGAGTAGTCAACAGGTTTTCCACACCTATCGGCTGATCACCCATTCCCACCACCCTTCTGAGTCATACCCCCTCCCCACTCCCTCACTATATTTAAGGGTCTGGTGACTTCCGTTTCAGTGTATCTGAAGAAGTGTGCATGCACACGAAAGCTCATACCAAGAACAAACTTAGTTGGTCTCTAAGGTGCTACTGGAAGGAATTATTTTATTTTATTTTATTGTTCTTTCAAGTTTTACAGTTCCCATTGTTCTGCCATGGTGGGTGGGTGGCTATTTGCCAGGGGCCTTCTGGGGCTACAATATTTACCAGATTCTTGAATAAAGTATGGGTTTGGTCTCAACAAGTCAAATGTAGAGCAGAAGAAAGGGGGAAAAAGCAATTCCATCTCTACACCTACCCACACCCCTTGTCTAACAATGTATGAAGAGTTCAGGCAGAACTCAATGCTTCACTGTGAGGAAGCCCGTAGAGGAAATTGCAAAGAAAGAAGTGAGTGGAAGCCACTGGCAACAAGCATTACTCTGGTGGGGCAGCGGCACATGGAAGTGCCTCAGTAGCTCCAAAAGAACCCAGGGATGTCAGAGGAAAATTCCAAAGCACATTGTTGGACCAGAACTGTGGTTGATCTAGCCCAGTACTTTTCCTCTGATGGGGGCAAGACAGAGGTAAACCATGTTGCATTTTATTTCTACGTTTTATATTAGTTTATTTTTTCCTCAACCCCCCCCCCCTTTATTTAAAATTTATTTATGTTAAACAATCATAAACCTACAAAACCACATATATCTTTCCTCCGCTGAGCTACAACTTCCCTCCATCCTGGCCACAGGTTTTCTAGCCCTTTCTAAATACACAGTTCCCTATTTTTTAACCTTTAAAACGTGTCACAGGGTTATTCCAATCCCACTAGTGTTTTCAAACTTCTACGGTTACATCTTATGTAATCAATAAATTTACTCCAATCTCTAGTTTATTTTTTCCTTAAGGAAGTAAATTGAAAGTGTCAGTCTTGGCATGCACCATAGCATAGCTGTCAACTTTTCCCTTTTCTTGCGAGGAATCCTATTCAGAATAAGGGAATTTCCCTTTTAAAAAAGGGGGAAAGTTGACAGCTATGGCACATAGATGCCGCTGTTTTATGAAAGGAAATAAGTGGATGGCAAACTGTGGATTCAGCAAGCTAATGATAGGAATTCTAAACAATAGGGCTCCTCCTGCCTGTGCCCTGGTCATAGAATCATAGAACCATAGAGTTGGAAGAGACCACAAGGGCCATCCAGTCCAACCCCCTGCCAAGCAGAAAACACCATCATAGCATTCCTGACAGATGGCTGTCAAGCCTCCGCTTAAAGACCTCCAAAGAAGGAGACTCCACCACACTCCTTGGCAGCAAATTCCATTGTCGAAGAGCTCTTACTGTCAGGAAGTTCTTCCTAATGATTAGGTGAAATCTTCTTTCTTGTAGTTTGAATCCATTGCCCCGTGTCTGCTTCTCTGGAGCAGCAGAAAACCTTTCTCCCTCCTCTTTATATATTTGAACATGGCTATCATATCACCCCTTAACCTTCTCTTCTCCAGGCTAAACATACCCAGCTCCTTAAGCCCTTCCTCATGGTCAGGCACGCACCGCCCTCTCCCCCTTTCCCTGTCTCTGCAAAAGGAGACCAAAAGAGCCTGAGGATGCCAAGGCTCTGCCCTGTGCAGGAGACAAATTGGGATTCCCAGTTAGTCACAGATGTTTAATTTAATTACAATTAATGAATTACAGTTTACCCCGAGGGGAAATTGGCTTTCCTTGCCAAAGAGGTGTTTAGTGAAGAGCATTCAAATTCATGACCCAGACCTCAGATTAACAGGCTGCCCATTAAGAATGCATGAGTAGCTTTAAAGGCTGCATTTATCTGTTATGGTCCTTTTAATCACATGTAATGTCTTAAAGAAGATCATCAAATGGTAAAATCCTATAAATTAGGATTCTAACCTTGCCATAGCTGTTAAAGGGGCACTTTCCCTACTGACAAAAATCACCACTGGGGTGCCAAGGCTTTGCCAGTGTTGGAAGAAGAAGGAAGAGCCCTGGAGAGGAGCAGAGGAGCCACACAGGAACAGCAAAGGGGGCTTCCCTGTGAAATGCACAAATGTATAATTGTCACCAAGAATGGGGCACTCCGTAATGATGGCATGAAAAGTGAAGCTGGCAGCCTAATCCCTACATATTATAATAATTAAATCTTTGCAGATGACTTTCATCTACGAGAAGCGCCCTAAGAAACTTGCTTATGATGTATAGATGGCATATTACCCCAGTTAAACTAGCAAAGATGTATAAGTCTGATAATAAGTGTTGGAAATGTAAGGAAAGTGTCGGTACCTTTTATCATATTTGGTGGGAATGTAAGAAGGTGAGGGCATATTGGGACATGATATATCATGAGTTGAGAAAAATGTTGAAATATAATTTTGCTTAAAAAAACCTGAAGCCTTTTTACTAGGCATTATAGGTACAGACGTTAAAAAACAGGATGTTAAACTTTTCCAATACGCAGTGACTGCAGCTAGGATTTTGCTAGCACAAAGGTGGAAACAAGAAGAAATACCGACAAAAGAGGACTGGACAGTGAAATTAATGGAATATGCAGAACTGGATAAAATGACGGGAAGAATCCGGGAACAGTGGGACCAGAAATTCATCAAAGACTGGCTAAAGTTTACGAACTATCTGACAAACAATTCGCAGTTGAATACGCTAATAGGACTTCAAGAAGCTTTGTAGTTAATATGTAGAAATATTATTGTAATTATGGTAGTTGGAGTGAGTAAGAGATTTATGATAATGTAAGCAATGGTAGATTAAAGAAGTATAACATTAAGATATAATTCAGAATGCCATGTGGAAGGTCTGAGGGAAGTCATGGCTATGTTAGCCAAAACTGAAAAATGTATGTGAATGTATATTTTATTTTTTGTAGTAATTTAGTATAAAACAATAAAAAAAATCATTTAAAAAAAGAAAAAAAAAGAAACTTGCTTATGGAATTGAAGGCGACACCGTTGCCATGTACTGTACTGAAGTCGTTTTCCTTGTGGACCCTGTTCCTCGACACAGCTCCCAAATCTGACGTCGTCCCTAGAGGTGCCTTTTATGGCATCCCATCTCACTTCCAGGGAGCAGAAGGCGCCGTGTGTGGCAATGACCAAAGATGACCCCTCAACAAGAAACCCACAAACAGGACCTGAGAGCAACAGCCACTGGGATTCAGAGACATCTCGCCACTGATGGGTCTTCTCATCTGCGAATTTTGTCCATTCCTCTTTTCAGGCCACCCAGGTTGGTGGCAGTAACTGCCTCCTGTGGGAAGGAGTTCCACAGTTTAACGCTTCACTGTAGGAAGAAGTCCTTCCTTTTCTCCGTCCCGAGTCTTCCAACGTTCAGATTCCAGTATTACGAGAGAAGAACAGAAAAGCTCTCTCTGGTTGCCTCCGGACGACTCTTCTACTGAGCATTCGCCCTGAATTGTTTGCAGTGAGGTTAGATGCTGATATCGAGCTCTTATTCTGAATTTTTGGGTGTGGAGGGCCAAAGCCATTCTGTCAAGCAAGTATTACCTCAGGGCATTTCACTGTCACTTTCCTCCTTAAAGCAAAAAATGGCGCTGTTCGTGGCGAAACCAGCATTAATCGTGCAACCCTGTTTACGGAAGCTTTTAGTGTTTGATGAATTATTGTATTTTAATATTTTGTTGGAAGCCGCCCAGAGTGGCTGGGGAAGCCCAGCCAGATGGGTGGGGTATAAATAAATTATTATTATTATTATTATTATTATTATTATTATTATTAAATTTCTATACCACCCTTCATCCGAAGATCACACAGAAGGTCCCATGAAATCATCCCTGGCATCTCCAGTTCATAGAATCATAGAATTGCATAGTTGGAAGGGACCATGAGGGTCATCTAGTCCAACCCCCTGCAATGCAAGAATATAAAAACATCGAAATACATAACACGCCTTTAGCACAAAATATGCCTTAGCCTCCTTCATTTTGACTCTAAGGGGGAGGGGGGCACTGAGTGGGCCACCAGGTGGCTCAAGGTGGAACAGGAAAGCAGGTAGGAAGTTGACAGGGGAGCCCTAAAATGGTACTACGGAATTAGAGAGATCTCTCTCCATTTCTGAAGTGCAGGCCAGTTGTGGCTCCCACCACCCTCTGGCGTTTTGCCTCTGGCTAGGCAGGACAGGACCTAGGTGATGTATGGACCAAAGGGTTTAGTAGGAATCGATAGGCATAGAGAAACTTTCCACCCCAAAGCCAAAGTGAGGAAAGGTTTCATAAAGAATAATCCTGAGAGACCAGGTTGGTACTATAAGAAACTAAATGTGGACTTGCTGGAAGGGAGCAGCAGACTGAAGTCAGAACTTGGCACCTACCTGTGTCTATGATGACATGGCAGGGCTTGCTTGGCCTACCAGGAGCTCCTTGACTGGGCTGCTGTTTTCCTGCCAGCAGCCATTGCTTTTCTCTTCAAGACTCACTCAAAGGAGCAATCGGACCTTCCAGCTGGTAGCAGCCAAAAAAAGAACTAGCAATAGCTAAGTCAGTCCAAAAAGATGAGTTGAGTCCCTTGCATTAGCACATCCTCTTGCCATATCAATTTCATAATGCAGATTGGATGAAATAAGCCTGTCGGGCAAGTTCCAAGCCTCCCTCTGCCTTGAGACCCGCAGCTCGGTTTCTGCTGATTGAAGCCAACAAACTGATAGGCACCAGCCTTAGTTTCCCCATCCCCACCACCTGATTGAACCAGCTGGTACTTCTTAATTTCCCCCAGTCAAATACTTCTTGAATCTCCGAATCACTTGGGTGAGGGAAATACCCGCATTCAGAAGCAGACTTTTAAGCTGGAATGTGCTGAGTCCTTTGAACACTTTAAAAAAGGCCAACTTTTGTGATATGCAGCTTTCAGCTTCATTCACAGGTTAGCTGCCATTTGGGCTGAGCTCCTCCCAAAGCTGCTTCAGCAACAGGAGCCCATGGCTGGGAACTTTGGTCCATCTAGCTCAGTATTGTCTCCACTGAAGGGCAGCCGCTCTCCAGAGCTTCAGGCAGGAGTCTCTCCCATCCCTACTGGAGATGCCAGGGACTGAACCTGGGACCTGCCACTTGCAAGGCAGACACTCCACCACTGAGCTACGGCTCACTCACCACCCCTGGAGAGCAATGAGGGATCCCAGCAACCCCACTTGTGGGAACCTGATGGTGCAAGCTGTGGGAATGTTGTGGACAGTAGGAGAGGATATATTGATTTATATTATCCTTCCTAACTCGCGCTAGTGAGTCATACATATATAGCAGAGCTCATTCCCTTTTACACAGCAAGAAACTAGTTGCAGATTTGTTTGACTCTCTTTAGTTAAGCAAACCAATCTGGCATGCTCAGATTGAAGTATATTCCTGATAAGACTCCTTTGATTCCCTCCTAAAAGAAAATAGACACAAGAGTCTTCCTTGTAAGTAATGAAAAGTTTACTCACATTCAGTTCACAGTATGATCCCTGAAGGCAGGCTTTAGCTTGTGATACAGTGTGGCTTACATCCTTGTACGGATGGGCCCATGTGCTCCTGGCAGAGAGCCAGCAGACAGCATCAGAAGCAGTGGCCAAATTGGAAGAGAGGGCATCAAGAGAGGAAGATGGCTGCATGACTGGACCTTATGTTAGGTCTGCAAGGGTCACGCCCACCTACCTGGTCACATGCAAGGGGAGGATGCTCCAGACCAGGTGGAACAGGAACTTCTACTTTGGCTGGAGTAACACACCCACCCACCTGTGTCCACTCTAGGGAAACAAGGAATGTTGTATTTGACTGCTCCAATGGATTACATCCCACACAAGCAACCTGCTTGCTTCTCAGCGGAAGCAGAATAGCCTGGAGGATGTGATGATTTGCCTCGGTCTTGGAGTATTCATTTTTCTACTGTCTTTAGGCCCTCAAAGTGGCATGAAACCCTCACCTTCCCATCTGCATTCTGATTTGTCTGTCTTCCTTCCCTGGCCTTAGTAAAGGAACTTAGAACAGAATACCCCTGAGGTAAATTGCATTGACATGACTCTCGCAGCAAGTAATGTCTTGCTAATGAGATAAAAGGAGGGAACCAAATAAGTCAATAGCAACTCCTGCACTGGTTTTTCATGCCTGCCTTTCCTGTGATACATACATTTATGGAGCATATCTGTGAACAAGATTCTGTTGCTGTTCCAGCACAGGGAATAGTTTCAAAAAGGATACCAAGTGGCAGCAATCAGAGGCTGCAAGGCTCTAACATAAGCAGGGGGGTCACTGGGGGGGGGGTGCTCTGCCCCAGGTTCCAGGGGAAGGGGGTGACTCTCAGCATGCCCACCCCACAACTCATAAGTTGCTCAGTGCAGCAGCTGGCTTACACAGCACACACTTTGCTTTTTCCTTCCTGCTGGGAAGAGCCACAGAAGCACAGCTCTGCCCAGCCAGGGCTCCACCCAGCAGCCTGCCACATTTCACCAGGGCACTGCCCTCTCAGGGGGGCACAAAGGTACCATCTTCAAGGGGTGACATTTGGCACCTCCACCTAGAGCCTCAAGCACAAGCCAGAGCAAATCCAGTGGCTTTGGGCTTAGGACTCACCATAGCACTGCAAAAGTATTAGCTGTGCTTGCTTTACTCAGTTCACCTGGACCTGGGGTACCATCCGCCCACACCCCTTCAAGCCACAGTGAGTGTTTTGTGTTCCCCCACAATGCTTTGCGGCACCATGAGGTGCCGCAAAGCATTGTGGGGGAACACAAAACACTCACTGTGACTTGAAGGGGTGTGGGCAGATGTGGGGGGGGGACAAAAAAATCCACACCGGGTACCACTTGGGCTTGCTACCCCTGTGAACATAAGAACATATGAACAGCCTGCTGGGTGAGGCCAGTGGCCCATCTAGTCCACCATCCTGTTCTCATGGTGGGGTGGCCAACCAGATGCCTGTGGGAAACCCACAAGCAGGATTTGGGTGCAAGAGCATTCTCCCTTCCCGTGGTTTCGAGCAACTGGTACTCAGAAGCATTGTTGCCTCCAACTGTGGAGGCAGAGCATAGTCACCATGGCTCTCTCTGGCTTGGCTAGCAAAGCTGCTTTCAGTTTGTAGGAGAAGAAATGCACTTCCACATTGACCAAGAGAGCCAAGGGTGCAATATGGGTGCAATTGCCCTTTTATGTTTGTGGCTGTGGCATTGGGTGTGATTTTCCTGCTAGGTGTTCACTTGGATGTGGAGAGCGTGCAGCCAGAGGTTTGTAAGGGGCAGAAAATCCCTGGCCAGTGCACAGCATCGGAGGCGGGGTCACGACCTTCCCTTCTATTGATCCACCCTCTCTAATTTCCACAGCTTGCTGAGGTTTGTTCTTCCAACCTGCTGGTGTACATTAGAGCAGAAATCCATAACGCAGCCCTGTTCATCCAAGCACAGGAAGAAACTAAATTAAATGTTAAAAAACAATCTGAGGCCAGAGTAGGGGACGATTCATCATGATCCTGGATGTCACCCAGGCAGAGGGCTTTGGGCAATGGGGATGGGGTTCAAGAGATGGTGGGCGGAGCCTGAAGGAGACCGTCATTTGCCACACCCAGAACGAAGTCAGTGCTAGTCAAGGAAAGTTAAATGTAAACCTCTGTGCTTAAATAAATGGTTTGTGGGCTTTTGATGACATTACATGGCTCATCCACACTTCAATTTGTCAGTGACTTTTAGACACGGGTCCGAGAGGTTGTTTTTTTTTGCCCTGCACTTTCCCCGGGGAAACCCATGGTCTACTGCTGAATTGGGACAGATGTCAGTTGGGTTTTCTGCAGATGGACCCCTTGTTCCGATGTAGCAATAAGCAGAGGGTTTTCCCAAGGAAAGCAGCAGAACTAAAGAAAAACCTTGGGGATCCATGCCTTGAAATCACAGGAAAAAGAGCGTCTCCACCGCCATTGTTCAGCCCGGACACTGAGGTCCAAAACCGAGGGCTTTCTAGCTGTTCCCTCACTGCAAGAAGTGAGGTTGCAAGGAACCAGGCAGAGAGCCTTCTCGGTAGTGGCGCCCACCCTGTAGAATGCTCTCCCATCAGATGTCAAGGAAATAAACAGCTATCTGACTTTCAGAAGACATCTGAAGGCAATTCTGTTTAGGGAGGTTTTTAATGTTTGATGTTTTATTGTGTTTTTAATCTGTTGGGAGCTAGGTATAAAGAATAAAGAATAATCATTTATGATGATGATGATGATGATGACGATGACATGGGTAGATATAGTGCTGCTACACGGTTTTCTTCCATGTCCTTTCCGATACTCCAGAGCTGCTCCACAACTTCCAGCAAAGCATCCAAATGTTTGTGCCTCCCTCTGCCCTTCTCTGGCTTCATTCGGTGCAGGGTTCCCAGAAGAAGCAACTTGCTGTTCAGGGCAGCAGGTTCATGCAATCTTTGGAGCATGAAACATTGACCTGTGGGCTGAAAACTTGAACGCTCCGCTGAAGTATGCACAAGGAAACTTTACTAACGAACACAGCAATTTCAAATAAACTTCAAGGGCAGTGTTCTACTAACTCATCCTGTCAGCACAAGGATTACTACTGGTGCAATGGGACTCCTCCCTCAGCTCAGAACAGCCATTAGCTAACCTAGCTCACTTCAGACAGTACATTAAAAAGAAAAAGCCACTGAGTTCAGCTTGGTACCTTAGGTGAGTGCCCAGCTCTCCCACCCATGATATTGAGGCCACTGGGGAAATGGGGAGCCTGGATCCAGACCTCCCAGATACCCTCCCCATTAGAAATTAAAAGATTACACAAAACCCCACATGACAGCTTACAACACACAAGAGTGATGGCAACCCTTGGCTAGACTGGCCTTCCTTCCTTCCTTCCTTCCTTCCTTCCTTCCTTCCACTGCTCAGTTCGTTGACCCAGCAGATATAAAGAGTTGTGAATTGGCTGGGATCCCTGAGGACACATTCAAATCTTTTCACACAATTGCATGGTTTGCTTTTTTCTTCACAAACCAGATAGGCTCCAACGTCCCTGAAAACTGTAGTTTTCACAATAGAAAGTACAACATTTACCATGGCTTTTATCAAAGATTTCAGTTCCCTTCATCTTAAGGAAAATAACCCTTTTATTTTGTTGTGGACATAAAATTATGGCCCTGGGAAAATTGGAAGCATTTCTGTTGCGGGAAATCAATTTTCTCACTGCCACGTATGCTCAATATGTCACTGCCATCACCCAGATAATAATGGGAAAGTATGGCGAAAATGATGGGTAGAAGAGGCCTCAGCACAGAGTGAGGTAACGCCCCCTCTCCCCGCCAGGTATAGTTGCTCTTCAAAAATAAAATAAAAATAAATGTAGATCCTCCACCCAACTTTCTTTTTGATTAAGTATTTCCAGCCACCATCTGTCTGAGATGCTGGTAACACTGCTGAGAAATTGACTGTCTAAGCCCTACTTTCTTCCTCTCTCTCCCCCTCTCCTTAGTTCTGAGTACCAAATATGTTTTTCAAGTCTCCTCTGGGACTGCAGAAAGGAAAGCTGAACTTTGCCGTATAATTTTATTCTCCCCAAAACATTTTCACAATAATCTTCATATCAAATAATTACATTGTTCATAAATTAACTTCCCACCTCCACAGTGTTGGAACCTGCTTTCAGATGGAGTATAAGCTTATTTTAATATACCTTTATTCATATTTTTTAAAAATAATTTTTATTTGGTTTTACAACTTTATTCACATTCATATTCATCCATAGTAATAAAATAAAATTCACAAGATTCTTCCGAATCTCAAGACTTCCCCTCTCCCCTCCATGGGTTCTTTGAGTGACCTTTTAACTGCATATTATAAGTCCATCCAATTTACTGTCCTCGGTTGTATCTGAAATCTATGCATCATTGCAAGAGTTATTTAAAACCTGCTAAAGAGTTCAAGTGTTTACAGTGGTCTTTCAAATATACATATAAATTTGTCCCAATCTTTATTGAAGTTTTGATCCTCCTGGTTTCTGATTTCCCCGGTTAATCTTGCCATCTCTGCATATTCCAGTACAGGTAGTTTCATCTGCCAGTTCACCCTGGTAGGTACCTTTATTCTTTGTAAAGGGTACCTTTGCATGAGCTGATACATTTTTATCCCCCTGGAACTGTGCTGTATCTTTGTCCTTTCGCCCTTCTAGGCTGTGATGCTTTATGGTTTACATTTTTTTATTCTTTGTTTTCATTTGGTTTGTTAGCTTACACTTTCCTTTTCTTTGTAACAAATCAATACGCATATTTATATATAAGAGAAGAAGTTGTAGCCCCCTTCCTCTGGTCGGCATGCCACTAGAGGTGTGGCTGGGACTTCTTGGTTGTGGCTCTGGGAGGCTCACCTGGAAGACACCCCATCTGATCACTTTTCAGGACCCGAGGAAGACAACCTTCTGATTTCCCCAGGCCTTCACAGAGCATAGGAACTGGCCTTATGCCAGTCCCAAATCCAGGAGCATAGTGGGGGCAGGGGGGGCATGGCCCCAGACACACAATTTTGAGGGGGTGTGAACCAGGTTCCCCCATGCAGGGATGCCTGTCCCACCCTGCCTGCTGCCAGGGGTCTCTGGGCCCCAGAACCTCGCCTGGCCTCGCCACTGCGTCCCTGACACCATCGCTGAATGGCTGTCCAACCAACTCTCTGTCTCTCTCCTTGCTTGGAGACTGAGCAGGTGCGAATGGATGGAGGGAGGTGGGCAAGGGGTGACCTGCAGTGTGGCTTGGCCTGGAACTCCTCTCCATGCCATGGGTGTCGGGGGGGGGGATTTGCCCATCAAGGGCCACAGGGGTCAGCCAGGCTCCCCCCTGCATGGGCAGGAAGGCAGGCAAGCAGTTTAGGATAGCTCCACTTGGCTCCAGTAGTGGAAGATGGGCTGGTACATGTCTCTCCCCTGTCCAGCATGTTGGCAAACACCACTACTCCATCCAGCTCAGTATTTTTGTCTTCTGTCTTGTAGTGACCTTTCTGGGATCTCAGGCAGAGAGGAGATCCCTTACCCACCGACATGCTGCTCTTCCCTGGGTGCCTTTCAACCGGAAATGCTTCTTGGGAAGGAACTTGGGCAGTCGGTATGCAGAACAGGTGCTCTGCTGCTTAGCCCCAATCTTTTCCTGTTTTGACCTCCCTCTACTAGTGGTTGGTTCATATCAATGAGATATTCTTTGAACCAAAGCATTTTCAGGCACACCCAAAAAAAACCAGCTGCTGTCTGGATTGCAATGAAATGCCCCCGGTTCTGAAGTCAAGGTATTTGCTCCTGGCTGTGCCAACCTCATGAATGTTCAGCTCCAATAGAAAATGCACTTTCCCCTCCCTTCAATCTTGCATTGATCCACAGTGGCGTTTTGTATACACTTTGGGCTTTGGCCAGTGGATAAGAGACCTCCTTGCCTTTCCTAAACAGGGCAACAACATGCAACATGATCTCTGGCCTTGATGAAAATGAGATGAAGTCTGGATATAATGAGGGTTGATGTTCTCCCCACCCCATATTACTGTCCTCTAGTCAGCTATTAATTTTTCATAGGAAATCAATCTGGTTGAGATTATGTTCAGGAACATTTCCTAACATTCTCATATTAAAAGGTAACATGAATCAAACATTTACAACATCTATTAGTTAGGACAAAGAACAAACACACTGTGCTGGTAATAAGGCAGCAATGAATTCCTGATAGGTAGCGTTCAGACACTCATTAGCCAATGGGGTCTGGTCTCAGCCACTTTTGCCCACATCTTATGAGCAGCATCCGTGACCTGCGCACCTCTCTCTTGGTTCTTGAGGTTGCTGTTGCTGCAGCTGGTCAACCTAGCCAATTTTCTCGGGTGCACAGAAAGCTCACACACGGCCTGAATTATGGCAGTCCCCTGCAGTGGCTGGAGCTGGGCCACTTCTGCAGGAAACATTCCAAAGCATTGTTGCCAAATGGCAGGGATGTAAAATTAAAAGCAAGCTGTGAAACATGATGTTGCATCAATGTAATTATTTCCACAACGCCCAAGAACACTGTGGACAACTGCCAGTTGTGACTTGGCCACTGCCAGGCCTGATGAATTCTTAGCACCAGGGAACGACTGCCTTGGGAACGGATCGTTGTGCTTTTCATATATTATGCATTGCATTGGTCAGAAACCAGGGGCCAAATTCAACTAAATGACCTTACCAGTGGAAGACCATACAAGGACTTCCGATAGCACAATGAGGTTTCCCACCATCTCCAACTTCTGCCCCACCTAAATTGGGTCTGAGGGGGGCTTAGAAGAAACCCCAGAACAGTACGTTAGGGGAGGAGACGGAAGGAGAAATGTTTGTGCTGGAGCAATCTCCTTAGCACTCCATTGAATTCTCTCAAAATATACTGTTATAGGTGTGGGGAAACCTCCCTAAACCTAGAAATTAAGAAATAGTAGGATTTTGATCATTTGGGATGTGAAGGGAGAAATACAAGCCGCAGAGGAATTCCTGAGCTAGCCTATGCAAAGCGACCTGGCCAAACTAGGGCCATTAAGAAACAATACAGGACTACTGAAAGCCATTGGCAATGCAAGAGAACTGTCCTTTCCCCCTTGCCCTGAGGTATGAACAGAGACAGAGGGTTGAAAGGTTGCCAGGTTAACTGGGTATGGGGTGACAGGAAAAGAGTTTTTTTTAGCAAGATGTCCTGCGAAGACGAAGGAGGACTGGAATCCATCTTGGGCAGGTTGGCTGCAGGCTGGCTGGGAGAGATGCCCTGTTGTGGGGGACAAGCCCCTCTTGAAATGACAATGCTGTAAGATCTGGACTTCCTCCATGAGGACCAAATGTGTAAATAGGTGAATAAACCATAATTTTTAAAGCTACAACAGTCTCTGCCGTGTCTCAATTCTCCAAAGGAACACAGGCCCTGGGTGAGTATCTGGTACCCCCAGGAATCTTGCAGAGAGTAGGGGTGGCACACAACTTTTGCAACAATACTTTATTTAAACTCAAGTCAAACTTCTGTATCAAATCTTTATTCTAAAAACAGCCTGGCAGCTGGGTCAGGCCAAAGGGGGCCCGTCTAGTCCAGCTCCCAGATGCCCCCAAGAAAAGCCAATAAGAAATGTCACAAGTTCAAGATCTGCACCTGCCCCCCCCTTGTGATGCCCAGCAATTGCAACTGATATTCAGAAGGACAGGTTGCCCAGTTACTCAAAGTATTAAAAAATAGGAGATTCTGAAACAGGGTGGTTGCTATGAAGATAGAGGAAATGTGAATGCACCATCGCTGACCTTTATAAATAACTAAGTCTAATGTCACCTTAAAAACCTAACAAATTTATTTCTGCATATTAGACTAATACAGCTACCTTTATTTTTTTTAAAAATGCAGAAACGGGTGTTGGTGCTGAAACTGCATTTCTCACAAGACATCTCCAAGGCTTCCAATGACATCAATGTTCTCCTTGAAATTCTGTTTTTATTTTTGTGCCTTTTGGGGGGGCGGCAAACATAATGATCCAAAGCAGCTCACACTGAAAACCTTCTTGTGTGTGTGGTAAACTCAGATAAACACTTTTGCATTGTCATGTGGTTCAAACATCTTAGCGCTGTCTCACCATTGCCTTTTTTTAAGGGGGGGGGAGTCGGGTGCCTAAATAATGAAAAGTTGAAAGTAAATGGGGTGAAAAATAGTACATGTTTTCCTCAGCAGAAGCAGGAACTCTGCCCTGGTTATTTAGGGTAAATGTCGTAATGGGGAGAGGGATGTGGAGTGGAGCCATGGAAGGATCAGAAGGTGCCGTGAAATATGGTTAATGCAAAGCCCAAGAAATAGGCAGCCACACCAAAACACAGCGTGAATTTCCACTTCTGCTACAATTCTCCATCTTCTGCCTTCCTTAGGAGGGTGAGACCGAGCTCTAACACAGTTTGCAAGAACACACCTTGAACAGCCAAGGATGCGACTTCCTCTCATCTGCAAAACAAAAATGCCACATTTTTAAAAAAATCTTCCAGTCCATTTTGCATGTTTTTAAAAGGTTCCCACGCACATGCAGGCACACAGAGCCAGTTGACTTTAGAACAACACATTTTCACAACCTTTAACAAACATCTGCAGAAATTAAGCCTTAAATAAATTTTACAGTGTTGTGGGCCAAAACAACACCCACAGACACACACACCTCCATACCACAGACTGGTATCTGTGCAACTTCTCACCTTTCATATACCTAGAAAATGAAGGGGCAAGGAAAGTCCAGCTTAAGAAGTGTTTGTGTGTGAATATTTCCCCCTCACTCTAGAGGTCAAGACCTGAAATTAGGTCACCTGCAGAGGCAAAAAGCCATGCGATGGTGAATGGAGCGGTACAAGGCCAAAGGGTGTGGCAATGGTTAATAGACTCCTCAACTTTTTAATTGCTGTACTGTAGCCTATGGGATCTGGTGGGTCAGGATCACAGATAAATCCTGGATTAATTTCTTGCTTGACCAAATTGATTTCAAAGCCCAACAGATGGATAGCAGACACATTATCTGGATTATCAGAAATTCCACAGAAAAGCTAGATAACACCAATAGATCAAATTATCATTTGACTTTATGTGGTCGGCGTACATTATTTACCAAAATCTGGCTATTGTTTCAAATGCATTGTTCAAGCTCGGTTGGATGCTGTGCAAAATCCTTGGGTGTGACAAACTGAAATGCCGGCTCGATACATTCCTTATGCATTCCTCAAATTATTCAAATGTCATATGATTTGTCTGCTTGGCTGACAGGCTTACAACAAGGGAAAGGTAGTGATGACGTTTTCATTATTAATTTCAAAACAAGCTATGGGTAAGGCTGACCATTTCTGAAGAGCTTAACACACAGGAAAATGAAAACATTTTTTAAAAAAGCATTGATATATAATAACAGAGAAGTGCCCCCTCTTGAATCAGACCAAAGGTCCATCATCGCCCTGAGAGCCATCAGATGCCACTAGGGGGACCTTGGATAGCTCAACTGGTGGAGCAAGAGACTCTTAATCTCATGGCCGTGGGTTCGAGCCCCACATTGGGAAAAAGATTCTTACATTTCAGGGAGCTGGACTAGATGATCCTTATGGTCCCTTCCAATGCTACAATTCTAGGATTCTAAGCAGCAGATGAAGAAGGCAAGAGCCCTCTTTTCCACTGCCTGCTCACAGTGTCTCCTGCAAATGGAGGTGACCCATACCCACTGTGGCTAACAGCCGTAAGATTAATGGTCAGCCTAGCCCAGAATTCTGTTGTTCAGTGGCCACTCAGATGCTGAAGCTTACATGCAAGGCCCGAAGGTGATGATGACCAACCCCTGATTTTCACCCTGACCTGGCACTTGGGTTTATACTGCCTCTGACCATGGAAATTCTATTTGCATGGAATTAACTTCCATGAGTTTATATTGAATACCCTTCCACTTCTGCTCTTGCATCAGTTCATTTGGTTCAAAGGCTACAGCTGGCCTTGCAAGGCCCAAGCTCTCCTGCCAATTCTCCTTGGCAGGAACTCCTTCTCCTGCCATTCCTAAAATGTGTCATGCCTGCTTTTTGTTTGCAAGACATGCCCCTTTCAGCCCATTAATGCTCTCCTGCTTGTTGACCAACATTTCCAAACAAGGTCCTTTGAGGGTCTCCCTCCCCCCTGACCAGCCTGACCATTCATTAAAGATAACATTGAGGGGGGGCCTCCTCTGTGTCCCACATGGAGTTCTGGACACCTTGGACCACGATTGTCTTCCACTGGCAGGCTGTTGCCTTCCTAGGCAGATAATGCTTTATCTGAAGATCATGTTCTTATCTGCAGTGTCTACCTTTGCTGTGTTTTGCTGATACTGCTGTCTTGCCTTTGATATTACGATTTCAGTTATTGCAAGCCATCATGAATCATGCATATACATTAGAAGGGTGGGGGTATAAAGCATTATATAAATAAATGAGGCATGTTTTCTTCCGGTTTTGCATAAGGACCAAACAGCATCGGCCCAGATGGCTAATCAGTCCTTGGGGCCTTGCTGCTGTCTGCATAGGACCTATTCTTTGGAGGGGATGTTGTTCTGCTTTGCAAGCAGCTGATCTGAGAGCATCATGCCCACTTCTAGAGGTGGACCATCCCGTTCCACCACCTGAGGTGAAATGGGAAGGTGCCACCTGCACCCCCAAAACTTCACCAGCATCACACGGTGGCGGAGGAGGCTTCCAATGAGATCTCATGGAACTCTTGTGAGATCTTGCGGAAGACTTGAGATAGCTCCACAAGATTTTGGTGGAAGCTGTTGATGCCTTGCAATTCTGGCAGCGGCAGCTGGGAAGGGCTGGGCGCCACCCCATGGGATTCCACCACCCAAGATGGCTGCTTCAGTCTGCCCCAACCAGATGCCCCTAGGGGATGAAGCCCACAAGCAGGGCCTGAATGGAACAGAGCCTGCTCCTCACTTGCAGTTCCTTGCCATTGGAACCCATCGTTCAGCTCGGACACTGAGGTCCAGCTCCGAGGGCCTTCTGGCAGTTCCCTCGCTGTGAGAAGTGAGGTTACAGGGAACTAGGCAGAGGGCCTTCTCAGTAGTGGCGCCTGCCTTGTGGAACGCCCTCCCATCAGATGTCAAGGAAATAAACAACTATCTGACTTTTAGAAGACATCTGAAGGCAGCGCTGTTTGGGGAAGTTTTTAATGTTTGAAGTTTTATTCTGTTTTTAATGTTCTGTTGAAAGCTGCCCAGCGTGGCTGGGGAAAACCAGCCAGATGGGCGAGGTAGAAATTAATAATAATAATAATAATAATTGGCAGTGGAGGGAAGGCACTGACATCACAGCCACCTGTCGGATGCTAATGGTGGACATGCCCTTTTCTGCCAAACGCAAACAGGTGGGCAGCCTCTCAAATGCCCCTGGGTGGCAACACCTTCAGGCACTGCCTAGTGGGGTGTGAAGCAGGGCCCTGGCAGCCCCAGCAACATGCCACCCTGATGCTTACTCTACTGGCAGCAAGTCGGGGGGCAGCAACTCACAGGAAACGAGGTGGCCCAGTTTATGGCGCCCCTTCCTGTCATTGCTCTGTCAGGTGAAGGTGCCAGCTGTTTAGGTGCTCAGCCTGAAAGGATGCTTGGGGAAAGAGTGGCTGCCTGGGGGTGGCCCCTGAGGCACACCCACATCTGGGATGGTGATCTGGATGAGGCCCCTGTGGAGGAGGGAGGGGAGGCATAGGAGACTCAGCTCAGCTGTGGGGCTGTAAAACATGCAGCTTGCTAGCCAGCACCCAGCTGCCAACCAGGTACTGTTGGTTGGTCAATGTAACCTCTCATTTAGCCAAGCTTTCGGCATCAGGGCAGGCCTGAAATGGACTGAAGCAGCCACCTCCAGTGGTGGAATCCTGCAGGGACCCTGTCCTGCCCGCCCCTACCACTTCCAGAGAAGCAAAGAGAAGTAGCAGTGTTGGCTTCTGCAGAGATCTAATCCTGGCTGCCACTTCTCCTCACTTCTCCCAGGGCACCCAGAAGCCGCAGCCATGCCACCTTGGAAAGCAAGGCTTTGTCACAGGGGGGTGGAGGTGGGTTGGCACCTTCCCGTTTCACCTCAGGCAGCGAAGTGGGAAGGGCCGCCCCTCTTGGGCACCCTTCCCATCTCCCCGGGACGTAGATATAACTGCTGGGCTTTTGCTTGCCCGAGGATTAAGAGGCAGGCATCAAGAAGGACCTGGCTCCTCTCAGCAGACCTCTCTTTTCAAACAAGGGTTTCTGTCAGAAGTGTCTCAATTTCTTATCACATAATTCCACCCCTACAAGCAGCAATAAATAATTCATGTCCCCGGGTCTTTGTTGCGGGTCCCCAAACTGCCCGGCAAGGGGAGGCTGACAGCTGTGTCAGGGCAAGCGCTGAAGATCTGGCGTGACAAGGCGACTAACAAGTCGTCATCCCTCCCCCCCCCACCCAACGGGGAAAGTCGACAATCGCACAAAGTGTGAAAACAAAACCCTGAAATGAAATGAAGCTGTCTCTTTCTCTCCCTCTAGATGCTGGCTATGAGCTGATTTCCAGCCCCATAACCTCTGGTCACATTAGAGGACTCCCAGCCGCCCTCTTTATTCTTCACTCTCGCCTGTCCATTTACGCCTGTCCACGGATCAATATGAGCAATTCTTGGAGAAATACGACGTCGCCATGACAACCAAGCTACAAATTCTCAGTGGGAAGCAACGAGCCCCCCGTAGAAAACTCTCTGGAGGTTTCCTGACCGAGGAGGAGGAGGAAAGTTCTTTAAAATGCAGGAATGGACAGAGGCCAAGGCTGGGGAAATTCATGACTCCTTGTGAAGGCAATGATTGCAAAGAGAGACAAGCCAGGCAGAGCTCTCAGATGCAGCAGAGAGGCTGTACCAGTAAACATATTCTCTGGCGCACCTCTGCCTGTGTGCTAAATCTCCCTTAACTCCTCTGCTGCTGGCCTGATACCTCTTGGATTTCAAGTCACACATCTCTGGGAGATGGGGGAATGGGCTCCATTTCATGGGAGCTAATGGCAGAAACAATCAAAAGCCAGAATATACATCTCCTTCAAAGGGAAACAGTTCATGGAGAATATTTGCAACTGCAGGCTGTTTGTTGTTACAACCAAATGAAGCCACGGGATGTACTCTTTTTGTTACTCAGATTGCTGACTTTTACTGCTTTTGAGCCGGTCTCAGAAGAAGCTCCTGCCCTTCTCTAACTTAGTGGCATGAGAAGAGTGGTTGCTCCTGCATTCCTGGGCAGTGCTAGAAACCAAGCCCAGCTCAGAGCAGGTAAATGGTGGCAGGCTCCTTTTCACCTCCCTCCTGGAGAATCCTGTGCTCTGAAATCTAATCTTGCAGCCCACAGCCTGAGGTGGGGTCTGAGATGACTTCAGGGACCTGACATGGATTTCAGGCTGCTGCACCCTTTCACTGAAAATTAAATCTCAGCAGCGCTCCTTGGGGAAGGATCAGGCCGCTCAGCAGCTGCCCTCTCAGCAGCACACATGCGTGGCTAGATTTGGGGAGCTTTTAACTAAGCTGACAGAACTCAGCTTATGGTTCACAGACTGGCACACAAAGATGTAGCAGAAGAAAATATATTGGTGGCAGCAGAGCGGGGGGGGGGGTAATGGATGGACAAGGCTGCTTAGCCCTTTGATGAGTGAGAAACAGCACACTGCAAATTCTCCTGAATACGGCCCTGGCCGACTGAGTCAAAGGAGGGACATGCCACTACTTCAGTACTTTGTGCACAAATATATATCAGCCCATGGGATACTCCCTCTCCCTTTATTAAAACATTAGGAAAATAATATTAGGGAAAAGATTGCATTGGGAAGAGAAGCGCAAACAGCAGAAATAAATAGGAGGCTAAAATAATCACGAGCAGCTGTTGGGGAAAAAATAGCTTCATATCCGAAAACAAAAATATAACCTTAGATTTGAAGAAGAAGAAGAGTTTGGATTTGATATTCCGCTTTATCACTACCCGAAGGAGTCTCAAAGCGGCTAACATTCTCCTTTCCCTTCCTCCCCCACAACAAACACTCTGTGAGGTGAGTGGGGCTGAGAGACTTCAGAGAAGTGTGACAAGCCCAAGGTCACCCAGCAGCTGCATGTGGAGGAGTGGAGACTTGAACCCGGTTCCCCAGATTACGAGTCTACTGCTCTTAACCACTACACCACACTGGCTCTCAAAGCTAAATTTGAAAGCTAAAGTGTTTGATATGTGCATATTATCTGTGATGGAGCGGAGAACTGGACCGACACAGAGAAACGTGAACAGCTTAAGAACGGCACAGCATAGAACAGGCGAGCTAAGAAAGATCATTAAAAGATAGAAAAGATAATAAATGGATATGACAAAGATCAGAAGTTGCAGATGCAGTGGGAAGTTAAAATGGACATATGCAGGACATGTGACAAGAGATGGAACAATGGAGAGAACTTGGCATCTATCCAAAGATGGATGTGAGGAGAAGGTGAAGGAGAAATACAGTAGTTGCTGATCTGGAGAAAAACGGAAATGCTACAATACTGCTTCCCATTAAGTTTTCTCAAGAGCAGCATGACTGATCGTTGAACAGCACCCTGGTCCTTTTTTCCTGGGAAAGAAGAGATCACTATCTGGTCCATCCAGCTTCTCATCTTAAGTCTATCACTAATTCTTAGGGGAAACTTCTTATCTCAGCTTTGCCCTGCCTGGACCTGGATGAAAAGGGGCTTCAAATTCTCCAAAGACAATTGGCCAGATCATGCAGGCACTGCCCCCAAAGGAGAGCGCATTGCCTTGACCCCTCTGCCTTGCCTGCTTTGTCACACGGCTGCAACAGGCAAGCACCTAGGATCCTCTCACCTGGATTTTCTGACTCTTCCAATACCTGCCTCTCAGCTGGGTCTTTTCCTTCTTGGAGGTCTGCAGGTGTTGTGCAGTTGTCACAATTGGTGGCAGCTAAAAGGGAAAAAAAAGAATAACAGCAACACTCTAGCAAATACCTAACTTTCTTTCAGCAGCTCTTTCTATGCTGAGGTCACATTTTATTAGTTTGGATACTAAGCCCTCCCAATTCCAAATGTCTTAAGATTTAACAAAATAAATGTGAATATATGTCAAACCAGAAATGAAACAAGTATGAAACCATTCATCTTTCTTCTCTTTCCCAGTATCTGCACCCAAAACAACTGTTTTCCCCAGTCACTGATACGCTCTAAGAACTGAGCCAGCTTTTAGGAATAAGAACTTCTGTGGCAACGGAGAAAGAAGCACCACAGTGGAGGAGCTGCCCAAAAATTTGCAGGGAAATCCACGGGGGAACCTGGGAGAATGCAACATTCATAGCCTCTAGTGCATATATACCAACACATTTACTGTACGGGAAACAAACAAGGTGAGAAAGAAATCCTAACATCTACATCTCTATACAGTGGTACCTTAGTTCTCAAACTTAATCCATTCCAGAAGTCCGTTCCAAAACCAACGCATTCCAAAACCAAGGCGCGCTTTCCCATAGAAAGTAATGCAAAATTGAATAATCCGTTCCAGACTTTTAAAAACAACCACAAAAACAGCAATTTAACAGGAATTTTACTATCTAACAAGACCACTGATCCATAAAATGAAAGCAATAAACAATGTACTGCAGTCACACAATCAATCAGTAGGTGAACTGGGTTACACACACACACACACACACACACACACACAAAGAGCCACAAAATAAATAGCAAAAACAGACAGACCTCAGCGTAACACTCCAAATGGAAATGTGGCACTCAAAACAGAAGTGTGGCACTCAAATCAGAAGCGTAACACTCAAAACAAAGCGTGTTCGACTTCTGAAAAAAGTTCGCAAACTGGAACACTTACTTTGAAGTTTTTGAGTTCCCAAGTTGTTTGAGAACCAATGCGTTTGAGAACCAAGGTATCACTGTATAAACTTTTTGCTGGTCTGTTGTTACACTGTGATAATAGTCTGAGCTGCCAAGGGGAGCAAGAGGCACATGGACTAAGCTGAGCCTTGGAAGACTTTCCTTCCAGGAATCCACCTCAGAGCCTGAATGGGTCACCTCAGGAGAAGGAGGAGAGGTAGGGGAGGGTAAATCTGATTGTTTTGTTGCTCTTAGCAGATCATAATTCTATTCAGGCTGCAATACAGCTAAGCACACCTTTTGAAAGTCAGGAGCATTTGGTAAACAGGCAAATCTATCTTGGACTAGTGAAAGCATTGAAAAGCTTCTGGGAACAAAGTGAATAAATATAATTGTAAATTAGCAAGCACGGCTTATCACTTGTAGCTATAACTTAATTTAAGTTGTGTTACAAGCTCAGCAAGAACTCTGAGCAGCTTCAAATCTAATTCGTCAAAACCATTTTCCCACCAAAGCTTGCAAGAAAACCACTAATGAAGTCTAAAGTGATTGTGTTCATTTTGACTGCTCTGTGAGGGAGCAGAATGCAAATATTCCCAGGTGAAACCTGCTCAAGGTTGCTCCACATCTCCAGAGGAACTCAATAGCTGCATTGTGTCATTTGAGAGATGCTGAAACCTCATGCAGTGGCACAGATCAAAGAAGGGCTGGGAAATCACAGCTGGAAGTGACCTGTAAGGCTCTTTTGGTCAGTGGCTCAATCCTGGTACTGGGGCATTTGGTAATCTGGTGGTGTAGTTTTTAAAAGGCAGGGAGGTTACTGAAATGTAGAGTTGGGGTCTGATTGTGTAGTAAGCTCTTGCTGTTATACTGATTAAAACCATCAGCGTCTTCATTACAATTTTTGGAGGGCAGATTAAAGAATTAATTCCAGAGGCCCTGAAATTAGGACTCTGAAGTGAGTAAAGCACCATATGGCAGTGGGGAATATCTCTTAGAGACACCAACATAGATGGGGTCAGCCAGGAGACTAGTGTCAACAGTTAGCTAGGGCAAAGCAGCAAGCACCAATAGACACCCTGTGTAATTTCCAGAGAGCAAGATGACCTTTCTTCCTCCTTATGGATACAAAGACCATATCTGACAGCTGCACATGGCCTGAACGAAGTCAGAGAGACAGAAGAGGGGAAGGGGAGCATGTTAACCCCTTATTAGACACCCACTGCAGTTAGGAAGTGACACAGGGCTCCGAGAAGGCTGAATTCAAGCCTTGGTTACCCATGTCTATAACATGGGATCAATGTGACACCAAAACACCACATGTATGCTCTATATAAAGCCAGTGTGACGAATTCATCAGCACCCCTACCTCCTGAGAACTCATGTCGCCAGGAGGCAGTTCCATGAAGCCAGACCCCCGACTGCCCTTCAGCACTGCCATCTGCAGATGCCAGGGCTGCAAGCTCCAAAGCCATATCATACCACATCCACACTCATGTTGCTGCAGTCAAAAACCCCTAAAGCGTGAGACCTCCATACTGGGGCTAGTAGCCAAAACCCTCCTCTGGGCTTAGTTTAGCTAGAGCTCTCCATGGTGCTGATAACTACTTCTCTGCTCGGTGTGTTTGAGACCTGGCATTCCACTATGATCTGACTATACATTTTGAAGTACAAGATACCTGCCCACTGACTTGCTTTTCTGGACTTTTGACTCTGACCCTGGATGGATTTGGCTTCTCTGGAACCAGGGCCCAGCTGTGCCCCCCCACCAACTCCCCCAGCAGGGTCTTCTGCCTGAAACAGGACACTGGAGTGCAAGTGTGATCTGTAAATGAAATTTAAATGATAGCAGTAAATGGCTAAAGGAATGACTCACAGGATCCCGAAGGCAATAAGCAAAGGAAGTTCCAGCTGATTCTTTGCTGGCACTGTATCATCCCAGGCCAAAGGCATTGCCTGGGCAATGGAAACTTTACTGCAAAATGGAAGAAGATCCATGCAAATTATGCCTGAAGCACAATCCAGATCTATGTAGCACATTATTATTATTTTTAAACAGAGTTTATTAGCGTTTTCATAATATAACACAAACCCAAACCCACACCTACAAATACAAAAACAAATACAAATACACATAATGCCAGGATTCTTCTTCTTGTTTGTATACCTTACATAAAAAAAAAAATTCTAGTTCTGAATCTTGACTTTTGACTTCCCCCGCCTTTTCACCTTCGGTTTTAAATCGATATACTACTTTCCTAACATCTTTTCTCTATATAAAAAAAAAACGTTAACTTTAATTAAAGATAACACAATTATCTTGATCTTTCTATTATAACAAAAATCTTAACCAAATATTCTTATAAAGACTAAACTTATTTCTTCTATCCTTTATCATGCTGCTTTTAACTTAAAATTCAATATCTCCCTACTTGTTTAAAATAAACTTATAATTAACAGACTTCACTCTCCGATTTCAGATACCATGACAGACCATTTGGAATATACATTTAATACTTCAACCCACTCCCCCTCTGTCCATTGTCTTTCTCTGTCTTTCACCAGAACCGGATCTCCAATTCTCTTCTTCTAAATGTCCACAGATCCAGGCAGCATTCACAACAGACCTTGCATCAGGCTTCAGGGTGTCCATCACTTCTTTTTTGGGCTCCTCCGTTTCTTTGTACCATACTTCTTCTTCTTGTAGAAATCTTAATTCCATGTCCCTTGCCCCCGAGCTCCCACCTCGGGGTCTGGATATTATAAATTTTCCCGTTCCGGGGCTGCCACCCCCAGGAATCGGTTCCTTTTCCCGGAGTTGCCCAGCCATTTCAAACCATCCTTCAAGCACCCCTCCCAGCTCTTTGCCAAGGTTCGATTCCATTGTATAAAACTTTTGAAAAGCCTCCTCTGTGGAAGTTAAGTCCATTTTCTTTAAAATCCCACACAAGACTTGTAATTTCCGATCAAGCAGTTCCAGCTTCAAGACAGTGAGCATTTCCTCATCTTTTAAACCAGAGTTCAATACAAGTGCAAGCACAAAGTCCAGCATTTTGAAAGGGAGGGTGGGTATCAAATTTCAGCTCCTGTCTCTTCCTTCCTTTGTTTCAATTTTTTCCCACGACAGTCCAAATCGTCGCCATTTTTCCGAAGCCGGAGTGTAAAGACCAAAACTTCAAATGGAGATATTTTTTCCCCAATTAATCCCCAAAGGGAAATCTCAGCAGTCTCAGTTTTCAAATTCCAGATACTTTCTATCGATTATTGTAGCAGCAGTCACTTAAACTGGTTAGTTTCTTTCATCTCCCGAAGGGAAGAGAGGCGGGCTGCCTTTCCTCTTTCCCCCAGATCGTTCCAAGATTAAAAAAAAAGTCAGTCAAGTACTCACAACCACTGGGTTCTTATCAGCTCGTTAAAGACAGGTAGAACTTAGACGCTCATCACAGGCTTTGTCGCCGCATTTACATCCCGGTTGGGGCATGTCCCCTATAGCCCGGCTCCGTCGTCCCTTCACCCCCACTCCCCCTTTACAGGGGGAGCGGGGGAAGGGTTCGGAGCCACAACGGGCACAGCCGGGGAGCCCAGGGTGCGGGACGCTCTTCCCGCACCCCAACCGGAGCCCCGCTTTGCGGTGGCGGGGCTCCTAACCCCCGGGATGGACTGGGCGCTTCACAGCCGAAGCAGCCCACGACCACCCGCAATGGCGTCGCCGCCGGAAGTCTCATAGCACATTAAATTTTGAGCCCATTTGATTGGGAGAGGCTGAGGGACCCCATAGGTCTTATTCAATTCTTAAGGAGGGGGTCTTACATATTTACCCCTCCAAAGTGCTCAGGGCATACCATCCAGTGATCCCTCTTCCCAGAGCAACCCTGCAAGTAAGGTAAGATGACTGGCCAACCAACCCAAGACCACACTGGAAGCTTCATGAGTGGGGATTTGAACCCAGCTCTCCCCAGTTCTGTTCTGATCCTCCAGCCACTACACCACACAGTTGATCCAGTTGCAACTGATGACCCTACTTGGGGTGGCAGTTTCCCCCTAGATTTCAAGGGAAGACGTGCATTAGGGAAATACAGATTTTCTGAGAGTCATTGTACACCTAAGAGGAAGCACCTCTTAGTTGGGTGGTTAGTTGGACTCTGGCACCCACAAAATGCAAAGGGGGCAAGAAACAGCTCTCCTAATTTAGGCTCTGTAATGAATTTGAGACTGGAATTGTTTTGCTTTAAATATATGTTACCTCTATATATCACTTTGAGGTGTTCTACAGGAAGTGAGTGATTCATGCATGAAAATAAATAAACAGAGCAACTAAAGCCAAACTCACTTTTTTGGCCTGCAAATGTGGGAAAAGTGGAGCACAATTAAAAGATACGTTTGCAGTTTAAAAAACAACAACCGTGGCAGCACAAGCTGCTGAGAAACTGGGATGATGAAGGGGCCTCGGTGTGAGCCTTCTTCGCATGCTCACGTTATCTGTCTGCTGCCCTAAGCTCTGCAAAACTGTTGGGATCATCTGCTCAGATTAGAGGCTCTAGCTCCAAGATGTTTCAGCAGCTCCCAATCCAATTAAACAGAAGTTAAATATACAGAAGGGTCTACTGAGCCCAATCATCTCCATTTCCCCCCCAAACTGAAAAACCATGTAATTGTAGGTTATACAACAACTTAATCTGACTTAAAACCTAATATCAACCTCCTGCTTTATAAGTGCGCTTGGTTAAGCTGGCTTGTGATACTGGTGTGCTCAGTTTGGGGGTCGTCATTATCCTTTATTAAGTTACTTGTAATCCTAAAAGCCTGTGACTGGGTCTAGATTTTTGGCAAAGATCCAGGGATTTCCTTTCTCGGAGGACAGGCTGATTGAACAGACCTCTATGGCAAGCCTGAAATTTCTGAGTGAGCCACAGAGAAGAGTTTGACCAGCCAGCCCTGCCAGCTAAAGGGCTCCTCCTTATGAGATCCTATTTGACCACCACATGACATGGCAGAGCCTGGGAGCGATGTGTGTGTCAGAATATGACTGGGTTTAAATAATTTTCACAAAACCTCCTTCCAGCTTTGGAGAAACTCATTGTGGGGGAGGGACTCTTTCAAATGCCAGGTATGCCTCAAAACGAACAAGGCATTTAAATGGCCTGGAGTGACTTGTTTACAGCAGGGGTGTTACATTATGCACAGCCCTTTGACTGCAGACGAAAATCATTTTCAAATACATACTAAATTTCATAATGAATTGGTGGCATTTAGGGAATAGAATGCTCATTTGGTTTCAGTGCTCTTTTAAAAGAAGTTCCTACTTTCTGTAAATGGCAATGTGATCTTTAATTCTATTTACAGGTAGGTAGCCGTGTTGGTCTGCCATAGTCAAAACAAAATTTAAAAATTCCTTCCAGTAGCACCTTACAGACCAGCTAAGTTTGTTCTTGGTATGAGCTTTCATGTGCATGAAGTCTTTTCGTGTGCATGTGTCTGAAGAAGTATGCATGCACACGAAAGCTCATACCAATAACAAACTTAGTTGGTCTCTAAGGTGCTACTGGAAGGATTTTTTTTTATTTAATTCTGTGCTGGTGGGGTGGGGTGGGGAATATATATATAAACACACCAAAACAGCCTGGGGGTGTATTCAAAGGACATCAACAGCAAGCAGGATTACAGGACTGGAAACTTCTTTCCCTTTTCCCCACCCCAAACAAAGCTTTCAATACTGTTCCCGCAAGCAGGAGCTGATAGTGCTGGAACATGGGTGTAACAATGATTTATTTTAGGGGGCAGGCTTTATGTGTTTTGGGGGGGGCAGAACTGAGTTATCTGTGACACATTTGGTCAGTTAGTTAAGTATTTTATTCATTTACTTGGTTTAGGTGGGGCAGCTGCCCCCCTGCCATGTCCATGTGCTGGGAGCAGAGACCAACATTTCCCAGCCAGGGTCCCTCCATCAACCATCTACCACCCCCACGAGCACACAATTTCTGGCCCTTAATATAGGTCCCAAGCAGAGTATTCCAAAGAAGAAAGAGAAGAAAACAAAGAAGAGAGATGACAACAAGAAAGAAAGAAAGAAAGAAAGAAAGAAAGAAAGAAAGAAAGAAAGAAAAAGAAAGAAAGAAAGAAGAGATAAAAGGAAACGAAAAAAAAGAAACAGGAAGAAGAAAGGAAAGTGAGAGAGGAAAAAAGAAGAGGGGAAAGGGGAAAGGGAAAGAAACAATAAAGAACAAAATATTTAAGACATTCAGTCCATGATAACATCCACCTTCTCCACTTTCTGTTAAACCGTGTTTATTTTAAGTGTCTCAAAATCACTTGATTCCTCTCTGACTTTTGACACCAGTTTCAGGGCAAACCCATTTAGTTATTGTTTACCCTGATAAAGACCCAGGGAGGCAGACCAGGACCAGTATTCTCCAGGACTGATGAGGAACTGAACCACAGAGAGCTGGGATGGAGGTGGAGGGAGGGAAGGAGGGAGAGAGAGCGAGAGAGCACTTGTGAGACAGCCTTATAGATGAAGATCATTGCCCCCGCCCCCAGCTTGGGCAACTTAAGCTGCTCCCAAATGCCCTGATTTTGTCTCCATTCATCCACTGTGTTGCAAAGGGATTTGATCCAATTCATTTGGCTGTTACTGCAGCTGACTTGACAACTAGCCTTCTGTTAATTCTGGTGGGGAAGCAGATGTGTTGAGACCAGGCAGCGATCTCTCCCAAATCAGCACGAGGCAGCAGGTTGTGACATCAGGAATTGATTTTACTGTAATTGCCAGAAACCAAGAAAGGCCTACGGAGGTAGGGGACGGGACACATGATCCAAAAACTAGGGTGGGGAGCTTGTGGCCTTCTAGATGCCGTTGGACCTCCATCACCCCCAGCAGTCAGCAAGGGCCATGGTCAGGGAGGAGGATGGGAGGTGTAGTGCAACAACAGGTGCCCCAACACAGCCTTTAAATTAATGTCAAACTTGGGGCCAAGACATTTTGCTTCCTCTAGCCAAGGTGAATATGCTGAACACAAATCAAATTACAGGTAGGTAGCCATGTTGGTCTGCCATAGTCAAAACAAAATTAAAAATTAAAAATTAAAACAATTCCTTCCAGTAGCACCTTAGAGACCAACTAAGTTTGTCCTTGGTATGAGCTTTTGTGTGCATGCACACTTCTTCAGATAAATTGAAACAGAAGTCACCAGACCCTTATATATAGTGAGAGGGTGGGGAGGGGTGTGGGAAACCTGTTGACGACTGTTAACGACTGCAATTAGTCCTAAAGGCAACTCATTACCAAACTCAAAACCACGGAGAGACCTGGTCTGAACAAAGACATTGGATTCTTATCTCATTATACACGACAAAGCTATCTTTAGCCATCTCACCCCTTGCTTTTTCCTTTAGGACTAATTGCAGTCGTTAACAGTCGTCAACAGGTTTTCCACACCTATCAGCCAATCCCCCATTCCCACCACCCTTCTGAGTAATACCCCTCCTCACCCTCTCACTATATATAAGGGTCTGGTGACTTCTGTTTCAGTGTATCTGAAGAAGTGTGCATACACACAAAAGCTCATACCAAGAACAAACTTAGTTGGTCTCTAAGGTGCTACTGGAAGGAATTTTTTTATTTTTTATTTTATTTTATTTTGACAACTCAACTTATTTTGGAACCTGATGCAGAAAACCCACAGGCTCCTCTCTTTTTCCCTGACAGTAAAATTGCAATAAAAAATGGAATAATCAATAATTTGTTGTCTTTTCATAATATGCCAAATCAGCTGCCTGAGGCAGTCACCTTATTCTGCCTAGTAGTACAGCTGCCTCTGTTCAAACTGCAAATGGTTCATAAGAAGAGCCTTATAAACATGCAAACGTATGTATCTCATGAAGCGAGCTGTAGTCCATAATCAATGTGTTAGTCTTTAAGGTGCCACAAGACTCTTGGTTGTTCCCCAGACTTATGAGCTGTATGCAATAAGATTGGCCTTACAAGCAGACAGAACAGGGATCTCTGCTGAGGATCAGAGCAATGTGCATGAGACTTCCATCTGATTCAAACTGAGAGCTCTCTTTGAGTTTTGTCAAAAGCCAGAGGAGGCTTAAGCAGCTGTCATCTGCAAAATGTCACCATAGTGCATCATCACAGGAACACTGTGGTGGTCAACTGCCACAACCATCAGTGTCAAACAGTAAAACTTCATTTAAAAAAATCCTTCCAGTAGCACCTTAGAGAGCAACTTAAGTTTGTTCTTGGTATGAGCTTTCATATCTGAAGAAGTGTGCATGCACACGAAAGCTCATACCAAGAACAAACTTAGTTGGTCACTAAGGTGCTACTGGAAGGAATTTTTTTATTTTTTATTTTGTTTTAACTATGGCAGACCAACATGGCTACCTACCTGTAAGTAAAACTTCAGACTATGGAGATCTGCAAAGACTTCAGACCATGGAGATCTGCAAAGACTGGACTTGATCTATAACTACAAACTATCTATCATATCTATCAATCTACTGAATCACTCAGTAGATTTGCAGGTGAAGCAATACACAGACTCCACAGCACTGCAATTATTTTCAAAATGCATATTTAGCAAGATAAATAAATCATTGTGCAAGAATATTCAGGTTACTGTGCCTGTGAGTAGGTGTATACAAGTAGATACAAATTTAGAGCAGTGATAAAGGAGTAAAATGCACAAGAAACCAGCATTTGGTTACAGTTCATCCAACCAACCACAAGACACCCCAGCTCATTTGGCCTAGTGGAGAAAAGGCCAGAAAGCAATTTTGAATAATAAACGAGACCTCCTGACCTCCTGACCCAAGTCTGGCAGGGTCAACGGCAGCCCTTTTCACCAAATGCTGATGGCAGAGACACAGACAGCTCCACTAATGAGCTCCTGGATAGAGCAATTGCCAATCTGGAGGTCACTGGCCTGCTGCTTCACAGGAAGGGGAAAGTGATGCTGTATTTGACTGAAAGTGGAAGCCAAGGGGGTCAAGGAAACCCAGAATGGAGTTGTTCCTCCTAAGGCCAATCCCAGAGTGGGCATGGTCTCATGAGGAGGCAGCACATCACCAGGTCCACTGGAGAAAGACCACCACCACAAATCTGCAATGCTGCCTTAGCTCCCACTCAGTGTCATGGACTGGCTAGATGCAGAGGAATGGTGGAAGGCACCAGTGGGGGAACCCCTAGAGAAGAAGGCTCAGAGCCTGGGGACTGGTGATCGGATGATGACTAGTGGTCAGAGGGAGAAGACTGGGAGGTGTTGGTGCTGGAAGAGGTAACGGGGTTTAGTGAGCGGGGAGAGGCTGTGGCAGAAAGAAGTGCAGAAGCAGAAGTGGAAGCAGAAGAGGAGAGAGGCCAACAGGCAGAGATAAGTTAGGCTGGTGAAGATGCCAGGGTGTCTCCCTCTCCTGCTACAACAAGCTCCCCTTCCCCCTGGTCTCCCAGGACCAGGAGAGGTATGAAGTGGAAAGAGAAAAGACAGGAGCCTGTGTAGTCTCAGATTGCTTGGGAAGGACTTTGGTGAGGAGGAGATTTAGTCAGCTGTGGGAATGTGAGGAACTTCAGTCTCCACAATTGCCTTGTAGGTGCAAGACCTACCAAGAAGAGTTGCTGAGTTCATTAGGCCTGGCACCCCTGAGCAGGCCTTGTTTCTTCTAATAGAGTTAACTTCACTTAGTGTGATTTTTTGCTGGTTGGCTCCTTGACCCTCAGCCTCTTCATCCCACATGTATCAGCAAGAGACTGACGGGCTCTTTCTGACCTGCTTGCGCTGGGTCAGATCCAGGGATCAGCTAGAAACCTCGGGGAAGCCCAGCACTGCAGCAGAATGGAAATAGCTGCATCCACACCCACACATACCATATTAGTCTCCAGCCAAATATTAAGCATTGAATGGCCTCAGCACCTGTAATTTCTATCTGTATAATCACTGTAATTAATAGCCCAATGTTGTCCATCTAGTTCAGCATCCTGCTTCTTCCTACAGCAGCCAGCCCGAGGCCCGAATGGAAGCCCCACAGGATATGAGGGCAATAGGCTCCCTCCTATTGTTTCCCCTTCAGAAAATGCCATTCAGTGGCACACACATCTCATGAACCAGGAGGTCCCATCCATGTGGTCATAACGGGCCTACTCCATGAACCTGTCTAATTCCTTTTTCAAAGCCACCTGACCTTGTGGCTGTAGGCGCACCATGTGGCAGTGCATGAATGAGTGTGAAGATTGACAAAAAGTGACACTGCTCTCTGCCCACTGTTTATGCACCACGCCTGAGTTTACAGCCTTCTACCATGTCCTCTCTTAGTTGCTCTGTTTTCTAAACCCAAAAATCCCCAAACGCTTTGGCCTTCCCTGCTACAGCAGATGCTCCAGCCTCCCACAGAGGGGAGGATTTTCTAAATGCAGATTTTCTAACTAGAATAACCACTATATTTTAAAAGTTCCCTGCCTCCTTACTATGGAATATACCTAAGCCTCATTAAAATGATTTGTAGCAGTTTGTTTCCCCCTTGTGGTTTAGGTCATTTCTGCCCCCCCCAGCCCCCCCGGCCAAGAGTTCTGGTTCTTTTCCTGATTTCTGACCTTCTTGAATCTGAAGCCAAGCGCATTTGCAGACAGCTGCAACACGAGAGCTTCCTTGTCCTCCTCTGCCATTGACCTTCAACCTGATCTGAAAGAGCCACGTTCTTTCTGAGAGAGAAGTTATTCATTTACTGTAATAGCCTCCTGAGCAACGGCTGGCAATTGTGCCCAGATGGGATTCTGTGGGGTTTCCAGCTCCAGAACCAGCAGGAGGCTGCAGTTGGATCAGCTGGGGCTGCAAAAGTTGATCTTTAAAAATATGACTGGTGTGTGAAATTAAAGGAAAGGGGTGTGTGTTTCAGTGCAAGCGGGGTGGGAGGAGGGATTACAAACAACAGTTCCTATCATTTTGCCTGCGTCTATTCTCCACTTACTGTTCCTAAGCGGAAATCTAATCTTCTCTGTTGGGGACGAATGGGGAATCTGCAGTGCAGCTTTTCCGCTGGGCCAGATATATAAATGCGGTGGCTCTTTCATTCAGAAGTGCAAAGAAATGAAATGGACTGGATGGGAAAAAAGGAAGCATGAGCTGCAGGTGGCGATGGAGGAGACAGTTCGTGAAGCAGGGAGGGCATTTATCACAACCCCTAGACAAGTTATTGAGCTGTCTGTGAAAAACAGGAAGAGTTCTCGCAGAAGGCAGTGGCTGAGGCCCTTGATTGATAGAGTGAGATGATGCAAAGCTGTCTGATGGCCTCTCTGTGAAATAACGCAGAGGAACTCAAGGTCTTTCTTGACAATCCCTGACCACAGATGAACAGCTACTTTATTACAGCGCAGGGAAAGGTTGCAGCTTGCTCCAGACTCACCCACCCGCCGATGCACACAGTTAACTTCGCCAACAACCCACTGTGTGTGTTTAAGGGGTCTGCAGACTTCGTAGGATTTAAAGGGACAGCAGATTGCGTTAGTTCAAAGGTGGGTTTCTTCCCTGCCCTCCCCATGCTATGAAAGTAACTGGAAATAATATAGGCAATCCGTACAACGCTGTTCTGGGACCAGGCAAGAATATCGGGGAGCTGTGCTTTCGCCTTCTGAAACCTTGACATTGTCACCCTCTATGAAATGCAGGACTTTTATTTGTCTTCAAGCTGTTTTACAATAGAGAGTGATACCTGAGGGACACCATAGAGGGATCTTCCAAGGCAGAGGTGAATCTCAAGTGTCTGGGCTGCAGCTCCAGTGGCATTGATTTCAGAAACTCCTCCCAAGTCACTTTGGATGTTGCAGGGCATGTCTTCTTGGAGGGGGGCTCTTTTTGCTAACTCCACTCCACTTGGTGGGGGTCAGGGGGGCTGCATCAGGCCTCCAGACTCGAGTAATGGCTCTGTGAGCAAGTCAAGTGCTCTTAGCACACACTGTTGTCCCCTTTGCACTGACTGTTTGGTGCATGAGAGAGCAAACTTAAGCAAGCAGCCTCTCCAGCTGTTTAGGGATGAATGCAAGAGAAGACTGAACTTCCTGGCACCTGGGCCATCTCAGTCCAACTCAAATGATGGGAGCAGCCACTCTGCAGTTCAAAGATTTGATTTTTTTAAAAAAATATTAGCCACTGAATTACAGTTTTATGGTTGGATTCCTAACACGGCCAAGTTGGTGCTTAAGTGAAAGGATCAGAAATGATACTTTCTGGTGACTGCAGCAATTTATGACTGGCAATTTTAGCTAAGAGGATTCAACAAACAAGATTTTTAATGGGCTCTACCAGCTTGATTTTGAGAAACACAGGTGGACACAGGAGGGAAGGCACCTTAGCTGGCTGACTGGCCTGCTGCTCCAGTGGGATGTTGGCAAAGTTAACTGTGTGCATCGGCGGGTGGGCGAGTCTCTTGGTGCCTCTTCTCATTCCTTCGTGCACTGGGACAAGGGTTACATCAGATCCTGGGGAGGGTCTCTTTCACCTTCCAAGCAGCCGAGCTGTCACCTGCTCCAAGCTCTGTTCCTAGCTTCAGCTCCTCTGGCACACAACCGTTCTTAAAACCCATATGCTGGAGAGCACAGCCATTCGGATCAGGCCCAAGGAAGAAGACCCCCCAGTTTGACCTGGGAAGGAGAGGACACTGGGAGCTTCTAAGAGAAATGGCTCCATAAAGTGCTGCAAATGAGTCACCCTTACAGTAATGGCTAAGAGGCAAGTGGGCTTCCCCAGGCAGGGCCTGAAGCTGGCAATCCCAAACCGGCATGTTAGCTCATGCTGGTTGTGGCACAGAGGAAAGGCATTCCCTTTCCAGATGGATTCTAAAAGGCAGTTCATTATCTAGCAAAGGCAGAATGTCAAGAGGAGAGAGAAATGGATGAGGCTCAGCAGTGGAGGCAGACAGAGGTTAGCTGTGGAAGGAGAGCAGCCACTGAGGTACTGCAAAGGGAGCTTCCCATCTCCAGTTTCTGTTTGCTTGTTTGTAATTTATTTTTAGAGTTTCTAGCAGAATGGATTGATGGGTGCATTACGCGCGGCAGATATCAGGCCCACGTGGGCAGGTGCTTAGTTGAGGTTTTCAAAAATGCATGTAGTGCACGAAGCACAAATCTTGATGACCCCACCAGATGTCAGGTGGGCCAAGATCTGTGCAATGCTTTCAGATGCCACAACACAACACCAGATACAGTTGCAAGATGAAGGAACTAGAAGCGGCAAGTTCTCCAGCAAACCTAAGCATAAAAAAGTTCAAGGCAACTTGGCTTCTTCTTCTCTTGCCCAGCCCCCATTGGTAGAAGACAGTAAGATACGTGTAGGGAAAGCAGGAAGGCCCCAAATACCCCCGTAAGACCTCAGCTCCGGCTTTTAGTTATTTCTTCTCTACCCTTGCGCTTGATTCAGAAAGCACAACCAGTGCAAAGTGCAGCAGCTTCTGTGGGGGGGGGGACCCAGCTTTACCCATCAGTGTTGAAAGTTCTATTAGCTACTGAGCCAAGTTCAAGGTTTGGTTCTCAACATTTAAAGCCCCACTTGCGACCAGGATACTTAGTAAAGACCAAGCCAATCTCTAAGATCTTCCGAAGAGGATTGTCCTTGGTGGATTGCCACTTGGTGACAATGTGTCAGTGAGCCTCTGAAATGCCCTCCCTCGGGTAGTTTGTGAGACGGTCACAGTAACATCCTTTCAATGCCTCTTAAAAACTTAGGTTTATCTAGGTCCGTGTTTCCCAAAGTGGGCGATACTGTCCCCTGGGGGGCACTGGAACAATCCAGGGGGTGGTAGTAGCCTTGGGTGCAATCGGGGGGCATTGCATAAAAATAAGAGGGGTGGAAGTATAAAGAAAGAAGAGGGGGAAAGAAAAAAATGTTTGTACATGTTTCATCTGTTGTGTACTGCCAGGCTGGGCGCCATTGCGGGACAACAATGCCTTCCCTGGATCCAGTGGATGTGCTGGAGTCGAGGGGCTTTTCTGGGTTTGGGTGAAGCCTTTTCAGCTTCCTCCAGGCCTGGAAAGTAAATTGCAGCTTGCCTACCTATTTGGCCAATGGCAGGCGGGCTGTGGCACCAGACCCACCCCTGAGGCTGATCAGACTGAGATAGATTTCCAGGGAGGGGCTGAGTAATTTATTTATTTATTTTTCTGAAAAGGGGGTGGTAGGCCAAATAAGAATCTCTGATATAGGTTTTCCTGAACCTTAGTTCTTCAGTTTTGTTTTGCACACTGTTCAATGTTACTTGTGTGAGAGTTGTGTTTCGTTTTTGCCAAGTTTCATTGAATGTTGTGTGTTAATTGTTTTTATACACATTGCTTGCAGATTTTTGTTACATCAAGTGGGATCATTTTAAATAAATAAATAAATAAATAAATAAATAAATAAATAAATAAATAAATAAATGATAGCTGTCAGGATCATTAATGTTTCCCCAAAACCACCCACCAGAGATGGAGAGCCGACGACACCACCTTTTAAAGTGGCACTTCCTATGCCTTGGCATCCAAAGTGTTGCTGCTTCCGTGTGGAGTTTCAGCAATATCCTAGCAGAACCGTATCCTTTCTAATGTTTTGGATGAGCCTGGTATGGCGCCTGCACAATTGGATTTTGTGTAAAAATACACAACAAATCTGATTTCTGTTGCATTAAGGAGTTATGTCTGGTAAAATATATGAAGCAAAGAATGAAATAAGCTGCAGTTCTACAGAGTCTTCCATTTTGCTTCCTTCAATACTTGACCACTAATATTAGAGAATATTGGATCAAGGTACAGTTTTAAGTGAATGTCTATGAGATGATACAGTAGCCAAGTTAAACCACAGGTTAGATGGTAAAATACAAAATTGAGTTGTGTTCCTTTACAGGAAAGGGCTGTAATATGAAACAAGGGTGTAATGTCTTTCAGTGATGCATATTCCACAAGAGGAGGAGGAGGAGGAGAAGGAGAAGTGTGCTTGCAGGGACCTTTACCGAGGCAGTTCAAGAGCACAGTGCTTCCATGGAACAATCATGGCTAAGGACCGTTGTCAAACCATTTCGCTCTCTGTGAATTTGCCAAATCCCTTCTTTAGAGCCACTGGTGGCAGGAGAAATCCCACACCTCAGCAGCTCAGAGTATTCTGCCTCTGTTCTGCCACATCCCCTTTCTGTAGCCAAGGAAGAGCCTGAGAGTGAACACATATATTCGCCTCAGCAGAAGAAGAAGATTGGCAGGCCATGGCTTGGTGCAGGAATGACAGTGGCCCAGGTCCCTCCTAGTCACCTTTTCTGTTAGGACATTAGACACAGGGGGAGGGGGCACCGTTTGCCTAAAATGGGAGGGTACTTATGGGTGGGGCTTGTAGATTTCATTAAGGGTCCCCTTGAGCTCTGGCATGAATCAACTTGGCTAATGAGAACTTACAGCACCTAGACAGGGTTCTTTCAACGTACCAGTGTTGACTTGATAACTGAAGACAGAGTCATGCCAATTGGCCCAGCGGGGTTTTGTGCAAAGACCAAATGGCAGATGAAAGGATCATCAACCCCAACCATCCTCATCCTCAAGCAGGACACCTTATGCCTGAAAACATACAACATGGATCCCTCTCCAGCTTTGGTACAAAAATAGCTAAGGAAGGGAAAGGAGGAGATTCCAGGAAATACGGAAATTGCTTATATATTTCAACAAGCTTTTTCTAATGTATTAGCATGTATCGGTGTGATGGCCTGGGATTCGGACTCGGATGCCAAACCTGAGGTATCCCAGCCTGCACAGGATTCCCCGCCTCCAGAACCAGCTGAGCCGGGGCTAGGGCTTGAGTCTGAAGGGGCCTCACCTGTGCTGGATCCTCAGGTGCAGGCATCAACGGAGTCCGCTCTGGCTCCTGATGGGGTGGAGGACCCATTGCCTGCAGATGCCCCACTCTCAACCCCGTCAGAGGAAGCTGAGGCTGCCCCTGGGTCCGGTAACCCACCAGCCTCTCCTGAGCTGTGAAGGATCAGGGCAGAGAGGCGAAGGGAACTAAGCTCCTGCAGAAGGAGTGCTCACCTCCAGGCCAGAAGGAGAGGCGAGTCACCGGAGGATCGGGGCCACCCTATGCCTCGGGGCAGATAAAGGCTGGCCAGTCCCAGCCCCAAGTTGCATGAGCAACACAGTTGCTATTGTGTGCCTGCCTGTGTCCTCGTGCCTGTTCCTGACCTGTACCTTGCCCTGCTTCCTGCCGGACTGACCCCCTGTTGGACTCCTGGACCTTGGACTGGACTTTGACCCTGCTTCGCGGACGAACCCCCAGCGTGTTCCTGACCTCTGACTACCCGGCTAGACCCACGGACTGTTACCTGACCCTGCTGCCGCCCCGCCACTGGACTTGGTTGCCTTACTGGACCTACCGCTGTTGTCCAGGACTGCTGACCACGCCCCCACTCAGCCCCAGGTGAGTTTCTGGTCTTCCCACCTGGTGACCTCTGGGCTGGGCACCCCTGGGGCCAGCACAATCTGTCTTAGTGAACAACAAACTTCACACTTCTTGCTGAGATTCAACTGTCAACACCTTTCTTTTCAAGTGGGTTGACGCAGACGCTCTTCCTGAATGGTGCCTCCCAGAGTTCACAATGCACAACCTCTTCCTAAATAATCAAACCAAGCAACCTTCTAGTAAACACAGGTTACACATGGTGAACTGTGACTCCATGAATCCTCAGGGGTCCCACACTGATGTAACCTGCACCTGGGGGAACCTGACATGACAAATATTATTTTCTTTTTCTTTTTTTCTTTGGTAGCTGTTTTTGTCTCTTTTTTAAATTTACATTAGTTTTCTATATCTTGTGGTATTATGACTTTAATAAAAATCTTAATACCAAAATATTGGTGTAGAATAGGGACAGGAGAGGGGGACCCAGTGTAAAACAAAAGATAATACCACATGCATGCTCATATTAGCACTACTGCAACTATCATCTGTGTTCTTTATGGCTGAATATTTTTAACTTTTCTTAGATTCCTGGAACAAACGTGCTAGCCACAAATCTTCATGACAGACACATGCACACCACGAGATTAGCAATGACAGAGAAGACTCACTAATAGGATTGGATGTAAACTTCAGGTCACTTAATTTTAAGGCCCAGCTAATGGCCTAAAGAAAATTGGATATCATCTCGTAACATAAATTCTGAATCAGACTTTCCTGCCCATCAACAGGAACACCATTAAAAGTAACAGCAGCTAGGCCTGCTGTAAAATGAAATGACGCAGCTGTAAAACTAATTTCCACAATGTGGATTATTCTACCACCAAAGCATAAAAACTCCACATTTCATATTATGAAGTTATAAAATTGGAGCAGTAACATTTTTACTATAAGTCTGATCTCATTGATAAAAGATAAATCTGAAAACACCTGCTCATTTCCATATAATTTGTTGTTCACTAATGTTATCTATAAAATGACGTGCATCAATTGTTTGCAATCGTATTTCCAATACACCCAACAAGAATGAAATACTAGAAGCATTTTGAACATTTACACAAAGCAACACACTTTCCCCTCCCATTCCTTAAATATGGAGTTGATGAACAGGGATAGTAGGAGCAACCACCTGAGGGAGGAGGGAGATCTGCAGCGCCAGGAACTCTGGGACGGAGAACCCTGGCCTTATCTCAGAAATTAAAGGCTTCTCCATCTACCTTAACCTGCCCTCACACCAACAGATGAGACACTTACCCAGCAAGGGGTGGCTCTTTATAATCTCTGGCTCCTCGGTCCTTCGCTCCTCCACTTTGGCACTTGCTTGCCCACGACCGTTGGCCAATGTCTTCCGACGGTTTCTCAGGCCCTGCTGAACTTCAGCCAGCAGAGCAGCCTGAATGGCTTCAGTCATCTGCCAGAGATGCAGGCTGTCAGTGAGGAGGGTGTTAGGCTGTCCTGCTCCAAGCCCATGCCTCCTTCCCTCTCCCTCTTCTCCCAAACACAGCTTCAGGGAGGGGGCAGTGAACAGGGAAGGCCTACTTACTTACCTATGCTCCTGAGCAGCTATGCTAGCATGCTCAGTGCAGAGGAAAGGCAAAGCAGGGTTGACCCTTTGTCCTGCTGCATTGCTCTATCAATGGCAACTGGCTTCATGATAGGAGGGGGTGAAGAAGAAGGGCCTGGGGATGCTAAAGCTAGGTGGGGTTGAGGAGGTGACTGGAACCTCTCCTGCCCATCAGACTGGAGAGGCTGAGAACTTTTCAACCACTTGTCACATACACAGCAGCCAGTTCCTGATATTCTTTGACTTTGAACAGTCAAAAAGAAAAGGAAAAAAGACCTCTCCACACACTGACGCATCAGACGGATGGCTAGGCCAAAACTTTCCCCTAGATGCATCACCTTTTCATATGCAGAGTGCTCTTTCAGATGTTTGCATGGTCGTCCATATCGGATAATTACTATACATGCAGAACTAACACAATATGCAAATGGTTCAGGGCCAGCCCTGACACGATCGTCTTACACATGTGTAGGGCAATCACTGGAAACCCTACAGGCCAGCAACAAATATGTCACATGGAGGTTCTGCTCATGGTTTCACCAGGCTGTTTCTGTGTTGTTGAACTGAATCAAGGCAGAGACCTGGAGGCTGCAGGCCTTCCTGATCCCCCCAGGTCTGCAAAAGCTGATTTGGTCTGGATTCCCTTGTGCACATGAGGTGAGCTTGGCTAGATACCAAGGTGCCCCTGCAGGCCACACTGTGCTGACAAGGAAGGTGATCCTGGCTGGATTTTGGCACCAAGTGCATCAGCAACAGATAACTGACTGTGGGCTTCTCTGTCACACCAAATGCCTCAGCTACCATATATTGTTCCCCATGCCAGCAGTCTGCAATGGATTGCCACCACCTATCCAAGGTCTCTTTGCACTTTGTTGTTTCAATGAAGCCTACACAATGGTTCTCAATGGCAGAAGAGCACCCACTTCCTACCTCTATGGATTGGTCTCTCCAAGAAGAAATAAGTTTGACAAGTGAACTGTTCTCTGGTTCATGGACAGGAAACCCAAACATGTCTGAAAACAGAGGAAACACTCTTTGTCAGGCTGCATTCAGTTGAAGTATAACAATGCACCGGGCCTTTAAAACAGAACCACTTGTCTTGAAGAACTTGTAAAAGATGGTGGCAAGTATAAGAACAGAAGTTACATGAAGCGTTTGCAACTAAACAGCAAGCTTGCACACACGTTAACAATCCTGGTATTGTTGACTACCTCTGAACTTTCTGTTTGCAATATACAGCCCACTTAAAATTTAATCCACTTGAAAATACACATATCAAATCACATGTAACTGAAGTTCCGGATTCCTCAGTTTTGATTTCCAAGGTCCCTCCCCTGAAGAAAATCCATCCTGGGGTGTAATGCAATATGCCCTACGGTCTCCAGTTTACTTACGTAACATCAGCGTAGGAGAGTATCTATTTCTCCCAGCTTTAAAAAACCAATACCTTATTTTTAGTCTTGGTTACCAATGGCTATTTTTCTTATCAGTAAAGGATTAAGGATACAACTAAATTACCCATAAATCACCCGCATATGAGCTATATAAAGCTAAACGGAAAAAGAGCAGTAAGGAATATCTTGAGGATGCTGGAACTGCTAATGGAGCTGGTATAGAAAAGAGAAGTACCCATAAGTAAAAACCCCAAATGGCATCTCTTAGCAGTCATACCTCACAAAACAGGAGGAAAGCTCACTTGTAGCAGCACTGAAATGATTTATTGGCCCAACATCTTTCAAGTTCACAAGCCAGAGGCTGGGAAACAACTGCTGTGCCTCACACCAGTGCTTCAGGCGCATGGCTTAGCTGCCCTACCAGTTGAAAATAGTTGAGATCATGATGGACCAGTCTTTTAAATGAAAGTAAGGATACCTGGGGCATCTTGAGTGTTGTGAGAAGTTCAAAGTTCAGAAGGTACTAGAGGAACACATGGAAACTCAGGCTCCCTTCTCACAACTCACAGGATGGCATTAATGTTTCAGCACCTCGAAATGTGTTTTCAATGCTGTCATGCCTAGAAAGCAAACATGGGTTGTGTCTGCCGTAATTCTGCACTCTCTCCTGATACTCACGTTTAGTGGACTCTTCATAAGAGCTTGTGGTCCCAAGAGATGGTGTGGGTCTCCATTTGTTGCGTGCAGACTCCAGTTTCTGGCGGCTGAGGGGAAATGTTATAACTGTCAAAGAGATCAGTGCAAGCAAGCAGAGATAACACGAAGCAATCCTGGGCTATAGTAAACTTACTGATCTTTATGGACCTAAGTTAGTCATGCCCATTATCTTCAATGGGACCAACATTGGCTCTAACCCAATATACATCTATAACTGGAGGAGGACCCTCCCTTAGCATACAGCTATCTTTCAGATGATCAAAGAGTGTGAAGCTGGGCAGCCTGCTAAGACATCCCAAGAGCCATTTGCCCTCAGGGGCTGGCACAGAAAACAGGCTCACTTGCTTAAAGCAACAAGGATCCTGTGTGAAAAATCATCTGCCTGGACCACAGCAAAACAACCCCCCAGCCTCTTGCATGTGTTGACCAGTCAGGCTCAGTTCCCAGCATCCAAAGAAGCAGGCCTGGGAAAGGACTATGCTGCTCATCAATGTAAGCTGCCAGTCATGGGAGGCCCTTGGCATAAAGAGGCCCCTTTGAAATAAATGGCAGCTGCACAGTTGCTATCTAGACTTGCTGCCTGCCTGCCACAGGTTCCTCCCTCACAGCCACCTTTCTTCTTGCCTTGACTGTTGGCAGAATCAGCAGTACAATCTCTCCCCTCTCCCAACTTTCAAGTTAGTTGTCCTTGGAAGGACAGAGCCAAGAGCCATGTAGGTTTCTTGAAGGACAATGATCACCCACACCGGTTGGCCGAAAACACGGCACATATTGTTTCTCTCCTGCCCAGATGCTGAAGGAGCAGCCAGCAAAATCAATGTGCCCTTGAGTGGGTATGAACATAGCAAGCGAACCAACCAAACAACTTCATTTTGACATTCCTGTTTAATGGGCAGGAGTAATAAAAATGCAACTAATGGTGGACTTTCAAAAGGGTAGACCAAACATGGTGTGTGCGAGGAAGTGTCTGAAACTATCCCTTCCCAAGGGCCTTCTTACTGCGACTTGGGAAGATGACTGCTGCAACTTGCCAATTTCAACTCCTCAGTTGAATTACAACTCCTCAATTAATTCTAGGAAATGCCAGTTTCCAAGGTCCAGTTTTTTAAATGCAAATAGAAAACCAGGAGTGCCCCAACCAGGCATTTCCAGGTCTATATTTATATCTATAAGGTAGGAAGACTGGGCTTTCTCAAAACATGCACTATAAATATTGTATGCTATTAAATTTCAAGACCTTTGCTAGTTTCCAGGCTTATAATGCCTTATAAGGGAGAGGTGCTGAACCATGTCTGAGGTGGGTGGGGATGGGTAACAGATGAGCTCTGTCCTATTGACTGACTCTACTAGGTCTCAACTCTAAAGTCTGTGACACTCTTGAGCAGGAAGTGTTGATAGCATGGCTATCAGGTTCCATTCCTGGTAGCAAGGAATGCTTGATGATGATCTACTTTTCTCCTCCTCATAGCCTCTTCCATATTTTCCTCTCCCCTACCTGAAAGGACTTTGCAGAAGTATTTATTGTGAGATGCTGCCATGATACCAATAGTATCCAGTTCTTCTTTCCTCATTAAAAAAAGAAAGAACCTGGTTGATGGCTTCAATGAAGCTGAGGGTTGGGACAGTGCCTGAAACTGAATCTAGGCATGGGAGATGTCATTAGTTCCTTGGATATCAGCCCAATCATTATTTACAAAGTTCAGCCTCCCACATAAATCAAGGTTATGTGGCGATCCCAGTTTTCAACAGTGGCTTGGAATCTGTTTCACAAAACCTATCTTTGTTCATGTCTTCAAGCCTAGTTGTCATAAAATGAAGCCGAAGCTATATGGGGCTGCCCTCGGTAATTTCTGAGACATTTGCTCCCCTTTTTGTGGCAGCCTATGGGACGTGACAATATGTGGAATAAGCACTGTAAAACACAGTTCCATCACAATCATGACCCAGAAAAAATGGTCTGAAAGCAAAAGTGACTAAAGTTCAGTGACTAAAGCAAAGGATTTCTGCCCCTGAGCAGTGCCTAGCTGGGAGTCAACCAGCTGAGAACCGTCCATAAGACCCTCTAGAAAGCAAGGAATAAACAGAGCAAGCAAAACAAATAAATGATGCAAATTATTATTCCCATTTCATGGAGATGAAATTAAAAGGAGCTAAAACCTAACTGGTACACCAAAGGGTGTAAATGTGGGTTAATTAAGAGTAATTTGGAAAGACTCTTAATGGGTTTCCAGGGCATGGCACTAGGCTACAGTATGAATGACAAATGATAGGCAGACAAAGGAATGTCTGCCCATCCATCTGTCCCAGCTAACATTTTGCCTGCTTGGGTTTAGAGAAACACCAGAAAATGGAAGTTCTTACCTTGTCTTTTCTAAGGGCCTGCCAAATATCCTTTGAACTAAATATATCCTTCTCAGTAAGTAACTCAGAGTCAGGGATCTCTCTGTGGTACGGATGTTTTTTGTGTGCCCGTTGACCCTTTCTGTTTGCTCTTGGGCCACACTAATGTACCTATGACACAAATCCAGCACTTTTCTGGAGAACAAGTGATTTGCCTCCTGCTGCTGTTCCACCCCTGGGGAACTGGCATTGCGCCATCCCGGCAATGTCAGAGAGAGATGATTGTTCCTTGACATAAGTCCAAGTGAGACTGGATAGAGAAGTCTCAAGATATCTAAATACTGAACACAGAGATCATCCAACTCCCCATCCACACCCCAAGGCAAGAGGCATGACAAGAGGAGCTTTGCTGCATCCATGACAACATTCACATTGACTTTTCCTGATGGCTGCCTCCGAACCTTCTTTGAACTCTTCGGCTTCTTGTGTCTTTTGATGCCGCCACTTTGTTCCGTAGAGCCAACTGCATTACTCTCCCCAAATGTTTGCTCTTCAGCTGGAGCCTTGACTTGCCCATCAAACGGAAAGAGTGACCCAGAAGTTCTGTTTCGTTTCAGCATTAGCATCCTTTTGTCAGCTGTGCTTTTGGCTCTCTTTAGAGCGTCATAGCTGTGGAAGGAGCTGGATGACTTCAGTCCCTTGAGCTGGGCTGAATGCAGCAGTTCGGCCAATTTTTCCAAATCAAAGAGAAGGACATGAAAATGGATGTTCTGTCGCTCCGTCTTCACAGGCAGGATGGTAAAAGGCCATTGGGTGTGGCAGGCAGTGGATAGCTGAAAACAATAAGAACAAGAACAAGAATAACGTATACTTTGGTCAGCCACAAAAAATTACCCACAGCACAATAGTATAGCCAACAGAAGGGTAAATACAACAAACCATTTCTAAAAGCAAAATGCAACCAACAACCAAAAGCGAATGCAAACCATGTCAAGACTGTTAAATAAAAACATCTCTGGTGACCCACAGAAGGAGTCGGGTGGGTTTCTCTTGGGAGAGCACTCTAGGCAAGGCCCTGTTGCTCATGCATCTCCACCCCCATCGTTCAGCCCGGACACTGAGGTCCAGCTCTGAGGGCCTTCTGGCGGCCCCCTCACTGCGAGAAGACAAGTTACAGGGAACCAGGAAGAGGGCCTTCTCGTAGTGGCGCCCACCCTGTGGAATGCCCTCCCATCAGATGTCAAGGCAATAAGCAACTATCCTACTTTTAAAAGACATTTGAAGGCAGCCCTGTTTAGGGAAGTTTTTAATGTTTAATGCTGTATTGTGTTTTTAATATTCTGTTGTGAGCCTCCCAGAGTGGCTGGGAAAACCCAGTCAGATGGGTGGGGTATTATTATTATTATTATTATTATTATTATTATTATTATTATTATTAATTCCAAGATTTCACTGAGAGCAAAGCAACCCCAACCAGGGCATTTCAGAGGTGGGCAGGTGGCAAAATGGATTTGTATGGTGGCGTTCTATTGTAATGTTAACTTTTTGTAAGCTGCCCTGGAAACCTGTTGAAGGGGAAAGTATAAATTTTAAAAAATATGCTAGGAAATGCTCAGAAGAGGAATGCTTTCACACTCACCCGAAGCAAACTGCTTTCTTTGATGACTACCACAACTTCCAATGCCTTGTAAGACAGTTTTGGAAAATATTTCACAAGCTCCTTTTAAAAACAGGCAGAGCGAAATAAAAATACAACCCTCACATTTTAATTGTGAGAGGTGAAGTCAATTTGGGAGGAAGGGTGCAAATGGTGTGTGTGTCGGCTGCAATTGGGGGGAAAGTCTCTTTCACCATTTTTGCTCCTTCTGCTTCAGTTCCTCCATGTAGAACTACCATGTGCAATTCAGCAAGAGCCAAGACTTGGCTGCTTCTGCTAGTGCTTACTGCACACTCAGTGACTAAAAAGGGGGGGAAAGTGTCTCTGGCAAAACTCAGCAGAGAGAAGAGGCTAATCCCCTGCTTCCAGGGAAAAGGTCACTCTTCTCTTACCCCTCATCCCCAAATACATCAATACAGGCTATTAACCTTAACTGGTCCAAGCCAGACCCACCACACAAACATTTTATGGAAAGTACAATGGAAATGCTATTTTACCAGGTGACCTTTTCATCTCTGCAGGCTCTTTGCCGCTGGGATTCACCTGCTTCTAGGAACTATGTCTTGCCCACTTAGAATGCACACGTCCATTAGGAAGCAGAGCACTTGAATTCTTCAGGCACTCCAGCTTCCGGATGCCAAGGCATCCTACGGCAGGATTAGTGCTAAATCGAGAGACAATGGGAGCAACCAAAGCTTTCTCCTTCCACAAGGGAACCAAGAAATGGAATCATGTGGTAGTTTTGCAAAGAAAACCATCCTCCCTCCTCCATTAGAGGGAGAGGTCACCACACCCCTAGTGCTCTCTAAATAAAGGCCCGGTTTCCCAGTGGCACGGACACTGGAATGGTTATTTATACCTGTGGAAAACAAGGAAATCTGGATGCTTTTACACCTAGGTCTGCTAAGTCTGCAAATGAGAAACTGTTGCCTTTTGTAAGAAACTTTGGATACGAAATAAAAGTCAGAAGCTGCAAGGGGGCTGCTCTGCCTGGAGTCAAGACAGGGAAGAAAGGCTCCAGAGATTGTCACGCCCCCCAAAATTTGGGGGAAATCAGAATGCCGAAGGTGAGCAACATACAGGCCCACCAACTCATTTCTACTCAGGAGTAAATCTGAGGCCAAGTCCTTGCACATTCTACAAAACTATGATTGAGCACACATCTCTCCAGTATACATTTCACAGATCCTGCCTTGGAGATATCTTCCAGATGCTATTTGAATATTCATATCTGCCTGAAAGATTGTCTCCCAACAAATCTGAACATTAATTAGATGTTCATATGCACCGTGAATCATCACACATTCCACACCAACATTTCTCTCATTGGTCCTAGAAGCTGGCACAGCCAATGGTCAGGGATGATGATGATGATGGGAGTTGTAGTCCAGAACATCTGGAGGGCACCAGGGTTAGAGATGCCTCTTCTGCATCTCAGGTAATATTGATGCTATGCTCTTGCCATCAGATGCATTATTTGAAAAATTGAATGTTTCTTGGGGCTGTTTCAGTCTTCCTTGAAAGCAGCCACTGTAGCAAAAAATAAAATAAAAATTTTTAAGGAATACTGAGAGGATCGGGGAAATTAGAGACTGGTTAGCTTAAAGTTTATTCCAGGAAAACCGGTAGATAGTGTTGTTAAAGAAAGACCTACGAAGCATGTAGAGGAATAAGTCCTGAAATGGAAGCAGCAGGGCTTCTGCAAGGTTCTGTCTTACTAAACTCTTCAAGTTCTTTCAGAGTGTCAACAAGCATATAGAGGGGGGTGATGCAGTTATAATAATGATATAATAATAATTTATTATTTATACCCCCGTCCATCTGGCTGGGTTTCCCCAGCCACTCTGGGCGGCTTCCAACAAAATATTAGAATACAATAGTCCGTCAAACATTAAAAGCTTCCCTAAACAGGGCTGCCTTCAGATTTCTTCTAAAAGTCTGGTAGTTGTTTTTCTCTTTGACATCTGGTGGGAGAGCATTCCACAGGGCAGGCGCCACTACTGAGAAGGCCATCTGCCTGGTTCCCTGTAACTTGGCTTCTCGCAGCAAGGGAACCGCCAGAAGGCTCTCAGAGCTGGACCTCAGTGTCTGGGCTGAATGATGGGGGTGGAGACGCTCCTTCAGGTATACTGGACGGAGGCTGTTTAGGCCTTTAAGGGTCAGCACCAACACTTTGAATTGTGCCCGGAAACGTACTGGGAGCCAATGTAGGTCTTTCAAGACCGGTGTTATGTGGTCTCGGCGACTGCTCCCAGTCACCAGTCTAGCTGCCGCATTCTGGATTAGTTGTAGTTTCTGGGTCATCTTCAAAGGTAGCCCCACATAGAGCACATTGCAGTAGTCCAAGCGAGAGATAACTAGAGCATGCACCACTCTGGCAAGACTCTCCACGGGCAGATAGGATCTCGGCCTGCATACCAGATGGAGCTGGTAAACAGCTGCCCTGGACACAGAATTGATCTGCGCCTCCATGGACAGCTGCGAGTCCAAAATGACTCCCAGGCTGCACACAGAGCCGTCTCATTCATTGGGGCTGGTGGCGCGGCGCACCAGGGCGCAATGGCCTGGAGGGCGCCTCCGCCCTCCAGCCCCGCTGGCAGCGCCTGCCGGCAGCGCCCTCTGACTCCCGGCAAGGGAGCTGGCCGGCCACGCCACGCCCTCTGGCTGCCCAGCAGAGCACAGGAGCTCTGCGCGCCCTTCCAGCGCTTCCGGGATGGGAGGCGAGGGCGGCCGGCTCGCGCTCCCGCGCGCAGCCGGACGGCGCGGCTGGGCAGCTCGCGCTGCATCGGGCGGCCGGCCGGCTGCGCACGGAGCGCAAGCTGCCCAGCCGCGCCGCGCTGTCCGGCTGCGTGCGGGAGCGCGAGCCGGCCGCCCTCGCCTCCCATCCCGGAAGCGCTGGAAGGGCGCGCAGAGCCCCGCGCCGCTCCAGCGCCACGCCCCTCATCCCCCGCTCGCCCACCCCCCTCCCAAGGGGCGGCAAGCGCGGGAGGGAGGCGGCGGAGAGGCGGCATGGCGGGGGCGCCGGAGGGATAGCCGCGCCAGGGCGGCAGATCCCCTTAAGACGGCTCTGGCTGCACACCTAGTCCTTCAGGGGCACAGTTACCCCATTCAGGACCAGGGAGTCCTCCACACCTGCCCGCCTCCTATCCCCCCCAAAACAGTACTTCTGTCTTGACAGGATTCAACCTCAATCTGTTAGCCGCCATCCATCCTCCAACCACCTCCAGACACTCACACAGTTGTGTACTTATACTTTCAAAAAGCTTTTTATAAAACTTCCTCACCAAAGACTCCTCAAAGTACATGAAATAAGAGGGAGGGTCCTCTTTTGGATTAGCAAGTGGTTAAGAAACAAAAAGCAGAGAGCAGGAATAACTAGGCAGCTGAATCATGGACATGATTCAAAGTAGAACTAAACGAACCATACAAAATGGTTGGCAAGAGAACAAGTCCCTCCAACCACCGGCTACGTTGCTGGCTCTGGGAAGCAATGAGCAAAAACGCAAAGCAGGTTCCTTAAGATGTGCCTGGTTGACAGCAGCTTGATGAGCTACTCCCAGTGCTTCCCTTGGCCCTTCTCTGCTGAGCACCCTCACTCACCCCCCACTGGTGCCAACCACCTGCGGCCCACCCATATGCTCAAGAGGAGAGACAGTTTTAGCGCTTGGCACAGCTCAGGCCACTGCCCAAAGAGGCTGTAGCAGCCCCTGGCACCTGTAAATGTGGGGCCAGAGGCATCCTGGAACAACACACGTCTTTTGGCTCCATGGGCCCCAACATCTGCTCACTGTGCTGAGTGCTGACACCAGCTCAGCAGCCAGAAGATTGGCAGGAAGAAGAAGAAGAGCCTGGATTTGATATCCCGCTTCATCACTACCCAAAGGAGTCTCAAAGCGGCTAACATTCTCCTTTCCCTTCTTCCCCCACAGGTGAGTGGGGCTGAGAGACTTCAGAGAAGTGTGACTAGCCCAAGGTCACCCAGCAGCTGCATGTGGAGGAGTGGAGAGGCGAACCCGGTTCACCAGATTACGAGTCTACTGCTCTTAACCACTACACCACACAGGACAAATTGTAGGCAAACAAGCAAGCCGGAAATTGCAGCTGATGCACTGGAGAGAAGGGCCTGGAGAGCCAAGCATAGCTGCCAACCCTCCCTGCTGTTTCCCAATGCTATAATAAGGGAATTTCCTGCAAAAAAAGGGAAAGGTTGACAGCTATGGAGCCGAGCCAACGAGCACAAATCCATGATCCAACTAATAGCTGAGGCAATCTTCTTCCGAGCCCCACGCTGCCCTGCCGGAAGCAAGGCCTCCATTTTGCATTAAGTGCTGGAGCTTCTTTTTGCTCTCTGCGGCCACGGCAGGGGTAAAACAACCAAGCGGCTGAAACCCAGCGAACGGTAATAAATTACTATATTGGATGCCTTTTGTTTTCTCCTGGCTGTGGCTTCGCTGTGTCTTCCCTGCTATCATTACCAATTAAAGTGGGGGCCGCTTTGCTGAGCACCACCTCGTAATGGCACCCGGCCCCCTCTACTCCAATTGCTCCAGCAAGAAACACCCGAGGTCAAGAAGCTCCTTTGACCTCTCCCAGCTCACTCCCCCTGACCACTCGCGAGGGGAAGCAATCTCCGCCGAACAGATGGACACTTTGGCAGGCTCTATAAAGCTAAAGAATATCAAGATAAATGGAATTGCACTCCCACCTTGCAGCCAGTTTATGAGCATAAAATATTGCTTCACGAAATCAGCAAACATTTTGGGACTGGAAAGGCCACAAGCTACAGCTTTGTGAGCTGCTTGTTCTTGATTACAGAGGTTGGCAGAAATTGCATCGGGGGTTTGTTTGATTTAAACTGATATCACAAAAACGGGTCAGGATTCTTACGCCACAGAAAGTTCTACTTGTGAGAAGTGTATTTCAAGGCTGCTTTGACTGCTCTACTCTCACTTTTATGGTTTCTGTAGTTTTTAATTATGTGTTATATTTTATTGTTGTACATCACCCTGATATTTTAAGTCATGGCAGCACAGTAATGCTTTTTTTTATAAAAAAAAAACAGAAATATAAATGGCAATCTTATTAATTAATATATTGCTTATATTAATATATAAACATCTTCAAGTGGAAAAAAATATTCCTAGACCCAGCATACAGTGTTCAGAGGCCCAGTAATAACTGAGCATGGAAACGAGCCTTTGTTTGGCATTCAAAAGGCTTTAAATAGCTATGCTGCATTATCTTCAAATGAAACTTGAGTTAATTTCAGTGACAGTAAAATTCCATATAAAACCAGGTTCTTTGAACGTCAGTACAGCTTTCTCCTTTTCAAAGATGCCCGCACCCTTGAAGAGAAGGGTTCTGTTTTGCTTTTAAAGTTCCTAGTCATTTGCGAAGGGTGGGCAGGACGCTTGTGTAACCTCCTGACAGCCAAAATCTCCCAGTGGGCTCACACAGCAGTGGGGCAGACATGGGACCTTGTGCCAAGAAGCTGTGGGGGACCAGGGGCAGGAGTATAGGGCATAGCACACCATGCACCCCCTCGCCCGCCCTGCCAACCTTCAAGCAACCTGATCCTGGGGACAACTCTGAAGGCACCTACCCAGTCCTGTTGTCAGGATCCAGGAGGCTGGACAGCTCCCCAGTGCGGCATATGGCTGTGGGAGCTGTCCAGCACCCGAAGCGTCAGTGCTGCTGGCTATTGGCACCCAAGGTGGGAGCGGCAGGCCTATCAGCGCAGAACTAAGACAGGAGGTTACAGGTAGGTAGCCGTGTTGGTCTGCCATAGTCAAAATAAAATAAAATAAAATAAAAAATCCTTCCAGTAGCACCTTGTTGTTGTTCAGTCGTTCAGTCGTGTCCGACTCTTCGTGACCCCATGGACCAGAGCACGCCAGGCACCCCTATCCTCCACTGCCTCCCGCAGTTTGGCCAAACTCATGCCAGTTGCTTCGAGAACACTGTCCAACCATCTCATCCTCTGTCGTCCCCTTCTCCTAGCGCCCTCTATCTTTCCCAACATCAGGGTCTTTTCTAGGGAGTCTTCTCTTCTCATGAGGTGGCCAAAGTACTGGAGTCTCAACTTCAGGATCTGCCCTTCCAGTGAGCACTCAGGGCTGATTTCTTTAAGGATGGATAAGTTTGATCTTTTTGCAGTCCATGGGACTCTCAAGAGCACCATAATTCAAAAGCATCAATTCTTCGGTATGAGCTCATACCAAGAACAAACTTAGTTGGTCTCTAAGGTGCTACAAGAAGGATTTTTATTATTATTTTGTTTTGACTATGGCAGACCAACACGGCGACCTACCTGTAACTGTAGAATTAGTGAAATGTTTCCTGCTTTAAACAGGAGCATCTTCCTAGCTCAGTCAGTAGAGCATGAGACTCTTAATCTCAGGGTTGTGAGTTCAAGCCCCATGTTGGGTAAAGGATTTGTGTATTGCAGGGGCTTCGACTAGATGACCCTCATGGTCCCTTCCCACTCTACAGTTCTATGATTCCATGATTACGTCTTCTTCTAAAGAGGAGTACACCCCCTCCAAGTGTTTGCCCAGGGGTAAGGTGGTGACCACCCAGGTTGGTGCTTTGGCTTCCATGGGGGAGAACAGCTTGCTCCCACTCCCAAAAGCAGAGCAGAGGAGGATTCTGGGATACCCTCCCTTGGGTAATTTGTGAGCACCTGTTGCTCGGTCCCAGCTCCTGCCCACCTAGCAGTTCGGAAGCACGTCAAAGTGCAAGTAGATAAATAGGTACCACTCCGGTGGGAAGGTAAGAACAAACTTAGTTGGTCTCTAAGGTGCTACTGGAAGGAATTTTTTAATTATTTTTTTATTTTGTTAAGACAGAAGGGTATCTGAGAGGTTTCTATATTCTCCTTGACTGCTGCTGCTCTCTCCACACACTGCAGTGCAAAACAGCATCATCAGCTCTACTTCAATTAGCACACATTTAGGAATATGAGCAGAATTCATACAAACATTGAAGGCTCTACCGGTGTTGGAGCTCAGGCTGGACCTTGGGGCCGAAGTCCAGCCTCCACCCTGCCCTCCACTACCAAACGACCACCCAGGGAGTGACAGACTGTGCAGGGGGGGGCAGCAGCAAGCAGGCCTGGTCTCAGCCCCACCAACGTTGACAGTGGTTACCCCCACAGCAACCTTTCATACCTTTAAAACTATTTTATAGGCTGGCAGAGAAGAGAGAGCCAGCCAGGCAGGCAGGCAGGTGATTGCAGATGCTCATTTCAATATTTTTCCTTTCACTTTAAAAATGCTTATCATCCTTTTCCCCGACAAGTAAAATATGATTAGCTTTAGGGCTGCAGAAGCAAACCTTGTTTTATTCCTGTAGTCTTGGAGATTTAAGTGAGTATAAAATGTGAAATGGCACATGCTCAAAGTATTTCTTTTTTTAATCAGGTCATCCAACCTTTAGTGTGTGTGTGTTTTGGTGGGGGGCTGTTTATTTTTTGCTCTCATGGCTTCGGTCCAGTATACCTGAAGGAGCGTCTCCACCCCCATCATTCTGCCCAGACACTGAGGTCCAGTGCTGAGGGCCTTCTCGGTAGTGGCGCCCGCCCTGTGGAACGCCCTCCCACCAGATGTCAAAGAGAACAACAACTACCAGACTTTTAGAAGACATCTGAAGGCAGCCCTGTTTAGGGAGGCTTTTAATGTTTAATAGATTATTGCATTTTAATGTTCTGTTGGAAGCCGCCCAGAGTGGCTGGGTAATGGGCGGGGTATAAATAATAATAATAATATTTATACCCCGCCCAGATGGGCGGGGTATAAATAATAATAAATTATCATCATCATCATCATCATGTGCCAGGAATGTAGGAGCATTTGTAGACCCTGGCATGGCTGGAGAGAAGAGCAGTTTGCTTCCTAACCAGAGTAACACACAAGACTGTTTAGAGTGTGTGTGTGTGTGTGTGTGTGTGTGTGTGTGTGTGTGTTAGAGGACCATTAAGTCCAGGGTCTAAAATTATCTAGCTGCAAGCCTGGCCTCTACACCAATTTTCTTGTCATTACATTGACGGTGGGGGGGGGGACAGTGGAGGGGCGAGGAGCAGCAGAGACTTCCAAGATTGGAGGAGGGAGCATCGATCTGCTGCCTCCCCCCTTTGCATTGTCTGAAGCTGCCAGGGATAGTCTTTCCTTCCTTCTCTCAGTGAGGCTCACACACACCTCCTCCCCAGCCAGGCACTTAAAGCTAGCAGCTCCTGACAACAGAAAGAGATGCTCATGCTGTAATTGGGAGCTTTGAAACTGGAGGTGCCACTACATTTGTGGGCCGAGACGCTGAACACATTTATTTCTGAAGCCATTTTTACTCCGGGGTGTTAGAGAACTATATCAATGCGCTGACATACAAGCTGTAGCTTATTACATGTTCAATTCACTCACAATTAAGCATTAATAATAATAATAATAATAATAATAATAATAATAATAATACTCAATTCAGTTTCCATTTTCTGCTTCTATGTAATGAAAAATGAAAAACACAGAACCATAACAATAGGGGGAGGACTCTTGGTTTAGGAGAAAAATCAGGACTCTTGGACTCCTAAACCAAGAGTCCTCCCCCTATTGTTATGGTTCTGTGTTTTTCATTTTTCATCAGATAGAAGCAGAAAATGGAAACTGGATTGAGCAAAGGAAATGCTTTCATTTGCTGCATGCACAGCACTGGAACTCCTCCTCTCTTCTGTTTTTTGGGTGGTGGGGAGCAGCAATCATTTTTAAAGGTTGGCTGGTATCTGCACCATCAAACCCTTGTGCTGCGAAATGGTTTAGGTGGTTCTCCCCCCGCGCAGAGCATAGAGCCATATAATTGAGCGCATCCATAATTGAGAGATCAGTTTGTGTGCATCAATTTTTGGCCTCGCACAGGGTACCATATTATGAAAGCTTACCAAAGGCCAAACCTTATATGGTGTCATGGAAGCCCCATGCCCAAGCCTTCTTGCTACCCCTAGCCAGGCATTCTGTCACTAAGCTTGGCTGGGTGGCAATGATCAGCACCAGGCCAGAGAGGAAGCCACACTGCCAGGGAGGCCAAGGACCCCACAGAAGAGGAATCTGTTCTAAGAAGCAAAAATCGCCTAGTAAAAAATTCAAAAATCCAGTTGGGTGACGTCTTTATTAGGACCAACGACAGCATCACAGAATAGTGGCAGGCTTTTGGAAAGTTGGTTGGTACTAATAAATGTCTTACTGCCCAGCTGTGGATTTGTAGGACTTTTAATAACAGTCGGGGGGGGGGGAACGAGCAGAGTTAGTCGTTCCAGCTCTAACGCTGAATTACAGAGGCAACCGATTGTATGCAGAAATGCAGTTGTAATGCCTCAAACCAAGGGGATTTCTTTGCTTTCAGGTGGATTTATGTGCAATCTCATTTAGGATCACAGAACTAATGATAGAAAAATATCTACTTTGCCAGCATTTGTTGCCTGTTTTAGTCTGCACACACACACAAACCAACCCTGCTTTAAAACAGTAGCTAGGTCTTCCTTTCTAAATGGCAGGTCACCTTATATAAACCCGGAAGGAGAACTGAATAAGAAAAAGAGCAGGTTGCTTTGAATGAGAGGCCAGTATTGATTTTTCTCTCCTCTGCAGCAAAGCACCTCCCCCCCCTCCCAATCCCATTCAGCGACTGTCAAAACCTCCCTTTAACAGCTGGAGTCAAATTGTGCTATTTACAGCAAGAGCCCTTGTCAAGTGGACCATAAGTATTCTAACAATACCCTATTCAAATAGGCTTCACCACACAAATTGCCGCGCCTCGCCCCCTGTCAGTGACTGAGGCAAGTGCTGAGGGTCTGATTTTGGGGAGAGGGCCCTTCACACACACACCCCACCTTTCAGGGTGGCGCTTTCTCTGGCAAACAATGAGGGGGCCTTTCCATGCTGGAAATAATCAAAACCTGTTTGCGAGCCAGTGTGGTGTAGTGGTTAAGAACGGTAGACTCGTAATCTGGGGAACCGGGTTCGCGTCTCCGCTTCTCCACATGCAGCTTGGGCTAGTCACACTTCTCTGAAGTCTCTCAGCCCCACTCACCTCACCGAGTGTTTGTTGTGGGGGAGGAAGGGAAAGGAGAATGTTAGCCACTTTGAGACTCCTTTGGGTAGTGGTAAAGCAGGATATCAAATCCAAATTCTTCTTCTTCTTCTTCTTCTTCTTCTTCAAGTATATCAAGGGAATTTGACAACACACATGCTTCGTTTTGCACTGGCGGCACTTGTCCCACCAGGAGGAAAAGGGCCAACTTTATCTTCTGGGCACATATCCCAGTTCCACACCAAAAAGCACCTAAGCAGCCTGAAATCGGAGCCCTCGGGTCCTGGTGGCTGCAATTTCCATGAGGACAAATATGTTGATGTGGAGAATCTGCTTCAGAGGCTGGCCAGCCATGAGGTACAAGAAAGGTGCCATGCAGCCTGCCTCAAGGGCTTAAACGTTCCCTTGTCTTCCATGGGAGGCATTTAAGCACGTAGTTAACTCTCCCTTTTCTGGAATTCAATGAGACTTTAAAGTGCTGGAGTGCGGCTGCCATTTCAGGACTCTGTAGAGCAGGGGTAGGCAACCTAAGGCCCGGGGGCCAGATACAGTCCAATCGCCTTCTCAATCCGGCCCGCAGACGGTCTGGGAATCAGCGTGTTTTTACATGAGTAGAATGTGTCCTTTGATTTAAACTGCATCTTTGGGTTATTTGTGGGGCATAGGAATTCGTTCATTCCCCCCCCCCCACACACACAATATAGTCTGGCCCACCACATGGTCTGAGGGACGGTGGACCAGCCCACGGCTGAAAAATGTTGCTGACCCCTGCTGTAGAGCTCTGTTTTCTGTGGAGACCTTTTCAGTCTCCCAGCAGATCCATTTTATGTTTTGCAGAATTAAGCACCGAACCTGGTTCCAAATCTCATTAGAAGCTTTCATTTAAATAGCGTTGTTATCTAACTACTACTACTACTGTTGTTTATCAGTCACCTCTTAGTCTATATAAATAGTGTCATATCAAAGAGGGTGATTATCATGCCTAATAGCTGCTCCTAATCAACAGGAGATGATGGGCTGTCACCATTAAATACCTACCGGTAAATACTAAATGATCTTTCTACACGTGCAAAGATAGAGAACAATTAAGGCTCCTTCCCTACCAAAAAGCCTAAGCTTTTCAAGCTGCCGGTGTGTATGCAAAACTCAGACTTACTTTTCATCAAGCACAATATAGTTGTATTTCATATATTTACTGGTCAAAATGTCTTGTTAGAAGTGCTAGTTTCATCTGTAGTTGGTGGTTCTGAGGCATGATCAATAACAAATTGAAGGGGCTTCTATAGCTTAAGTAGCATTTACCATATTTTTCCATGTATAAGACGACCTTTTTTCTTATTTTTTGTGATAAATTGAGGGTTGTCTTATACATGGGTTAATATGCTAAGTAAGCGAGGGCTGCGCCGGTAGCAGGGAAATGTTGGAGAGGAGGCTGCTTACCGGGCTCTTTCTGGCTTAGGAAGGGTATTTGGTGAGTGCCAGTATGCGGTGTATTACGGCACCAGTTCCATCTGCCAGAGCGAGGGATCCTCAAAAAGCTGCTCAACAGCTCAGCGAACTTACAAAAGAAGCTCAACAACTGTTGAGGGCTCCCCGAAATAGGGGTCGCCTTATACATGGGTGCGTGTTATACACGGGAAAATGCGGTATATGGACTTGTTATCAATTTACAGAGCAAGTTCACTCCCAACCAACATCCTGAACCCATAAGGATTCAGCCTTCTAGCCAGCGTGGAGCCTGAGCTAAAGGGGCCAGTTACAAGATCAGCACATTGCCTCGGCTCTTGCAGGCAAAACCTGCTTTAATGTTTTCCCGAATGGTGCTCTTGTAACACCATCCCTTCCAGAGAGAGGGGGGGAGGGGAGAGCAAGCAACTTTGGGTCATGTGGCATCAAGGTAGGTTTCCTGAGTGGTGTCCAAGATCCATGGCAGGGGTTTGGACCAGGGGACCTTTTAGGTCCTTTCCAACTCTACAATTCTGCGATTCTGCGATTCTTTGATTTCTGTGCACTCACCTGATGGTGGGAAGACTTTTCTCGATGAGCGAGGCTGCTGTAGGAAAGAGTGCCGATTTTATAGGAGTTGGAAGATTGGCCATCCAGGTTTTCCTGCTTGGGGGTGTCTTCTTCAAAGACGGACGACAGAGAATCTGCCGCTGCCATGACCGAGTCCTCGCAGCAAGCGAGGATTGCCTGAGCAATTTCCCCAGTTTCGTGGCGCTCAAGACTTCCTGGGCAGAGGAGAAATAGTGGTTTGAGAAATTTACAGGCAGCAGAGCATGACTTCACATAAGCAGAGCAGGAGCTCCAGGGCTGAATCAGGGCCAAGAAGGTAAGTTGTAGCTGGACAAGTTCATCCACCAAGTTGAGCATTAAGACTGCCCCATGGATGGCTGTTTAATGGTACCAAGCGAAAAGCCAGCCACGGAATCATACTGCACCTGCTTGCTCAAATGGGAAGTCCCACTGAGCGCCATATTCCGAAGGAAGTTGGTATAGGATTTTGCCAGCTCTGTAAGTGACTTAAAGAACTTCCCAAAGGGATTCTCTGCCAAAAGCCAAACCCATGTCAGTTATATAAACATACACGGCCTATAGCATGACTACAGTCGCAAAGTTAAGAAGAGCAGGCCACCCCTCACCATTGCCATTCCTGCCTCCAGTTTATGCCAGGAATCACACCATTTAAGTCACCCACATGGTTTGTCCCCATACACAGCTGCTGTGAATGGCATAATTAATAACTGTAATAGGGAATAGTTACAGACGCACACTTAAATGATAAGAAATCAATGGATATAATCATCACATTTTTATTTCCTTTCCGGTGAGCAGCTGATTAATTTAATTCTAATGTAGAAGCAGCATAGGATTCTACCTTATATCAAATCATATTGTAACGAGCAACAACAACAACAACAGGATTTCTTACCCACCCTTCATAAGGTCCCTGGGTGGGTTGCAACTCTACAGAAATGCAACATTAAAAGTAGTTTGAACCATTTACATTTGGTGCACCTGGTTCCATGTTTTCCGTGTGCTTCCAGGGGCTCTCCAGCGTCTGAAATGCTGCCCAGGGCAACCAGAGTGTAAGGGAGGGGCATCATCAGGCTTGTTTCATTCTTCCATTTGTTTTTTTTTACCCTGGAAGCTGCTTGCCCAAATCGCCACCAGTCTCTCAGCAGAAACACTTCATAACTTACAGGTTAGCATGGAGATTCCAATCAACAGTCAGCATCCATTCAGCATTTGAATGCTGTCCCCTAGTGTTCCAGGTATCAAATGACAAGAGGCAGGTGGTCCCCTTTTCGCTGTTTCTTTTCTTCACAAGTGCATCTTTCCCATCGCTCATTTATGCTCCAACCTACTTAACATTTGCACAGATAGGAGGGACCAGGCCTCTAACTTCAGAACTCAGGAGACCAAGACTCTCCGGCTGACTCCTTGAATTGTTTTCACTGGAAGACCAAAGCCACTGAAGGCCTCCATTTTCCTCCTTCCCTTTCTTTAATATCCTATCCCTCTTTTCATTGAGAGAGGTCCTCCTCCTCCTCCTCCTCCTCCTCCTCCTCCTCCTCCTCCTCCTCCTCTTCTCTTCCTCTTTGGGACCATCCACACTTTCATTTGTCCCTGATTTCAGGTCACAGATCTGAGAGTGTATTTTTTTTTTTGGTCCTGGGGCTTTTCCCATGAAAACCTGAAATTTACTGCTGAATCGGAACAAATGTCAACCCACAGAAAACCCAATTGGTGGTTGTTCCGATTCAGCAACAAACAGTGGGTTTTCCCAGGGAAAGCAGCAGGACAAAACAAAACAAACACTCAGACCCATCACCTGAAATCACGGGAGAAATGAAAATGTGGAAGGTCCCTCTATTCTGCTAGACTTCCTTACAGCCATTCTGAGCTGGGGTTTTCTTTTCTTTTCGAAAATATTGCTGCATGAAAACCCCAGCACAACAGTAAACTACCTCAGAAGGCACCACACACTTATCTACAGTATTCATTTAAGGAAGTTTTGATATAGAAAAATAAACCAGTAAGACAAAAGGCCTTCAGTTAAAACCAAAACACAGAGGAAAGGGTCAGAGCATGGCACCAAAGTAAATTGCAACATCTTTTCTAGGAACCAAGTGAATTGCCTTTAGAAACTGGGCACATGCCTTCATCTCTCCTCCTCCCCTCTTCTCCCCCGCCTCCTCCCCCAAGTTAACAAACTTTGCCTTGAGGGAAAGCTGACATCCCTTTAAAGAGGCATATAATCCAATTATGAAACCATTAGGTGTTTTCAGGGAGCTCTGTAAGCTTATGGCACCTTCCTGCACTCTGCTTCAGTTGGAATGAGCATGAAGGAAATATCTGTGCCGCGATGCTTGACTATGAGTCTGTCTGCATTCTGGACATTTGGGTTTGCTGGATTTTGAAATGTCTTCTTTGCACTTTTTGCCATTATTTGATCATTATTATTATCCGTGTGCATGCACACACACACAAAACATATATCAAATCAGAGGGCTCAACGACAGTTCTGCTTGTCCCATGCCCAGAAAGCACAAGTCTTTCTGTTTGTCTTGCCACTTTCCCAGGGGAAAACCCACTCTTTAGTGCTAAATCAGAGCAAACATTCCCTGCACACTCACTGCCCTGTTGGAAATGGAAGCCCCGATTTAAGAAGACCAGAAGCTGGCATCCGTTGATCTCAGGAGACAATGGAATAGTGCACCGTTTGGGGGGGTGGGTGGAGTCAAACTGTTGGAAGTTTACAGTGCCTGTTGTGGCTGTAGAGACTTTGAGAGACATGTTTTGTTGCAGCTAAGGCAGGCTGAGGTGTCTGGTTGTGCTACTGTAGATAGCACCTTGGTGTTTCTTCTCTCTGTGCTCCTCCCAGTGGTCATTCTTCCTCTGGTCACTATAAAATGACTCAAATTTTATATGCTGATTCATGTAGGATATGATTAACTCAACCAGCCTTCTTTCCCATGCAAAATACAGCCAGGGGCCCTGATCCATGGATTCTTGCAGCAGATCAGACTGTCTGCACACAATACTTGAAAAGTACGTTTTAAAAAGGAACTGGTTCTAGTTCAAGTTCATCCTTTCCAAAAAAAGGAACTAGTTCCTCTTTTTACAAAACAAACTAGTTCAAATTCATCCTAAAGAGGTTTTTTTGTGCCCTTTCAGATGGCAAGAGCATAGTAGCATTGGGGAAGCATTGCAGAGCAACTCAGAATGACGTGTGGATGACGCAGTATAAATCTATCACTAAGGCACTATTGTTGCATCAGTGTCACAGTGCTGCAGAATGCACCCAGAGGAGAGGAAAAACGCTAGAGGGACCCCAATGCTCAGCCTTTTCCAAGCATTTGTCTAAGGGATGTCTATACAGCAAAGAGTCTTCATCCTGCAGAGTTGCTTATGGGGTGTTTAAACATCTTCCCATTATTAATTCATTCAGACACACTTTTCAATGCATTTCCCCATTGCTTTCCAAACATCCAAAAGTCTGTGTTGTGTTTTTAAAGTGGATTTGTTATGGCAAGAGTGGTCAAGAGTGCTTTAATTTAAATCAGGGGTCGACAAGGTTTACCTCGCATGGGCTGGTTCACTCCAGCAGAGATCCCTCCGTGGGCCTGAACACATGCGCACCCGTGATTTGCAGATTTCCGGCGCCGTAGAATCGATTCCCCATGCTGCGCTGTGCCGGTTTAGCGCAGTGCGGGGGGACTCACCAAGCAGGTGGCCCAGTTCGGGGGCAGCTCGTGGGCTGGTTAAACTACCCCCATGGGCCCCTTGTGGCCCATGGGCCTTAGGTTGCCGACCCCTGATTTAAATGCAGAAAGTTCCAATATGCGCTTGGATCACTCCTGCAATAAAGTGACAGCTTGGAGACACCCTTTATCAGTGTTGACTAACTCAGTGTCGCCAGAAATGGAGAGGGCTTGTGCCAGTTTGGTGCAGTGGTTAAGAGCGACAGACTTGTAATCTGGGGAACCGGGTTCGCGTCTCCGCTCCTCCACATGCAGCTGCTGGGTGACCTTGGGCTAGTCACACTTCTTTGAAGTCTCTCAGCCCCACTCACCTCACCGAGTGTTTGTTGTGGGGGAGGAAGGGAAAGGAGAATGTTAGCCGCTTTGAGACTCCTTCGGGTAGTGATAAAGCGGGGTATCAAATCCAAACTCTTCTTCTTCTTCTCTCACTCTGCCTCAGGCAACTGGCCAGCACAGCAAGGCCTCCAAAGTCTAGCTAATCATTCACTATTCAGAGTCCAAGTTAAATTGCTGAGCGTTATTATTGGCCTTTTTTTCTAACTTTGGCATTTCAAACAGAGTTTGCCTCTGCTAGCTGCTTCTCCAGGCTGGTGGGGTCCCTTGTGTTTTACAAACAAAAGATGGCAAGGAAAGGGAGTGGCCTTACCGGTCTCAATATCCCAGACGTAAACGGAATCATCTTCGCATCCAACCACCAAGAGATTTTCCACAGGGTGCCACCGTAGCCTCTTCACAGGGGAAAGGTGTTTCCTGGCCTGCATGAGGCAGGTTCGCTCTTGTATGTGCAAAAGCACCACAGCGTGGTCATCGCTACACAAGCAGCACACGATCCGGTGGCCTCTGAACTGCAAAGAAGGATAATGCCAAGGTGAGTCGTTCAGAAGCCTGCACAAACACCAAAGGGGAATGTGTGTGGATGTGCGGAACTTATAAAGGGAGCTGACTTCTCTTCTCGGTAGGAAGCCACTGTGAATATGGCAAAAACTAGAGTTTCTGAATGGACTGCGCTATGCACGACACGCCAGGTGGAACAGAAATGCATTTACAAGAAGCAGAGGCAGCCTGAGCAGGTCTGAGGAAGGGATGAGCTCCTGCATTCAGCCAAGTTGCCTGCTTCTCTCTCCTGGGATCCAGTCAGATTCCTGCTCATCCTGTCCCCACCCCCCTGCAAAATTACTACAAGGAAATGTATACATACAGCCTGTTGCCCTTGGAATAGGACAGAAGGGGAAATAATAAAGCTGTGACACTGGGATTCCAATTACACACCTGTAAACAAAGCACACTTGTGCAAAATTGAGTCCAATTTCACACCCTTAACAGCTTTACCTAATGGATGCTGAGCACAGGGTTTTAGTCTTCTAGAGGCACTGAACATGCAATTATGAAGCTCAGTCCCTGCCTTAAGACAGGATCAGCTCCGTACGAAGTACCCCCAGTAGACAACTGCCTGCCCCTCCACTTCTTGAAATATTGAGGGAGAAGACGGTGCCACTGAACATCCTTAGCAACTGACCCCACATCTGAACCGCTTGACTCCTTCTCTCAGTAGAAAAGAAACCATCGATGGCAAGAAGATGACAGACACCTCTCTCTTCCCTAAGAACTCCTTTGTTGGTTGGTTCTTTGAAATCTAATTTAAAGCCTTGTGAAATCTAAATCTGGCCAGATGAGGGCATCGTGGCAAGGCTGAATCGCAGGAAGACGCAATGGCTTCATCTCACAAATTCCACACAAAACCCTGCCCTTCGTCCCTTATTTTGATTATAGACCTCCTTGTGCCAAGGGCTCAGAACAGAGAGGCAAAAGCGGCTGTAGAGACCAACTGGGGCTGCTCTGATGAGGTGAAAGTCTGGGTGGGCACCCTCATTCCCCTCCCACTTCATGGTACCCAAAACTCACTGACTTCACCACCTCCAACCCCTTGGGGCTAGCACTGGCGGGGCAGCCTGGCTGGGCCCCCGTGCCCTGTGTTTTGGATTATCTGCAGTGGGTAGGAATGTCTTGGGGTTTGTTTGTTTTTTGCTGAGGAGCAGAGAGAAGTTGCTTTAAATCAGGGGTAGGCAGCCTAAGGCCCGGTGGCCGATGCAGCCCAATTGCCTTCTCAATCCGGCCTGCGGACGGTCCGGGAATCAGCGTGTTTTTACATGAGTAGAATGTGTGCTTTTATTTAAAATGAATCTCTGGGTTATTTGTGGGGCATAGGAATTCGTTCATTCCTCACCCCCCAAAAAAATATAGTCCGGCCCACCACATGGTCTGAGGGATGGTGGACCGGCCCACGGCTGAAAAAGGTTGCTGACCCCTGCTTTAAATAGTATGGGCTGCTTCTCTGGGATAACTGAGGGGTGCCATTGACAGATTTTTAGTAAACAGAGGCACTTTTAATGGGCAGAGTTTGCAACCCTGGTCATCTACATGCAAAGAAGAGGCAGATAAAAATGTTTTTATTTTACGATAGAAAAAATAGAAAATACGTAATAAAATTAAGAACAACGAAAAACCAAAAACTAAATGCAAGCGCATTCTCCATGGCATATGTCAAAAACCAGGTGCAATTAAATCCTAGGTCAGTGAGCTGAGCAAGCAGTTGTGTCATATGTGGACAATGCTTGTTGTTGTTGTTGTTGTTAATTGAATTTATTTTGTTTATTGTCTGGTGGGTGCAAAGAATGGGGCTTTGCATCACTTGTCATACTACTGAATGCCGGATTTCCTTTTCGGGGTGGGGTGGGGTGTGGATCTGACCCTGCCTGTCGCTGTTGTCCTCTAAGTCTTGCCCAAGAACTCCAGGCAGGAGGGTAGACTAAGCCCTGTCTCTTCTCTCCTTCCAGGAAGACCCATCTCCCTTATGCTCTTTACTTACCCTGTAGTTCTCTGAAGACAACAGCAGATTCGTGACGGGACCAGCTTGCAGTGAAAAGCAATGCAATAATTCCCCGGTAAAAATGTCCCACCAGACCACACTGGAGTCCTGGCTCCCTGACATCAGCCAGCTGGGATCAAACCGGGCTGATCGGCCATGGAGGTATAGTAAGGAGGTCACGCTGGTGCTGTGGTGGCTGAGTATTCTGTGAGGCAGGGGGTCTGAAAGAACAAGGGGAGGGAGAGAGAAGTCAACAACGGAAGCAGAGTCCAGCAGGGGCTCACTCTCTCCTGACAGAAAAGAGTGCAGTCGTCGTCACCTGGCCAGAAACTGTGGCCTCCTTTGCACAGGAGAAGTGTTGATAATGTGCCACGAGCAGAAGAAGAATTATTAGGAATTATAGGGATAGAACTACCTAAATTGTATAGAAATTTATTTATGTACACGACTACAGCGGCAAGAATGTTACTTCCCCAAAAATGGAAAGAAGAAGTCCCAGCAAAGGAAGAATGGATACAAAAACTTATGGAATAGGCAGAAATGGCGAAACTTACCGGAAGAATAAGAAATCATCATCATCAACCTTTTATTGGCATCAAACAAACATACATACATACATACAAAACAGTAGCGAAATAATACTTTCGCAGTGGGGCAAACTATATTAGAAGAGAAAAGAGACAGGACTCCGCTGTCCACGATCACGTCTCTGGGACTCCTGATAACTCAGACGACTGCAGAATATTACGACGAGAAAAGAGCAAATGCAGGTATTGAGCTACCAATTTGGTGAGCTCCTGGTCAGTCCCCTTTAGTAGGAAATGCAAGACTTCCCGCTCTGGTCTCCTTCTAGGGATATAGAGCTGGTCCAGGAATTGCTGGCGGAGATCGACGTAAAGTTTGCAGTGAAAAACCATATGAACAAGGCTTTCCATGATTCAAGATGGCGACGTGAAGGGTAGCCTCGGCTTGCACCCGGTAATGTTTTTCTCCTTTTAAACTCTTTTAAACTTCTTTTTAAACTTTTTTAAAACTTTTTTTTTCCTTTTTAAGTATATCTCAACGCTTTTAAGAGCCTCAACGGCGTTTTAGATTTGTTTAGTAGTGTTTTTATTGTTTTATGGTTTTACTACTCCTATAAATCAGCAATAAGAAATCAAAATAGCAAACTTTTATAAAAGAATGGAAATGGTTTATTGTAAACAGATAAGAACATTAGCAGGATTATTGTAATAACCTGCAGTTTTATGAGTATATATTTAAGTAGATGAATAAATGAGCATATTAAGTTAATTTGGATATGCAGAAGATATTAAAAATAAATTTAAGGAACCACAGAAAGAGGGGGAAGGAAGTCAAGTTTTGAAATGTTGAAATGATTGCAAAATTAGTGAAATGTTTCCTGCTTTAAATAGGAGCATCTTCCTAGCTCAGTCAGTAGAGCATGAGACTCTTAATCTCAGGGTTGTGAGTTCAAGCCCCATGTTGGGTAAAGGATTTGTGTATTGCAAGGGCTTCGACTAGATGACCCCCATGGTCCCTTCCCACTCTACAGTTCTATGATTCCATGATTACGTCTTCTTCTAAAGAGGAGTACACCCCCTCCAAGTGTTTGCCCAGGGCTAAGGTGGTGACCACCCAGGTTGGTGCTTTGGCTTCCATGGGGGAGAACAGCTTGCTCCCACTCCCAAAAGCAGAGCAGAGGAGGATTTCGGGATACCCTCCCTTGGGTAATTTGTGAGCTCCCGTTGCTCGGTCCCTGCTCCTGCCCACCTAGCAGCTCGAAAGCACATCAAAGTGCAAGTAGATAAATAGGTACCACTCCAGCGGGAAGGTAAACGGTGTTTCCGTGCACTGCTCTGGTTCGCCAGAAGCGGCTTAGTCATGTTGGCCACATGATCCGGAAGCTGTACGCTGGCTCCCTCAGCCAGTAAAACGAGATGAGCGCCGCAACCCCAGAGTTGTCCACAACTGGACCTAATGGTCAGGGGTCCCTTTACCTTTACCTTTAATAACCTTTAATGCCTCTTTATAATGTGCCTGTCCACCCAAGCTTTCCTGGACCCCGACTCTTAATTTTTAATTCTTTTGTACACTGGTCAGCTTTATTTGTGAAATACAGGTGCATTTGGGTTTTCTTTCATTTTTATCTAGCTGTTAGGATTTTTTTTATGGAATGCTGTTGTCATTTTAATGGGTTGTCTCCAACATTTGGCATACTGAAATTCTATGTTGTAAACTGTACTGTGGTCTCTTGATGACGGGCAGTATGTAAATTTATAATAATAATAATAATAATAATAATAATAATAATAAATAATGGATGTGTGTAACTGACAGGCCCTTTGATTTCAATGGGTCTACTCTGAGTAGAGCTTCACTGGACACAAACCTATGCAAAGCACTTAGACAGATGTATAGTAAGCAGTGTAGCATTTTAGTTAATAAAATGAGCAGCCCATGCCAGCCAGAAACTCAGGCAACCGGAGTGTCTGCAGGATTCTCACTCACCTTTCAGCAAGGAGCCCTTTCCCATCAGCCTGGCCTTGGCAGCCTGCAGAGCCAGCATGATGAAGATCCTGCCATCCGCAAACCCGCACACCAGTTTATCAAGGCTGGGGATATAAATGGAGGAGGTGATGGCGTCACTCCCCATCCTATTCTCAGCTCCACAGAGGTGGTCGATGATGCCTTCGGCCACAGGACTGCAGCTGTCAAAGCTGTTCTGAAGTGTCCAGGATGTTGCTATAGGGATCTCTAGGGAGAAAAAGAAAGAGGGGGTCGTCCACAGAGCCCAACTGCTTGAGTAGATGGAAGCAAAAATCAAAGACCTTGCTGATATTTGTCTTGCCACCTGTAGGTCACGGCTATAGAAATTAGGATGGGGGTCTTTCTCATCCTGTTTTCAAAGCAAGTCTTATGCCTCATTGCCTCCAGGGAAACCCAGCAGGTTTTTCTTTCTAAGTACTGCTTACAGATTGTGGGTGGGGTGGGGTGGGAGCACATGTGGGCAGGATTCCTGCATTGCAGGAGGTTGGACTAGATGATCGGAGGGGTCCCTTCCAGCTCTATACTTTTCATAGAACCCATAGGATATTGCTGGCATCAGTATGCCAGTCTGTAGTTTTTCTGTATTTAAATTTCCCCTTCTAGGAAAAATCCAGTAAGTTCTTAAAAAAACAACAGCACTATTTTCAATGACATGTTGGTGACATGTGAACAACTCATTTTCAGTAATAGCCACCCTCTGTATTATGTAACAGTCTTCTGTGTCCAAATTGAGGAACTCCTTTGCAAAGCAGGGAAATGAAACATAAAATATTATATCTGTTGACAAGAGGCCATTCATTGTTTGAGTGCAGTGGGATCCCAGAGTCTGAAACATTTGCAAAGGTTTTCCTTTGTTTGAGTCATCATCCTTTAGTCAAATCAGGCCAAAGTGGCATTCCTCCCCCTCCCCCTCCTGGAGACCCCCAACCTTCCCCATTTCACAATCCTTTTAAGCCCCCCTGCCCTCCTGAATGATTCAAAAGTTGAGCCAACCTTTTGGAGAGCCGTCAAGAGTTGAAACTGGCACATCTGGAATATGCCACAGAGTGATTCTGCCTGATGCTGCTCCACAATAAAGGATCTTATAAAAAGGTTCCTTTCTTTCATTGATGAAGCCCATAATGTAAGAAAAACTCTGTTTATTAAAAACAAACAAACAAACCACACATTTAAACTGTATTAGTCGGTTGCAACAAAAGTGGGACCTGAAAGACTAACATATTTAATGTTGCCTTAGCTTTTGTGGGCCACTTTATCAGATGCATGAAGAATTATCCAGATTATATCTATCCACGGCCCTATTCAGATGGGGAGCAGGGTTTTGCCCACTGGTCCTCTGCCTTCTCCCAGCATGACCCACTGGTCATGCCCACAGCATCTGTGCAGGTGTCCCTGGAGCATGGCTAAAGGAACACATCAATATGGGCCTTATTCCTATGAAATGAACAGGGCTTTGATCTGCACACACAGAAGATGGCATGAGGTGTGTCTTTACAAAGTGAAGCTAGGAGACCTTGCAACTCAAGAGGGAAGCATGCCCCATTATTATGCCTAGTCAAATCCCAATAAAGTCCAGTGGAAAAGGTGGAAGATCCAGTCACAGGAGCACCGGAAAGCTGCCCAGCTAACTCAGTGATTGGCCCACCTAACATCACCATCATGTATCATTCTGGACAGCAGTCTTCTCCAACACTTCCTGGGGCTGCCAAGAGTTGAATCTGGGACTTCTCACAAGCAACGCTGTCCATGTACCACTGTGAACTGGGGTTCGTACAAGAGGACTGGCTGTTCCCAGTGGATAATAAGTTGCCAAATCAAGATGAACACCATTTGCTAAACACCTGCTGCAGGACCACTCCCAGATATAGTGACTGTGAGGCAGCCATTGCCAGTCTCGCGTGAGCTCAAACCTGCATCTGAAATGCATCACATGAGCCTCCTCTTGAAACTTTCTGCTTAAGCCCAGCCAGCTCTGATGTCTCTGAGTGAATGTCCAGGGAGATTTAAATGGTTTCCGAGTATCACCATTTTTAATGTCTCGTTTGCCTCCATTTATTCTCTTGCATAATGCATACAGAATAATAGACCAATGTAAATACTAATGTAAATGGTATGGCCAATGTAAATAGCAGGAGGTCCCTGCTTGCGCATATGATGGCATATATCACGCTAGAAGATGTGCAAAAGAACAAGCTCTTGACAGGGATGGAGTCGGCGCCGGGGTTTGTTGCAAGGGGGGTTTGTAGGTCTATATCTTTATAGGGATGCGGGTGGCACTAAACCACTGAGTCTAGGGCTTGCCGATCGGAAGGTCGGCAGTTCGAATCCCTGCGATGGGGTGAGCTCCCGTTGCTCAGTACCAGCTCCTGCCAACCTAGCAGTTCAAAACCACGTCAAAGTGCAAGTAGATAAATAGGTACCGCTCAGGCGGGAAGGTAAACAGCATTTCCGTGTGCTGCTCTAGTTTCGCCAGAAGCGGCTTACTCATGGTGGCCACATGACCCGGAAGCTGTCTCAGCCAGTAAAGCAAGATGAGCGCTGCAACCCCAGAGTCGTTCGCAACTGGACTTAACTGTCAGGGGTCCTTTACTTTTACCTTTATCTCTATGGGATGGCCCGTTGTTGCTCATGAGCAGTTAAGGTGGAGGGCAGTGTGTTTGGGACAATCTACCTCCAGCATTCTTAAAATTACTGTAGCCCTCATTGAGACTAGCAAGTTACCAGGACAGGCCCAAAAGAGGAAGTATAGCTTTCAACTGCCACAATTTAACCATGGCATTCCTGGAAATGCAGAAGCCATCCTGTGCGTTTCCCTGTTTTCCTTATTTTCATCTGTCAGACTTTGGAGGGTATGCTAGAGCCCCCTGCTAAAGTTCTCTCCAGTGCATCAAAAAGGATCTACATCCTCTCTTGGAAGATCCCACAAGCCTAGAAGGAAGACCAGTACTTGTTTGCAAAAGGTCTTCCAGTTTGAAGAAACTTCTCACCCATAATAGACCGCCTAACAAACAGAGTTGAAAGCCCGAGAAATAGACCTTGCAGCAAGGCCCAGCGTCAACTCTCTGATCCCACATTGACTTCACCAATGTCCTCATGGGATCTGAGAACATCGCACGCAATGGAGGCCAAGGGTTCTTGAAGCAACCCACCCCATAACAACACAGCTCAGGTGCTCAAAGAGCATCACACTCCCACTCTCAATTCACTGGTAGGGTAAAAGGATTCGGGATGAGGGGTTTTTCTTTGTTTAGATGTTACCGCAAGGGGGGAAATAGAGCTCTATATCACCTGCCTATTTGGGGAAGGTCGGTGTCTGAGTCTGCCACCGGTGAAATCACTTTCAGGCATAAGTGCCAACTTGGCCCCATGAACGTGGGTGCCTGGGGTCATGGGTGCCAAGCATCGTGCATGGCCCTGGCACTGAAATTTGTGTGTGCCCAGCCCCTTCATGGGGAATTCTGCGGGTGCTCGGGCACCCAGGGCCCCAGGGAGTTGGCACCTATGCCCTCTGGTCACCTTTCCGTTTTCAATGCAGAAATCATTTTGGTAGCTCTGGAGCCCAACTGCATTACCTTCTCATCTCCCACATCAGTAGAACAAAGTAAATGAGGGTGGAGGGTTTCTTTGAGCGGTCGTCCATTGCATGGCTGGATGCTTCGCGAAAGACCACTGGATAAGTAAAAGAGAAAGGCAGGAGGAGTGAATGTCAAAACTTTGGAAATGCATGCATCAAGACGACAAGCAGGGAGTGTCTGAGACTCCCAGGATCAGTTAAAAGTAATTATGGGGCATTTCCTTCTTGGAAGCATACACACACACACACTGGCCAGCTGACGTGGTTCCTGACATGGCTAATCTCACCCCCTACCAGGCCAAACAAAGGCTGGTGGCTGAGCATAGCCTCTTGTGCTTCCATCGCTGTGACCGGGGGCTTTTCATCATGAGTCCCCCCAAGTTCAGCTGGTGCCTGAAACTTCTTTGTGTCCTTCCCATCTGAGCCCACCTGTTCAGCAGCTGGTAGATGAAGCCACGGCCGTCCTCCATCCAGATGATGAGCCTGTGAGCAGCGAGGACTTCGCCTCCAGCAAAGGACTGGCCACTCGGGCTGAATTCAGTCCACAGCAAGGAGAAGTCACAATAATCGTATATCTAAAGTCAAGGAAAGAAATACTGGTTTCCCCATCGAGACACTGACATTAATAGCTACTTCGGATGAGCAAAGGCTCAATGGTGTCCCAAAGGGAAAGAAGGGTTTTAACTGCAATTTCCATGTAAAATGGAATGTCTGGTAACTAGAGCCCCACATGGAGGCTCTTTATCAATGGCTGCTCCATTCATTCATTCATTCATTCATTCATTCATTACTTCAGGAGGAGCAGTTCTAATCATCCCACGGAAGTGAAGTGAAATCTGGCAATGGCAAAACATATTTGCCCAGCTCCACAAGTGGTATGTAAGCTAATAAATAATAATTTGTAGCTCCTGCTTGTGAGAGCTGCTGGGCTGCCTCCTCTGCTTTCCTCCTCTTAGCAGGGGCAGGTGGTGGGAGAAGGGGGGGGGGTATTTATTTCAGGCCAGGGAGCATCATGCAAACATTGGAGCTCCCTGGACAGAGCAAATTGCCAAGTCAAGGTGAAAACCTCTTGTGCAACTCATTAATCGGTTGTAACAGAAGCTTTGCAGAGTCACAGGCCTGATTTTGTAATACTGATACAGTTCACATAGCGGAAAGTCTGCTTCAATTCAGTGGTGGGTAAAGAAATGGCAATTGAAGATGTAAGCCCTTATTCTGGTTTTATTTCGTTTTCCAACTTGGGCAAATCTTGATCTTTCTTTAAAATTAAAGCAACATAACAACAGTAGATTGCATGAGTTTGTCAACATATATGGATTGGGGGTTTTATTTTGCAATTTCACCCATGGAGAGTTCACTAATCATCTGGGACTCCACAAGCTCTTGAAGTTTTACAGGAAGGAGGGGGAGAGAGAGAGAGAGAGAGAGAGAGAGAGAGAGAGAGAGAGAGAATATTCCATGGCATGATTCTGTAGCATGTACCTTCCAGCAGCTGGAAAACACGACGAGAAGAAGCCTTTCCGTAAAGGTGCAAAATCTGACGGTGCAGCAGGGAGCACAGTCCAGAGATTTGGATTCCCTTTCATGAATATTCTGCCTCTCCTGAAAGCAAAATAAAGCAAACCATGGCTGTGTTGAACAAGAAAAAGCCAGTCGCCATCCTAATAATCTGGACGTCGCTACAGGGCTTTATATACAAAAGCGGCTAGGCTCAGGAACAGTTTCTTCCCTTGCACCATTAAATTGTTAAATTCGTAGTTATGTAGCGGAAGGGGAGGCCAGTTATGGGTGGTTTTCCTTTGCTGTGTTATTGTATTGTGAGTGGAATAGTGTTGTATAAGGTACGTTTATATTGCAATGTAGCCGAAGCCAAATTCCAAGTATGTTGGTACTTGGCCAATAAAATTATTCTTCCTATTCCTAAAAGGGTGTTCTTGGTATAAAGACCTTGGCCTTGCTGTGAAAAGAACGAGGCAACAAACTGCAGGCATTCCAGAGTCTGCAGAAAGAATTGCACGAGCCAAATGACACTCTCACCATCTCTCAGCAGGGCAGCCAAAGAACTCCCAGAGGCAGCAGGAGGGATGTTCAGCCACCCAGGTGGTTCCTTGCAGGAAGATGTAAAGACAGCCTTTGCAACAGGCTGCATCAACACAGGCTGAGGAATCATAGAGTTGGAAGAGACCACAAGGGCCATCCAGTCCAACCCTCTGCCAAGCAGGAAACACCATCCAAGCATTCCTGACAGATGGCTGTCAAGCCTCCGCTTAAAGACCTCCAAAGAAGGAGACTCCACCACACTCCTTGGCAGCAAATTCCACTGTCAAACAGCTCTCACTGTCAGGAAGTTCTTCCTAATGTTGAGGTGGAATCTTATTTCTTGTAGTTTGAATCCATTGCTCCGTGTCCGCTTCTCTGGAGCAGCAGAAAACAACCTTTCTCCCTCCTCTATATGACATCCTTTTATATATTTGAACATGGCTATCATATCACCCCTTAACCTTCTCTTCTCCAGTCTAAACATACCCAGCTCCCTAAGCCATTCCTCATAAGGCATCGTTTCCAGGCCTTTGACCATTTTGGTTGCCCTCCTCTGGACACGTTCCAGCTCATCACTATCCTTCTTGAACTGTGGTGCCCAGAACTGGACACAGTATTCCAGGTGAGGTCTGACCAGAGCGGAATACAGTGGTACTATTACTTCCCTTGATCTAGACACTATACTCCTATTGATGCAGCCCAGAATTGCATTGGCTTTTTTAGCTGCTGCATCACACTGTTGACTCATGTCAAGTTTATGGTCTACCAAGACTCCTAGATCCTTTTCACGTGTACTGCTCTCAAGCCAGGTGTCACCCATCCTGTATTTGTGCCTTTAATTTTTTTTGTCCAAGTGTAGTACTTTCCCTGTTAAAATTCATCTTGTTTGCTTTGGCCCGGTTCTCTAATGTGTTAAGGTCATTTTGAAGTGTGATCCTGTCCTCTGGGGTATTAGCCACCCCTCCCAATTTGGTGTCATCTGCAAACTTGATCAGGATGCCCTCAAGCCCATCATCCAAGGATGGGGGAGGGATTCCCATCTTTAAGGCTCGCAGCACCACCCCTGCAATCTTCTTCTTCTAATGCTAGGGAATTTATTATTATTATTATTATTATTATTATTATTATTATTATTATTATTATTATTTCTGCTAGAAGGAGCACAGAGGGGGAAAATGCCATGGTGCATCTGTAACAGCGAAACCAGATGTTTTATTCATCTGCAATAAAACATGTCTCTCCGCTATCAGTCTCTACAGCCACAGCAGACACCGTAACTCTCCAGCGGTTTGACTTTACCCCAAAGGCACACTCCTCCATTGTCCCTTGAGACGGATGGATGCCAATAACAACATATTATATATTTATTCATACCCTGCCATTTTCCCTGACGGGACTGAAGACAGCTTACAGATAGAAACAAGAATGGTGGAAAACATAGAAAAGGCAATCATTAAAAAACAATTAAACATTTGTCTACTGTATCTATCACCCATACATGAAGTCGTGGGCAGGATTTGAAATATAAGCAGTGGGTTACAAAAAGATCTAATGCTAGTGAAGTTTAGATAATAAAAACATATGTCTTGGAAAACAGCTGATAAAAAGTATTATTATTATTATTATTATTTGTTGCATTTATATAACGCCCTATACCCAGGGGTCTCAGGGCAGTTCACAGAATAAAATCAAGATATAAAACCACAAAATACATAATAAAAACAACAACCCAAAACAAACATTAGGAAAGGAGGGGTGGGAAATCAAGAAGAAATTTATGTTGGGCGGAAATTGTATATGACGATAAATGTTTTGGATTTTTTTGGAGATTTAATTAAAAAAAATTATTCACACACACAATTAAATTAGAACTATATACATATATAAAATCTGTTTTAAACATACCAATAATTATACACACAAAAAAAACAGCATAGCACCAGACCTTCAGCAAAAAGTAATCAGAGGGCCTGAGGCTGAGGAGGAGGAAGGAGGACTTGAAGCTCCATCATGAGTGCTTAAACTCTCCCTCACATCTCCATCCCTTCCATTTATTTCCAGGCTCAAATTAAAGTGCTGGTATGACACTTTATATGCTCCCGAATATGCCTTGGGATCAGGCCACTTGAAGGACCACCTAGAGCCACATGACGTTGCCCAGCCTAGAGGTCCAGCTTGGTGGTCCACTGCTATAATCAGGTTAGCAGGGCTTTTTTGGTGGTGACTCCACATCCCTCCAGCACTTTATATCCTCCTCCCCTTCCTCCCTTGTACTTTTCAAATGGAAAAAAGTCTTGACTCCATCTAGTGTTTCACTGATATGTTTGTTGGCAGACTGCTATTTTATGTATTGTTTTGCTATTAATCATATTAATGTTTTAATCAGAGTTCCTTGGGCTTGACCTTAAAAGTCTGGCTGAAAATAACTTAAATAAATATAAATCTAGCAATCAGAATTGTGATGCTGTGCTGACTGCAGAAGCCTCCAAATTTAAGAGTCCCAAGGCCAGGCAGGCCCTTCCTCGTTCCTTTAGCCATAATCTGCATTATCCTCCTCTTCCTCTTCCAGCCACTCCTCATTGCAGATGATTCAAAAATTCCGATTCTGAATAAAAGCTAAAATATCAAGTAACTGCAGAAAACTAGTACAGCATTTCACAAGGGATAGAATGTAGAATTTCGACATATGGGGCCTGCCAGCCCAGATTGTAGCTCCTTACCCGTATCCTGCTAACTGATGAGGACAGATCCCAGACTTTAAGGGTTCCTGTTGCGGAGATGGCTATTAAGGAATCCTCTGTGAAAAAGCAACAGAGACATATTTTCAGTGGGAAGAGCAATCCACACAACAAGGGGATAGAGCCGAAACAAAAGGGCAAGGGGCATGGATGAGGGGGAGAGGCAGGAGGATATGGGCTGGTTGTGTGAAATGAAGGAGCAAAGATGCTTGTTGGGATGAAGCCACAGAACAGGATCTCTACCTAATGCCAATGAGCCACCTTTCCTCCTGACTGGAAGCTGTTCCCCCATTGGGAGATTCATTCCCCGTGTGCAGTCATGGGATTGTTGTCTATCACATGGCAGTGTTTTCATTCCGCAGAGTGGGAAGTGACGGAAGACAGGATGTTTGTCTTACTGTGTTCCTGAAGTGGGACTGTTGTCCTTTGTTCTTTCTCTTTGCTGTCTGACGCTAGGGAAAGAGGGAGCCATGTTGAAGAGCTCCGCGTGTTTATTATATGTAAATAAAGTAGGTTAGCCAACATGCTGAGTTGCTGTGGTCTGTTATGCAACTGTGCAAACCTCTGCGGATCCAGTAAGAGTGTGCTGATGTCCTCCCACATCAGTCACTGTGATGTTCGGGCTGAAGAAGCTTAAGAAGCTTAAGAAGCTCCTGAACAATCATCCAGGAAGGAGGGAACAGGCCAGTCAGGCATGTGTCTCTGCCAGGGTCCTACTTGTGAGTAGGCCGTTTCCTGACACACACACACACAGCTCTCTCCTTATGATTGCACGAAATATTGGTTCTTGCATCTGCCCGTTCATAATGAATCTCCTGATAACAGCAGTCTCCCAAGCATGAAAGCCAACTCCTAGGTGCCAAGGTCCCTTCTGGCCCCCCAAAAGCTTAGCTTTCAAGTACGGTACTCTGCTGATCTCACTCACATGAGCAAGGAAGGGTAAGGACTAAACCATATATCCTCTCCTAGTGCCAAAACCCATTCCTACAGAAAGGAACAGGGAAAAGTGGAAAAAGAAGGGCAGGGACTAGGGAGAAAGGAGCAAAGGGTGCAGCAGAGAGTAGGAAAATGTGTCAAGGAGAAAGCTGAAGGCCTGGAGAAAGCAGGGCTCAGGTGAAAACCTGCCGGGGGGGGGCAAAGTAACAGACTGGTTGGCCACCCACTCAGCTGAGATCCTGCTTTGCAGCCGCAGGGATGCCACAGCCTGTCCTTTTGGTCCTGGCCTAGTCCCACCCACAGAAACATCCAGCTTTGACCTACCTTGGATCCGAGGGGAATGCACTAAGCACATGCAGCTGATCCAATCCGAAGACTGAGAGGACGTCAAGGTGTGAAGCACAGACAGCGCTTTGGCATCGATGATGAGGATATCGTTATACTGCCCACAGCAGAGGAGCCAGCCCTCCCCCGTCATGCGGAATGAGCTGTGGTAATACTGAGCAAAGGAGGAAAGCCACAACAGGTTAGCCACGAGAAGACCGTGCAAAGACCGCTGAGGGATTGCTTTCGGTCATGGGGCTCTGGTGTGCATGCTAGAAAACAAAATGTTGTCGCCCATATTAAAATGCCTTTTGGCTACTCTTAGGTGCAGATATGGAGATGGGGAATTTGCTGGCTTCCTAAGCGTTGGTTTGCACTGAGAACTCCCCAAGAAGACTGCCACCACTCACTACCCTAGGGTGATCATTCCTATTCCAAAGCCCAAACCTCTTGTGCTGTGACAAAGGTGGGCAAAAAAGAGACTCCTGGCACCTCCCTGGCAAATGAATAGACCTCCATTGGGAAGCCCGTGCCATGGATTTACACCCCATTTGGGGCTGGTGCCCAGAGCAGACAGGTCCTGTGCATGCAGTGGAAGAAATGGCCCATGCGTCTCTCTCCTCACCCCCAGCCCTCTCCAATGCCGTACAATAGACTTGTACAGCTTATGACAGAATCAGGACCCAAATAACCCCAAAGCGGCAAATGGAATGCAACTCATACAAACAGCATGAGCATTGCGTGCGCTTGACATTTGTAGAGAAATGGTTGCAACCCGTCCAAATCCATGGGGAGAAGCCACACTGGACACACTTCAAAGCCCATGAAAAAACGCTAAAAGTTGCCCTGCTGCACAGAAAAGGCACCTGCAGCTTTCCTGCAAGCAGCTGGATTGGGGCCAGCAGGGAAGAAGAAGAAGAAGAAGAAGAGTTTGGATTTGATATCCCGCTTTTTACTACCCGAAGGAGTCTCAAAGCGGCTCACATTCTCCTTTCCCTTCCTCCCCCACAACAAACACTCTGTGAGGTGAGTGGGGCTGAGAGACTTCAGAGAAGTGTGACTGGCCCAAGGTCACCCAGCAGCTGCATGTGAAGGAGTGCAGACACGAACCCGGTTCCCCAGATTACGAGTCTGCCGCTCTTAACCACTACACCAAACTGGCTCTGCATCACCCCAAGAGGTTTTGGAGCCTCCCTCATGGCTTGCTTTGATCTCTTTGGAAAGAGACTGCTGGGTTCCTCTGGTCCAGGCGCTCATCCTTGCCGTATCCTGAGGTCCTCAGCTGAGTTTGCCAGCAGGTGTGCATCTGCTCAGCCCCATGGGTGTGAGGGAGAGGATAGTCAGGGGCAGCAGGTATGGCACTTTGATATGTTTCCTCAGCCACATCAGCCACCTCTCTAGCAGTTGCCCAGCTTGACCTGTTTGCCTCCCTCCTCTCTGGCCTTCATTGACCTGATGGAGGGGAGGGGGCCACCAGTGGAGCTTCCACCTGTACTCAGCCCAATGATTTGCCCCTGCAGTGCTGGGAACAGCTAGCTCCTGGAACTGAGGACGAAGACCAGCAGGCAGAAAGTGCCCAGGGGAACAGCTGCACTGAAGAGACATTGCACAGCAAAGAAAGAGCTAGCCTGTATTCTGACAGCTCAGGGTGCTAGTATGGTGGTTGCTTTGCTGAGATTCTAGTGACCCAATCAGCTCCAGGAAGGACAGCATTTCTGTGGATCTGTTTTTTTATTTTTTAAAAAACATATGGAGGAAGAATCATCCAGGCTGGGTGCAGAGAGTCCAAATGGGCAGATGGACAGAAGTTGGCTGTACTTACACAAATCGCTGTGTGCCGAAAGGGAAGCCTCGTGCTCTCCACACACTGCCCAGAGATGACGTTCCAGATGCACATTTCCCTGTATAAAAAAAAAAAAGAGCTTGCTGTCTGATATGATTTCTAGTCAAGTAGTCAGAATAATAGGGATGCGGGTGGCACTGTGGTCTAAACCACTGAGCCTAGGGCTTGGCGGTTCGAATCCCTGTGACGGGGTGAGCTCCTGTTGTTCGGTCCCAGCTCCTGCCCACTTAGCAGTTCGAAAGCACGTCAAAGTGCAAGTAGATAAATAGGTACCACTGCGGCGGGAAGGTAAACGGCGTTTCCGTGCGCTGCTCCAGAAGCAGCTTAGTCATGCTGGCCACATGACCCGGAAGCTGTATGCCGGCTCCGTCAGCCATTAACGCAAGATGAGCGCCGCAACCCCAGAGTCGGACACGACTGGACCAAATTGTCAGGGGTACTTTTACCTTTACCTAGTCAGAATAATAATTTCTTGTGGCTTGGGTGATTTTTCTCGGTGCAGAGGACCGACCATTTGCGTGGCTGACTTGCAGAGGGAAACCTGAGGGGAAACTGCTGCTGTTTATTGGGTTGGAGGGAGGAGGCCAGACAGCAGGAGCAACAGCAGCACAGCCTCACTTTGCTTTGGAAATTGCAGCTGGCTGCTGCCATAGCTACCTGCAAGGGCACGACAGGCCTGTGACAAAAGCAGCCATTATGGCTCCCATTACAGCTCGTCAACTTGTCACCGCAGCTATCATTTATTGGAAGTGCAGAAAGTGATTTTCATTTCACTAAACTTGAACTGCCTGCTTTGCAAAAGCATCCTCCCTCCCTCCCCTTTCTCTCTGCCCAGGGCCAGGGCTCCTCAGGAAACGTGTCAATCTGGGCGAAGAACAAACAGTGACACCCTGAGGACAGCTGTGAGATGTGCGCCTCATTGCAGAACCACCAGTGTGAATTCAAGGGTTGTGAGCTCATATTGCTGAAGATTTATTGCTTTATTGTATTGTGCAAATTATTTTAAATTTGGTAAACATGGCTTCTGTTAGGTCTGTCAAAATGTTTTCACAGCCCAATCCTATGCACGTTTACTTGGAAATAAGTGCAGTATAAGAATGCAGTCTAAATCTATGTAATTTGGCACTATTCTTTTGAAGAGCAAGAAAACCCTAGTGCATCCATACATCCAAACCCCTGGCAGTCTCTTTGTTTCTTTCTGAGCCCATTGTGATGTTATGTGGATTATCAGCACCATCACAAACACCCAGAAAGGTACACCTTGGACCTTCTTTTAGAAATGTCCACAGATGCACCAGCCTCTGTGAAGGGCCCCAATATCATATTTAAACATCTCCACCCTTTATAATCTTTCAATTAATAATTTAATGCTGTATTGTTTTTAATACTTGATTGGGAGCTGCCCAGAGTGGCTGGGGAAACTCAGCCAGATGGGTGGGGTATAAATTTATTATTATTATTATTGCCACTATGAAATTCATTCTGAAAAGTGAGGTTAGGAAGACACAGTGGATATTATGATGAAATCCAGTCATTTACCAAAATGTCCAAAGCCCAAACATTTCTTTCCTGTCTCATCACATTATTGGTAAACATCAACTTTCATCACATTTACTGGGACACATACAATTATAAACACACAAGCTACTTCACGGAAGCACATTGAAGTACTTAAACTGCTTCAGCCAGGTATTTTCATATTTTGAAAGCAAACAACATTGGCTGGCTGGCTTCTGAGCCCAGGTCAAGAAGCTGGCATTAACCCAAATGCCTGAAGGGTGTGCCAGCAACTTGACTTAAAATGTCTCACAATCTTCAGCCAATATCATGCTCTAGCAAACATTCTTGATGCATGAAGACAGGAGGACAAGGTCTTTTCTGTGGTGGCTTCAGAATGCCCTCCCCAAAGAGACAAAAGATGTCTCTACATCTTTTGGATGTTAGGTTAAGAAGACATTCTTATATGCCCAGGAATTTTAAATTGTTATGTTGCTTTAGTCCTGCTCAGTAGTTTTTAGGGTTTTTGCCTTTCCGTTTGTTACGAAGGCCACTGGTTTTATTGTGTTTATGCTGTGTAAGGATACTTTTATTCATGCTTCTTGTACACTGCCTAGGAATCCTTGGGTGAAGGGTGGTTTTAAAATATTTTATCTCACACAGGCATTCATCATTCATAGGTGCACATATTCAGAGCCCGAAGAGATCAAAAACATGCATTTTATATATGCCACACTTATGTTTACTGGCTGTGGCATATTGGAGAGCTTGTTTGGTTTTGCTTCATCTGCCAGACCTTCGTGCGCTGAGGGCCCTCCCTCCAAGACTGTCCCCTGGGGAAGGAGTAGCAGAACTGGGCTGCTATGCAGCTCCCACCATCTTCTCTGGGGCTCTTCTAGGAGATGTTCCTGGTGGATCCTGTCTAGCAAGGATCGCTCTTCCCCAAAGCCATGAATCGTCAGCCTACTGTTCAAGAAGAGATTGCATCCTTCCTCCCACTGTTGAAATGAAGAGATGGTTGCATGTCATTTGGAAATGCAAAGCGACTGACCCGTTCTCAGTAGCACTGACCACGTATGGATGCTTCTCAAAGTCCCTCGCCTTGGCCAAGCATGTCACTGACGCCGTGTGACCAAAGAGCATTTGCTTTGATGAAATCTAGAACAGCAAAACCATGCAACAATGTCAGAGTGGCTGTTTTTTAAGGACACGCGAGTAAAAAATTCTTTCCTCGGCCACACAGAGCAGAGATGTCCTGCTGCTGAGAGGAGGAGATGGGGACTGGTGCTTCTGGGGTTACTATGAGCCCTTCCGGGGAAGGAGATTCATACAGCCTCTGGTATCTCATGACGAGCCCATGTTCTAAAGTAGCTGTTCAAAAATAATACTGCTAATAGTTTTATATACCATGGGAAATAGGATTTGAGAGGGGTTTCTTCCACGAGGAGTTCTGACCACTGATGTACTGATGTGGTATGTTTTGGGCAGGGTAGCTATAAGAGGCCTCATGGAAAGGAAAGAAGGAAGGAAGACATGATAGGATGGGGCAGCAAGATGGCTTATTACCCTGCAATACCACAAACCTTCAGGTCTGATGATGACAGATCCCAGAGGCAGATTTGTCCTTCTTGACTCCCCGTAACAATGGTTCTCTGGTCTTCCGTGATCAAGATGGCTGTGATGCTATGAGCTGGGGCTTGATTCCCCCACAACGTCACAAGCTGAACTGAGGTCTTCATGGTGAGCTAACCTAAAAACAAAAGGAAGGGCATTCACCAGTCGGTTGAATAGAGAGATGATTATTATTATTTAGCTTTCTCAGTCATTGCACCACCCCTGTGGAACTCTCTCCCCTCAGAGGTCCACCTGGCCCCATTGTTTTGGGTGGTTTGGCACCTGAGGAAGAAAAGGTGGTTATTCCAGAGACCTCTCTTATTTGCTGAATATATTTAGAGCCCATCTTCTTGCAAGGTGATTACCAATCGCACAACAAAAACAAGGCACTGTTTGTGCTGCCGCTGCCTCCCTTGGTCTTCTCACTCTTGACTTGGAAGGTAGAACTACCTGCCTGGATGAGGACAGCTCCCTTCCTGCTCTGCAGGCCACACCTTAGTTGGTGAAGGAGCACCATTCCTTGGGCCCATCAGAAACTCACTCCAATACCAGATGAAAGAAACATTTTTAAGAACAGGATCTAAGAGACAAAAAGGATGTAAAAAGCTATCTAGCTGCAGACTATAGCGGAGAGTCCCACAATGCTCACATACTCCAGAGTGGGATGAAGCAGGCAGCATCCTTAGCTGGTTAAAGGCAGGAAGAAAGGAGCACTGTCCATAAGCCATATGCATGATGTTTGAGCTCAGGTGGTCATGAGTGATGGGTTGCCTGCTTGCTACAGCCAATGGGCAGAGTTTGCTCTTAGCCAGGAAGGTGCTCTTAACACCTGTGGAGCCAGGAGATGCAGCTGGGTGGTTGTTAACTTAAAGAGAAGTTGTTCAGTCAACTCCTGGTAGATGGAAGGGGCATCTTCGCGGCCTAGGACCCTCGTACCTACGGGATCCCCTCTCCTGGTATGCCCCGCGGAGGACCTTAAGGTCCATAAATAGCAACACCCTAGAGGTCCTGGGCCCTAAGGAAGTCAGATTAGCCTCAACCAGAGCCAGGGTCTTTTCAACACTGGCTCCAACCTGGTGGAATGCTCTGTCTCATGAGACCAGGGCCCTGCGGGATCTGATTTCTTTCCACAGGGCCTGTAAGACAGAGTTGTTCCGCCTGGCCTTTGGCTTGGAATCAACTTGATCCCCTCCCCCTCTTTCCTTTTTCCTTCTGTGATGGAACTCCAATTTAGGGACTTCCCTGGCTTTTTTCTGGCCCACGTAGGACCAGTCTGGATAGTTGTCCTTGGTGAAGATTTGACGCTTTCTTCCCCAGTTTTTTGATTTGAGTTTCTACTGAAATGAGGCTGCACTTTAATGCTGTATTTTAATCTTGTTTTTAAGTTGTATTTTAATCAATTGTTTTTATACCTGGCGTTAGCCGCCCTGAGCCTGGTCTTGGGTGGGGAGGGCGGGGTATAAATAAATATTATTATTATTATTATTATTATTATTATTATTATTATTATCTTCAGAAGTGAGCAGTTATGGGACTTTAAGATGGAACATATCAGCTTTTATTTACTGTTATGTACTGAGCTGAATCCTAGAACAATAGGAATCAGAATGCAGCAGTCTGATTGGTCCGCAGGAACCACCCAATCCAGCTCCAGGTGGAAGTGAATCAGCGACCTGATTGGCCTGCAGGAGCAGCCAATCAGGCTCCTGGAGGAAGTGAATCCACAACCTGATTGGCCTACAGGAGTAGCCCGGAATTAGCCAATCACGTGGGGCCCATTGTGTAAATAATGTATATACAGCAGACATTTGGGGAAAAGATTCATTCCTTGCTACTATGAGCTGAATAAAGAGCATGAAATTCACACTTGGCTCCGAGTATATTTCATTTACGGAGACAGGAGAAGTCAGAAGTCACACAAGATGGAAATGCTGTGATTTCTGGGGAGGTGGGCCAGAAGAATGGCCTAGGAAGAGGAGGCTAAACCCAGAAGATGACCAGAGGGCTAGGAATGGCACAGAGTTCTCGTGGGCTCTTTTCAGGTTATGGAAGGGGGCACAATCATGTGGTGCAATGGTGCAGTGGTGAGTCAGTTGCCTCAGATCTTGCTCCACTTCTTGCTCAGTGGCTGAGCATGAAGTGCCCTTGCCACATCCTCTTGGCCTTTCCGCTTCCTTTTGTGCAGTGGTGGACTTGGGGCTCTCGAATTTCAATGCTGCCCTGTGTGAAAAAGCGCCCAGTGCACTTTGTTCTATACCACTGTTTTGGCACCCCTGCAGCACGGCACTCGGTGCGACCGCAGCAGTTGTGCTACCCTAAATCCGTCTCCGTTTCATGTGCAAGAGCTCTTCACCTCCCCTGGATTCTGCCTGAAGCTCCAACCTGCTAGGCTCCTGGGGCCCTGCAATGGCTGCCTTTTGACTGGCCAGAGGAGTCCCGGCTGAGTGACAGCCACCTCCCTCCCCCACCTCCAGGCCATCCATGGGTGCCCTCTCTCCCCCCCACCCTCACTCTGTCACAGTGAGCTGGATCCAGGGATCAATATAGGCTATTTCAACCAGCCAGGGTCCGCCAGTAATATCTTGTTTGTATTTCTAGGATGAGTGGCACCAGAAACACTTATTTCATTCCCCTCCATAATTCCCCACCATCAGAAGGAGCACCGCGAGGGCAAGACCATCCTCCAGCTGCTGATTACATCAAAGGTTTGAAGCACAAATTCAATTTTATGATGTTAATCTTGGCCTGCCACTCAGGAATTTTCTCGGGGGGATATGATTTTTCTCTGGATTGCATTTTAAGAATGATTTTCATCTTCAACAATCAATAAAGATATGTTTTCATCAAAATACTATATCTTGGTAGAATTCAATTGGCCATCTCAAGCCCTTTTGGTGACACAATATTAATTAAAATAGTTTATGTTGCTTCTAAACTGGGGAACAGGGCAGTGAAAAGAGAAGAAGCATCTCTGAACACATCTTCTACAAGCCTGCAGGAAGGCACTACCAAAGCCCCTCTCCAACACACACACATACACACACACACACACAAACACAAACACACACACCAGGCTCTCTCTCGCCATATAATTCAACTGTAGCTGATACATACGGCCCATACATGGCTACATGCAAAGTAGTTTTGCAATTGTTACAAGACCTCTTTGCACACAAAATGCTTTAGGAAAAGGTGAAAGATCATAGAATTGTAGAGTATAAAGGGATCACAGGGATGATCTAGCCCAGCCTTTCTCAACCGTGGGTCCCCAGATATCATTGGACTACAACTCCCATCATCCCTAGCTAGCAGGGCTAGTGGTCAGGGATGATGGGAGTTGTAGTACAACAACATCTGGGGACGAGAGGCTGATCTAGTCCAACCCTGTGCAATGCAGGAATCTTTCATCCAACATTGGGATCAAACCCCAGACCCTGAGATTAAGAGTCTCATCCTGTGCCAACTGAGCTATGCCTCAGGCTGAATATGATAGATTCCTGCAAAGGATTAAAAGGGGTCCAGCTGTTTTAACAGTGCTTCCCCAATTGTGATTCATAAATGTTGAACTTTTAAAGAAAAAGGCCATAAAGGAAAAATAATGGTCTCTCAAATGCTTAAACTATCGGATGGGACCTCGAATTTCCACAGTACACAAGTTTAGAGTAGGGATCCTGGAACTGATCACAGGTTGTTGGAATCCTTCCCTGACCATTGGCCATGCTGGCTGACAAAGCTGAGGGGAGCTGGAGTTCAGCAATATCTGCACACCAAATGGACAAAATGGGCTACAATCAAAGCAAAGAGGTCTGAAGCAAGTCAACCAAGTGAGAAGACCCCAAACGCTCCCAGTTGTCGAGCAGAGAGGTGCCGGCAGGAGCCTTCCTGTGACCTTGAACTCTCTTTACACTCAACCCTGCCAAGCAGATCTTACAGGCCATGTTTTGGTTCCTGCTCCTCAGAAGCATCCAGTCATGTTGAAACAGTACACAAAAGCAGCATTTACGCTCCACCAGGAAGGGAGAGCAGGAAGCAAAGCCATACTCCTGAAATACACACACACAAACACACACAACCATGTGGCTCTGTCCAGCCGGGGAGGGGAAACTGAATCCCCAGATCATCAGAACTCAGCTGTTTTGACTTGGCAATTCTCATGGCCCAAGTTTTCTGCCTGCTCCTTATTCTTCTCCATTTGGGACTGAGCTGCATTCTCTCTCCCCCTCTCCCCCTCCCCAGCCCTGACTGCCTCTCTTCCTTCTTCCTGTTAGGCAGCCACTGTTTGGGGTAAACACTCAACAAGGATGACTAATGGGCTTTGCAAGGCATCTTGAGGCAGGGCTGCTGCCTGCAGGGAGGAAAGAAGGGGAAAGGGCTGGAATGTCATTTGCCACACCCTACAGCAGGGGTAGGCAACCTAAGGCCCATGGGCCAGATGCGGCCCAATCGCCTTCTCAATGTGGCCTGTGGACAGTCTGGGAATCGGCGTGTTTTTACATGAGTAGAATGTGTCATTTTATTTAAAATGCATCTCTGGGTTATTTGTGGGGCCTGCCTGGTGTTTTTACATGAGTAGAATGTGTGCTTTTATTTAAAATGCATCTCTGAGTTATTTGTGGGGCATAGGAATTTGTTATTCCCCCCCCCCCCCAAAAAAATATAATCTGGCCCCCCACATGGTCTGAAGGACGGTGGACCAGCCCATGGCTGAAAATAATTGCTGACCCCTGCCCTACAGGCACACAACCTCCTTGCCTCCCCCCCAAAAAAAGAACAATTTGAAAGCCAGAGGTTTAACAGTAATCCCATAGAAGAGAGTGCCTCTTTACACATGCAGAGTGCATTTTCTGTCTGGGACTAAGGGACAGATGGGGCTTGCAGGCAGGTCCAAGCCTCAGAACCCCCCCCCCTCTTTTTTTTTTAAAGCAATCCCAAAATGAAAATGCATGCCTGCCACCTCTTGCCAACACAGCCCCCCCCCCCCGCCCCATGACACCAGCATGGAATTAGAAGGAGGACCCAGAGAGCCAGGCCTTTTAATTTATGCCCAGGTGGGTACTGGCAGACAGAGCATATGGATCACCCTCCCGAAATGAAGGATGCAGCTTCATCACCTCCTCTGCGATCAGCAGCAGGGTCGGTGGGAGGTGGGGAATAGTGCCAGAAACTGAAATGTGTGTGTGGGGGGGGGGGGTTTCCAGGTTTCTGGCACTAAATTTCCAAGGAAAGGCAAACCTGAATTTGGCCCTGCAAGGAGGCTATTAAGAGCCTGCTTCTGCCCCCCCCCAAAGATCCAGGGAGGGGAGGGCACAGGGGTCAGGGGTCAGGTAGGGGCCTGCACAAATCCCTCCACTGAATCCACACTGGGGTCCCCCTGCCCCAACACTAGCAAAGCGTCCTTGCCAGCCACTGGGAGCGAGAGAGAGGAGAGCTCATGGCAGTTGGCATGAGGTGGGCTGTGAGTCACTCGGTGCCCAGATGGGACCCCCTTTCTGTTGACTCCCCTGGGCTGAGGCTGATCCAGAGTCAGGGAGGCTTTGTGGGGCAGGGGGGGACAGAGGGAGGGAGGGAGGGGGGATCCTGGCTCTTTTCCAGGACTGGGTTCTGCAACCCCAACTCACCAGCATCGAGGCTCTTCACGAGGCTGGGGACGTGTGCTCCTATCCTGTCTCTTCCCCCTCCTCGGCCAGGTGCTGGGAAATGGGTCCAGCCTGCCTGTGGGGAGCCTGCTGTGCTTAGAGCTCTTCTCAGTTCACAGGAGGAGGAGCTCTCCCTGTGTCTCCACCTGCTGCTGCTGCCTGAGCCCAGAAGACGCTCCCTCCACCCCTTGCCTGCTCTGATGACAGAGACTGACCTTGGCTGAGGGTTGGGCAGCTGCTGTCCCAGCTGGCCGGAACTGGGCTTGGCTCACCCAGCCTTCTCCTCCCCACCTTGCTGGGCAGCTCTGGGCGGGTCTTGCCTCTTCCAGCCCCGAGCTTCTCCCTGGAGCTGCAGTGGAATAGCTGAGCCTGCTTTGGGGGAGGCTTGGCACTGCCAGGAAGGTGGGCACATGTCAGCCCCCACTACCACAAGCTGACATGTTGCCAGCTCCCTGTCTCCCCTCAATGTCTTTCTGAACATACAAGGATGCTACGTTATTCACGATGAGATCAGAAGTCTCTTTGTGAAGTAGCTGTGTTAGGACAGATAGAACTGAGCTATTTATTTATTTCATGTGCCTTTGCTTTATTGCCTGTTTAGCCCAATCTGTGAAAGTTGCCTTGAGGCTCTTTCAAATGAAAGTTCTTCCTCTTATGTTGGCGGGGCATATCCTTGGGAACACGTAGGGACTTTCTTAGATTGGAAGCTGTCCAAACTCGATTTCTCAGAGCTATTCTCAGGATTCCCCCGTCTGTAGCGGGTGCAGTCATGAGATTAGAGGTGGGTTGGCAAGCCTTTCGATATGTGGCCCTAAAGACCAAGCTTTGGCTATGGCTTAAACTTTGTTTTAACCTGGTAGGCATGGCACCCCTGATACTAAGGGATGATTTCCAATCTATGTGGGAAAAAGAGATTTTAAACGAAGTGCAGACTTGCGGACTGTCACAGCTCTTTCTGGAGTCCATGACATTCTCTCATGCCAAAGCTGTGATCTCTCAAAGACTGAGGGACATTGCAAGACAAGAGGACATTGCTTGTGTGAAACCAGGGATGTTTTTGGGGGAGCAGATCTTCCGGAATGCACCAGCCCCTTACCTGGTGGAAATCCAATATGTGGAGTATCGCAGACTCCTCACAGCAGCAAGGTTAAACGTCCTGGAAACAGAGGTCTTGTTGGGAAGATATAAGGGAGTCCCATATGCTCTGAGAGTCTGTCCCTGTGCCTCAGGAAAGGTTGAATCAACCGAACACATTCTCCTGACCTGCCCATTTTATGTTGCCCTTAGACAGAAACTGATAGCTCCACTCTTAGGCCACCTTAGCCTGGTAGATGGAGAATGTCAGGTTTCGTTTTTGCTGAATAATTTTACTGGCACCACAACTTTTGAGGTGGCCAAATTTCTTTTTTTGGCCCTGTTACGGAAAAAATCCCAGGTGTGGAACTGCCCAGCCACCTGGCCCTTAGGGATAGGCCCACTGGTTTCTGCGGAGTTAAATAAAAGAAGTCCAGCCACTGGAGCAAGGACAAGACAGGGTTTATTGCGCAATAGGTTACAGTCAAACTGCCCACCCAGAACAGTGTTACAAGAACTTTTAAAACTCCTATCATATCCCAGAATCCAGTTTGGAAACATCATCACTACATCATCACTACCTCACAAAAGGGAAGGGTTATACATGATTTGCATATAGGAAAAACAGGAAAGACAAGATTAGCATATGGGGGAAACAGAGCAATATCAGGGAGATAGCCCTGAGAAGTGTGAATGGGTGTTAAGTATTGGCAAGGATACCTTGAGCACTTATCTGGGAGAGAACAATGGGATTCTGGTTGAGGGATATTAGCCTGAAACACCCAGAGATTACCTGCTGAGGCATTGCTGAGGCATTTCCCTGTGTACGTGGTCTCTCGCCTACTGGATCATGGCAGAGAGATGGGTCCCCTTAAGGGCATCACTCCATACCCCAAATGAGTTTACTCAGGAGGAGACTTTGCTTAGGTGACCCCCCCACATAATTTCCGTAACATTCCCCCCTTCGGAGATAGATTTGCATCAGGTTCTGAAAGAACCGCAAATCCTTTCTCCGCACTGAACTACAGTTCAGAGATAGACATATTTCCCACCCCCCTTTCGTCCTGCATGTTATATACACTAAATATTATCATGGCATCCAACCTCCCAGGTGTGGGTGTATGTAACCTGAAAGGGACTTGCATGTCACGCCTCTTAAGGCTCTTTGGAAGTGTATCAGTGTACCTAGCGAGACATAGGATATTACGTAAAAATAACATATGCTACATTTTGTTACTAAATTACTATTCTAGCACTTTGGGAGAATCATTTCCAATAGTGGTTTATGCTTATTTACCAGAAAGGTCCGCCTGTGACTGAAAATGCAGTTTGTTTTGTTTTTTTCTCTTTTTTTGTGTGTGTGTTGTGTTCCCAGGTGTCAAAGCTAGCTGTCCTCTGGTCTCTTGATGCCACAGCAACACCCATCAACATGCATCCCTGGTGTAAGGGCTTGCATTGACTTGACCTAAAGCCTTTTTACCCCATGTGGTTAGGTGTGACACTCCCTGGAGAGAAATGCCGCACCCTGACCAACTGTGGGGCCTCTGTGGCTTTGGTCCTGCTCTCAAAGGGGTGGGCCTGCGCTCTTGCTATTTAAGGGGACAAAAGCCAATGGCACCTTGGATACACTTTGTCCAATTCAAACAAAGTCCAATTAGAATTTACATATGCCCCTGGTTCTCACTTTCCAAACCAAACTGTGAAAAACCATTCTAAAAAGGCAGTGGTCCAAATTAATAATTTAACCTATAGGGAACCATTCCTGCTAAATCAAAGCATAAACACCTTCATGTATCTGGGGTTCTGTTTTGATCTTGAAGTTTCTTCTTGATAAAATGACCTAAAACAATCTAAAATGTGTAGGGAAGGTTGGAATACCATGTGAGACAAGGAATGTGGTCATAAATTGGTCTAACCTAAATATTGGACTACGAAATAGCCTGATCTTTTAGGAAACATAAAATGCATGAGAATCCTCCATTGGGGTGTAAGCAATATGCACCAAGACACCATACAGTAAACATGAAAACAATTAAACACAAAAATTGGGTTCCCCCCTTTGTGGAAATAATATATATACTGTCAAACATAGTTCAAGGTTTTTGCATAATGTCACACAACATACAACGTAACAATTATATATCAATTCCATATCTTGAAGCAATAGTGATCTTGAGACAATTCTGGGGCACTGAGTCTCGAAGTCAAAAGGAGAGAAAATGTCCTTACAGTTCAGCTCCCCCTCCCCTTGTCACCAGCCCCCCCACCCCCAGTCAGTCCATATCCTTTTGGAGTGAGATAGATGTGGCCACTTCTGATGATGTTCAACTGCTGAAGAGTTGGACTGTAGGTTCATTGTCCAGTTTTCATAAACACTTCCTTTGAAGGAATAGCCTGTAATGGGGCTAAAAGACAGTTAGGAGGGAAGGGGCAAAAGAGCCAAAGGGAAAGCCTCCTTGGGTCTCTGCAAAAATAAAATCTTAATACATTAAGCATTTTATTCATTTCAATATTGTCATCACTTTTCTAGGTAATTACTGTTATTACCTGCTAAGTTTGTTTGGATTTTTTCAAAAGGTAAAAATATTAGAAGGAAACAAAATTAAAAATTAGATCCACATTTAAACAATGTGCTATCTGATAAAAGATAACTTTGTGATGGAAAAAACTTATAGATGGTACCTGACCCCCATCCAAGTTAGTCAAAATAAATAAATAAATTTCAGCCATAAGTTTAGGAGATGCAACAAATGGCATGTCCCCCAAAAATGACCTATGAGGAACCAAAATTAAATGTTAAAACACACAATTCCTAACAATGGTTCCCAAATGGAATAAAAAAAATGTTTTTTTTATGTGACAACATCAGCTAGAATGTTAAAGCAAAAATACTGAAAAAATGGGTTAACACCAACAAAAGAATACTTGGTTGTGCTTAGATCAATTTCATAGACATAATGGAAAACTAACTTAATAAATGAAAAGCAGATTATTTGTAACCTAAAATATAGGGAAGTAGGGATTTAAACTTGTTTCGCATAACAGGGGAAAATGACTGTAAGGGAAGGAAATAAATTACTGTTTGTATCTCCTCACAGGATTAACATAAAAGCAAGATAAGTATCAGAAGGTACCTCCTGAGTACCCACTGGACTGGAAAAGACAATAGCCTGCGTTTGCATAGTCTAAAGGAAGCATTTGCCCAGTGATTGTCCCTCGGGGTACTTTGACCAAAGGTGCAAATCTGTGGCAGGATGAAGAGAAGACAGCAATTCTCCATGAATTTCTTAGGTGCCCCCCCCCTTTCAGAGATGGGGATTTGAAATTAAGGTTCTGAAAGAACTGCAAATCCTTTCTTCTCACCTAGATCTCACCTCAGTATCCTGTTGAAAGGAAAAATTATTTCATGTGTTGTTCCTAAGATGCATAAAAAATGTTATATACAAGCTACTGAAGAGAGCACTCTCATATTTACCTGTGGAAAGAATTTGGCATGTTAGAATTTTAAAGCCCAAATACTTAATTCTATTCTTGTTCTTCAGGTGGCCTCTGCAGCAATCTCCCTGCAGGGCTAAGCTTTGTCAGTAGCCTCTGTGCATGTACAGAGTTCATGATTTAGAAACCTATTGTACCATTTGAAAGAATTGTATCCATTGGCTAAATTACCTTGAATAAAGGAAGGTAAGCGTGAAGAGTAGATTTTTAAAGAGCAGGGTGGGATTTTTAAACAGAAACCTAGCAATTCACACCCCTAACCAAACAGCAATGAAATTGGTCAAATTAAATTTCGGTTTGGTCAGTTTAAATCCATTTTTCTAGGGTTTCGTCCTAAGACATTTTCTGACACATTTCCTGTTTCTCACTGCTTAGGAAATGGGCTTATAAATCTTAAACTTTAAATAATTAGAACTTCAGCATTCAGACAAACCTAGCTAAGTTTGGTCAAATTAAATTCCTAATAATGAAGTCTCAGCACTAATTAATCATGTTTACGGTATCAAATAAACATCTCATACCCCAGGCAAAATAAATTGGGAGCTATGCCTCCTTTATCTACAGGTTTCGGGGTACAGATCTCTATTAAATGTGGGCTATCATTATTTTGTGTGCACCCCCTCTGGTCATTTAGCAGAATACCTGCTCCCTTATATATGAGTAAAAATGGCCAGAGAGTCAGAATTCATAAAATTCAAATATTCTCAGTGATTTTAGCCAAGGCAGACTAAACTCTCTGCCCCCCTCATGTATGGGAAAATGGCTCTTACAGGGAAGGTCAATTTTGTATGTGTGTGCTTAAACTTTAAAACTTAAATAATAGGTGAAATGGTAAAACTTAGATAATCACTCCTTTAAAAAACAAAACACAACACTCTCCTCTTAACTCGGAAAGCTGGGCTGAATTTCAACCCACCACCACACCAGGATTTAAAAATTACCCTCCAATGCTTGCAGACACATGGCCTTCCACATAGCTATAAAGTGGGAGTTGAAAGAAGGACCCTGAGGTCATCCAGTCCAACCCCCTAAATTACAGGGTTCACAAGTTTTGTACTACCTCGTTGTTGTTGTTGTTGTTGTTGTTGTTGTTGTTGTTGTTTTTTTAAGGCTTAAGGCTGATGAAAATCAGACACTGCAGTTTATCTTGTAAAACTTAAGACTTCTGCAGCAGGAAAATTGTGTATTGCACCCTCTTTTACTCTTTGGAGGGGGGGAAATGGCCTTCTACAGTCTCTTTAAAACAACAAATCTTTACACACCACTTCCACCCATTCCAATATTTGCCATGTTTTGGGGTTGATCAAGCCCTCACATTTTTTTTATTATTATTATTTTTTAAACTGTGCACCCTTAAGAAGCTATGGCCAATTTCTAAGGCTGACAAACTCAAAAGGAGAACCTGGGCAAACTCCGATTTGGGGACCAGAAAGAGACAGAAACTGAAGGGGCATTTTCCAAGAAAAGGGCTAGTTAATCCTGGCTGATCTTACAGACTGATATTGGGAGCCTTACAATAACCCTTCTGTCCAACCAAATCAAAGTTAAAACTGGACTCAGATAGACAATTGCTGGCTATGGAAGCTTCTACCCTTAATAACACTTTTCCTAGAAGGAACACCATATTCTCATAGGCATGTAGTCATAACAATTCCTCAGAACAACAGCAACCACATTTCTCTCTCAAAGGGGAACCTACCTAAGGCTTAATGAAATTACAGGCGCTGCAGTTTAGCTTGCGAGAGTTTGGCTGTCTGCAGCAGAAACATTAGGCTAAATTCACAGCACATTCCAAAGTAGACTAGAACACGACAGTAGACTAGCTCTCTCTAAACTCAAGTTGCAACTAAACATTTCTCATTAGGTACAGATTTCTTTCCTGTTTAGTTGCAAAGGGAAGGGGGCAATCCCCTTCTCAGAACACACTCAAACCCCTTCAGGGGATTTTCCTACCACTTGGAGGGACACTTTTGGAGCCTCTCTTGAATAATAAATATTTGCACACCTCAGTATCATATTTAATAAAATATTAAGTTATTATTTATATCCCACCCATCTGGCTGAGTTTCCCCAGCCACTCTGGGCGGCTCCTAACCAAGGATTAAAACATATCATGTTTAAGTTGATCAGGTCCAAATAGCTTCTTTAAACTAAAATTTGAAGCAAGCTTGCAGTTTTAAACAATGCGCACTTTAGAAAGGGCAGTCTGATGGCCAGTTTTAAAACACAACTCTCTTAAGATCTCTAACATACATGCTCTCAGACTGGATTTTTGTAATTGTTTCTGGTTTTCTCAGGCCCTTTTAAATCACTGAATTACATAAGGAAAACAAAATGACAGAGACACAACAGACTCACATACACACAACAGACAACATGTAACATGTAAACATAGATTTCCATCCTTTAGTTGGTTATTGTAAGGAGTTGGCTCACTTCCCTTTTGTTTCATTAAGCGAAGTTAGTAGGAAGGTCCCAAATTTCTAATTGGTGGGGGTCTTCCTTCCATCAAGTGCTTTCTCATGGAATTTAGGCGATCCATGTTAAAGGATCCCTCCGGTGGCCAGCGGAGTTCTGATGGTACATTTGCAGTAAATGATGGCCAGGAGTTCCTACAGAAGTTTTGCAACTTCTGCCTGGATAATAGCTCATGGTCTGGAATTTCCTTCCAGTGATCCAAAACAAACTCGAGGGGAGAGTCTGGTTCCGGCTGGATGACAGAAGGCTTCAGAGAAGCCTTCTTCCCAGTAGGAGCCTGACCAAGCTTCGAAGTTTTGGCACCCATCGTTCCTTTGGGAGTTTAAGAGGAACCTGGGGTTTAAAGAGAGGACGGGAAAGATATCTTAATGCAGACAGGGGTAAGAAAATGGGGTCTTAACACAGAGCAAACACGCGACGTTCCAATTCAACTAGTCCTGGTCCCTTGCGTTCTCTAGATCGGCTAGAGGGGCGGCTGACCAAGAGGATCTACTCTACAACTACACTTCTTCCTTTCCTTTTCCTGGAGCTCCCTTTTTCCTTTTCCTCTCTTTCCATTTCTTCTCAACCATCCTATTTCTCAAACCAACCCTTACCAACCCCTATAGGGTTCTCCCCGCCTGGCAACCTCCTACCTATCATTAACAGCTAAAGGAAGGGAGCCCTACTGGACGCCTGCTGGTTGCAGTGCCAGATCGGGCAACCCTTTGATAGATTGAAACGATCCGGAAAAACCTCCCTTGCGTTCGTTAGACCTGCTAACGGGGTGGCTGAGGTTGGGGATAGTGCAGAAAGTCCTTTGCCCCTTGCGTTCGTTAGGATCTTTCACCTACTCGGGGCGGCTGGCAAAGTAGAAAAAGAGCCCAGTCCCTTGCGTTCGTTAGGCCAGCTAACGGGGCGGCTGACCGGGTATTGGAGAAAAAGAGATAGAGCTCAGGACTCCCCTTCTGAGTTGAGCAGTGGTCTATGGGACAGACCAAGAGGAAGGCAAGAAGAACGATAGGCAAGAAAGTAGAGAATACGGTTGCCAGGTTAACCACCCCCCTACCCCCAAATCACCAGTGCACTGGATTTATACTCACGCGTCTTCCACTGCGATCCCCTGGATCGTTGAAGACGAAGCCGGCTGAATCTTGTCTTTGCTCCCTGGCTGGCTCCTTAGAGACTTGCAAATTACCGCCCTTGAAGATGGCCGGGGGTCCAAAAGATCTTCCCAGGCAAATGGCCTGGTGCCGGCTGAAGATTTCAGGGCCCCCAGTCAGCAACATGGGAGAACCGCAAGTCCCGGGTTTCGGCACCAACTGTTACGGAAAAAATCCCAGGTGTGGAACTGCCCAGCCACCTGGCCCTTAGGGATAGGCCCACTGGTTTCTGCGGAGTTAAATAAAAGAAGTCCAGCCACTGGAGCAAGGACAAGACAGGGTTTATTGCGCAATAGGTTACAGTCAAACTGCCCACCCAGAACAGTGTTACAAGAACTTTTAAAACTCCTATCATATCCCAGAATCCAGTTTGGAAACATCATCACTACATCATCACTACCTCACAAAAGGGAAGGGTTATACATGATTTGCATATAGGAAAAACAGGAAAGACAAGATTAGCATATGGGGGAAACAGAGCAATATCAGGGAGATAGCCCTGAGAAGTGTGAATGGGTGTTAAGTATTGGCAAGGATACCTTGAGCACTTATCTGGGAGAGAACAATGGGATTCTGGTTGAGGGATATTAGCCTGAAACACCCAGAGATTACCTGCTGAGGCATTGCTGAGGCATTTCCCTGTGTACGTGGTCTCTCGCCTACTGGATCATGGCAGAGAGATGGGTCCCCTTAAGGGCATCACTCCATACCCCAAATGAGTTTACTCAGGAGGAGACTTTGCTTAGGTGACCCCCCCACATAATTTCCGTAACAGCCCTTAAACAGCGTAAGGTCAAAATCGATGGTATCAATATGGGTTTTTATGTATAATTTACTTTTAGTGTATGTTCTAGTGTAAACCCCTCTGAGTTGTCTCAGGTTTTAAAATTTGTATGGATGATTGTGTTCTGACTGACGGTCGAATAAATTGTTATTGATTGATTATTGCCTGTTTAAACCTTTCATAAACCTCTTAAAATCAGCTGTTGGGCCTCTTGTGCATGTTTGTGAAAAGGGATATGTTCCCCCCTCACCTGCTTTGGCTGTCCCTGCTACATTTGTGTGTCAGTGGGATTTTGACGGAGGAAAGGAAGCTCAATTCTTCCCTCCGGTATCCTGGAACCTTTTCAAATGAAGCAGCCTTCTCTACTTTCCAAGCATCTGAAAAGGAGGCCAGTTTTGTGATAAGCTCCATATTTGAACACTGGGCAATTTGTGGAGGACTGAGGGGGTATGACTTTGCCCAGCGCTCATTGTCAAACCTTGAAGATCTCTACTAAAGGCTCCTTTGCTTTTGCCTCACCCGCAAGTTGGGAGGGGGGGTAGCTCCTTGGGCTGCAGGTGGCTAATTAGTGGTTAACAACCTTGTTGACAGATGTCCACACTACTGAAAGACAAAACACCTCAGATTCCTTCAGGGAAGACGTGTCAAGGGCAAAGGATTTATTGTGTCATCTTTTGCAGAATGTGATGGAGTATTGATGAAAAATGCCCCCTTTTGTATCAACATTTTACCATGTTTTGGAAACATAAATGGGAGGCCTGCTCCCCAACTCTCGCCCTGGAAACCCTCCAGGGCATAAACCCTCATCGTTGTTTGTGGAAATAGATAGAATTTCACAAATGGTGACAAGGCAAATGGTGCGGGGGGGAGGCCGGGTGTGTGTGCATCTCTCCGCATCATCACAGCCAGCCTGTGCCTTGGAGGAAAGCGTGGAGAAAAGGCACGTGCCATTTTGCAGCAAAGAGCCTCAGAAAAGGAGCCCAGCCTTGACCCTGCCAGACTCTCCCTCTCCCCCCCCCCTCCTTTCCTGCCAGGAAGCTACCAGGCACGCACCAGCTGGAAAGGGATCAGTCTGTCCTTCCAGAACCTTTTGCAGGCTCAAACAGTATTGGAAGTGAGGTCTCCCCAATACCCTCCCAAACACAAATCGTCATGAATGGAGGGGCCCTGTGTTATATTCAAAGTGGACCATTGACATCAGTGAGAGCCAGTGTGGTGTAGTGGTTAAGAGCGGTAGACTCGTTATCTGGGGAACCGGGTTCGTGTCTCCGCTCCTCCACATGCAGCTGCTGGGTGACCTAGGGCTAGTCACACTTCTCTGAAGTCTCTCAGCCCCACTCACCTCACAGAGTGTTTGTTGTGGGGGAGGAAGGGAAAGGAGAATGTTAGCCGCTTTGAGACTCCTTCGGGTAGTGATAAAGCGGGATATCAAATCCAAACTCTTCTCTTCTTCTTCTTCTTCAGTGGCCCTCCAACATTTTTCTGATGAAAACAGGGGCAGCCTATTCCATGATGATGTTGATGATGATGATGATGATGGATTAATACCCTGGCCATCTGACTGGGTTGCCCCAGCCACTCTGGGCAGCTTCTGACATATATAAAAACATAATAAAATGTTAAACGTTAAAAAAAATTCCTTATACAGGGCAGCCTTCAGGTGTCTTCTAAAGGTTGTATAGTTACTTATCTCCTTGGCTCGGTTATCGCATAACTTAGCCCATTCGTTGCAATGGGCCTACTCTGAATACGATTTAGGATTGTGTCCAGCTATGTATTTTGCGTTTAGCATTCTGGCAAACAGATTTCTTTGGCAGGAGGTGGGGGGGGGAGGTTTGTGCATTATTTGAGTTGCAGTTCTTTGTTTTCCTCACTAGGCCTGTTTTCCCGTTTTTCTTCTGGAAAGCACAATTCCCTGCAGATCCACCAGAGGTCACTCTGACATCACCTTTCGAGACGTGATTCTGTTTGCCAGAGGAATTCAGCACTGGGGGTTCATTATGTCTGTGGGTCACAAAGATCTGAGGCCCCCCCATACGCACTTTTGCGCATGTTCATCCACACAGGAGCCCTTTCAACTGAGTTCTTATCAAATGAACTTTTTCATTGAGTGGTCTCAGTATTCCAGGTCCCCAGTAGTTGGAATGGGGTGCCTTTACACTGTGGGTTGGGGACCCCTCCCCTCAATTAGAAATCCCCCCCCCATGTTCTGGGAACCTGAGGCATGTCGGCAGGTAATGGCTTACCTGTGTGGTTGGCCAGGTTTTTTATTTTTTATTTTTGAGATACAAGTTTTTCAGTATGCCAGAACATCTTCCAAGACAATAATGCCCACTTACAACACAAAGAACTCATAATCCATCTACTCTCAGCAGCCAAAAACATCATAACCAGACACTGGAGAGACCTGTCAGGAGTAAGCATGGACCAATGCTACCAAATAATATGGGAAACAGCCTTAGAAAAACTAACCAATAAGCTGAAAATGACATGGGGACAAATAGAAGAAGGCGCCTTCACCCCGGTGTGGATCCCTTTTATCACACACACAGCCCAACAAGACAATGACAAAAAAATATACCAACAGCATACAAATTGATATGGCTAACCTGATCCAAAACACCCACCCACCCCACTCACACATGAAAACAAAGACCACCACAGCCAACCACAAATGAACAACCACACCCTCGGCCAACTCCAACCTCTCACCACCAAAGGAACACAAGCGAACAACAGAGAACCTGCACACACGCTCCCCTTACCCTTTGTGGGGGGCCCATTTCAACTTTTCATTTTTCCATATTCCCAGTAGGGCATCTTTTGGTGTCACAGCCCAAGTTCACCTCAGCTGCCAGCACTGCATTAATGGCTAGTTGGGAAAAGAGGTGTGGAGGTTCCCAGAGTGGGTGGAGGGACAGACCCGGGCAGGAGGGTTGGCCAGGGGCAGTGGAGTGCCACAAGCACGTCCCCCCCCCCCAGGATTCCCAGCCAGGTTGCAAGACCTTATGGTGCCTCAGGTAAGGGCAGGGCTTTTTTCAGCTGGAACTCAGGGGAACTCAGTTCCAGCACCTCTCAGGTGGGCACCATTGCCATTCTAACAGAACAAGAGAGGTGTTCATAGTGAGTTCAGGCACCTCTTTTTTCTAGGAAAATAGCACTGGGTAGGGGAGGGGGCTCTGGTGGCTGCTCCTATGTGACCCACAGAAAGAGGGAGGTGGCTGGTTGTGGAGACCCCTTGGGCAAGAGACCCTTTGTTAGGGTTGCCGTATGTCCAAAATTCCCGGACATAGCTGAGATTCGCCTGTGTCGGAAGTGTAGATTTTTGCAATTTTCCTTAAAAATAGCTCATAAACTTTTTCTTTTTTTTGAGATTTTGCAAAAAAAAATCCAAAAAAGAGCAGAACAACAACAACAACAACAACAACAACAACAACAACAACAACAACCCAGGTCCCTCAGTCCAAAAGAAACACATTTCTAGAAATATCAGTGCCCTGAATCTGATGCACGAAAGATTTTGAAAGTGGGGTGGACGCTCCCCCCACCTTTTTTTGGCTGAAATGTCATTTCTAGCTGCTAAGTTAAGAGGGCACATTGTCAGGCCTCGGGTGGCTCAGGGATTTCCAGAAATGCCAATCACAGGCTGAGTTTTGTCTCATGCCTCTGACAAGTGGTTCATTTCACTGTCAGTGGGGATTTCGTTCCTAGCTCTACAGGAGACGATTAATTCAAGGAGATTCAGCCCAGGCAGCAGAAAGCAAAAGTTTGGAACCTTACTACTAACTTCGGAGCTGGGTGGAGAAAAGAAACTGGGAAGTGGAGAGTTGGAGTTGTGGGAGCCAAAAAGGGAGGAGGATCTTGCCTCTTGGGTTACAAATTCAGCATCGAGTGTGGCGGCCAGCTTTTGTGTCTGCCAAGAAAATCTTGGAAAGGGTATGGCAGATTCTGTCTGGGGCTCCAGCTCCTGTGCTGATGAAATATATTTCTTTTGGACCATATAATCAACTCCTCAGTTCAATTTTCTTACTACCTCAATTTCTCATCACAACTTCACTCTGGTCACCTTAACCAGATAGAAAGGGGCAATCAAGTCTTGTGAACTGCTTTGAGGTTTTATTTCAATCAGGCAGTACATAAATCTTGTGAAGTAAGCAAATCAAGTCCCTGCAGGCTTCTCTAAGATCCTTCGGACAAAAATCCAAAGCCAGGTGGCAACTTTATGTTAATCTCCCGTGTTAGAATCCTCCAAATACATTCAGGGCAATATTTTAAAAGACTTTGCCGCAAGAGTATGAAGATCCCAAAGTTAAACCACAAAGGTAATGGCTGGCGCCTGTCATCGTTATCTTATCTCGGTCTTGCAGTTGTGATCCATGTCCACAGAAGAGAGATAAGAATGTAATTGCCATCCCTGGCAGAGAACCAGGTAATTTGGTAACCTGCCAAGTTGAAACTTTTGAACAAGGAAGTGGACATCCAACCTCTGGCCCAATTTGATCAAGCAGAAAGGAGGAATGAAATAGCTTTTGTGATAGACACTAGTGGGGACCTTATTACAAATACTAGAAAAATGGGACATTTTTAGGGGGGTCTGACATACAACACTATCTAAGGATCCATAACCTCCAAGTGTCCCTATTTTCCAGGGACAGTCCCAGAATTACAAAAGCCATCCTGGCTTCTGATTTGATCCCAGAATGTCCCTATTTCCCCTGCCAGTGCTGCCACCACCAAGCTTGGGGAGGAAGAGGAGCCGGTGTTTGTCCCGGGTGGCGGGGGCGGCAGGTGCAAGGTAGCATCTCGTTGCCTCTCCATGGCCTCTCCATGGCCTCCACTGCAAGCCTTCTGCCTTGGGCAGCTCATGGTGTTTGCTGGAGAGCGGGCAAGGAGGAGGAGAGGCTGCCACCGCCAAGGCCCAGTCCCACATGATGCGCTGGCTCTAAGGGGCAGGCAGAAGGCAGAACCGCTTTAGGCTGGGCGGGAAGAAAGAGGGAGTGGAGCAGGAGTATCGGCTACACAGTAATTCCCTCACCTCCATTTAAAAACAACAGACAAGGGAAAAGAGACTGAGATTTGTTTGTGCTCCTGGCAGAATGTAATCTAAGATAAAGTTTAATTGGCCATAAATCTCCAGCTGGAAGGAAAAGAATTAGGGGGCTGCAATAAGAACGCTGCAGAGATTCTGGGAGGCGGAAAGGAGTATTAAATCTTTAGCGCGTTTGAAAATAGCCCACCTTTTCCTAAGCTGAGAGAAAAATGACGAAGATCTGTGACATGTTTTACTAGTGAGACAGAATGGTTTCTAGCAGACAGTTGCCTGTTCTGAGACATCGAAGCAAGGGGCGGAGAGATAAGAACTCTGAGAAACTTCAAGATTCAGTTCTGCCCCACGTCACGATGGGAGAAAACAACAGCTGGGAAGTGAAAGAGGCAACAACATATATGGACAGGAGGAATCTCCATGGGCATAACAGTTTTCACACGCAGGACAGAATAAAGATAATAGTTTGGGTTCCTCATTTGAAGCTTTATAAATCTATATATTATAACATCATGAATGGAGATCGTTAATTATGTAGCTGTTGACTAAGGGATTATTATCATAACCAAAATGTAATTGATATTAATTAAGATTATGAAACACAGCAATATAAGATCAGAAATGCACCCAATCCACCACACAGGGAGTTACTTTAACGAAAATGTATTAAGTGGAAGTTGATTGGCATTTTGATAATAGTATAATTTGGGAATTAATTGTTGTTGTTATCATTCGGCTATTATGGGGGGGTATATTGGAAAACTAATTTTACATAATTACCCCCCAAAAAATTCTCTTCCCAAGCTCTGCAGAATGGTCTTGGGGATCACATCATTTCTGTACACCTTGAGCATTTCAGTGGAGAGATGGTTAACACAAGACTGCACCTCCCCCCCACAAAGGATTTCTGCCCCCCCTCACAATTTGGCAATCGTGGGTATCTTTTTAAAAAAACAACAACAACAACATTGCTTCTTCATTTATGATGCCGGTCCCCCCTCCCAGCCTTGCAGAACTGCTGCCTCTGCCAGCCTCTTTGCTTCCTTAGCACGGCTGCTTTATGTGGCTCTCCAATCGGTCCCCATGCAGACGGGAGTAAACATCTTCTTCCCAGGGGAGGAGCAGGGAGAGAGATTGCGAGATGACAAAGCATAAAGCAGACATGAATTCCCCCTAAATGCCTTGCTGGGTAATCGTAGAGAAATCATTGAAAGTCTGCAGGCATCTGGCGTTGGGAAGGGCCGTAAACTCAGGAGGAGAGCACACGTTCGCTCCAGGTGGGCAGGTTAATGTGGTGTTGCTTAATGGCTGCTGCTCTTTGTTATCAAAACCCAAGGCAAAATAGCTTCCTGCGCTGTAGGAAGTGGGTATTACTGAGGAGCCAGTTTCCTGCTGTGGGAAATCTGTTGGTTTCCCCCGCCCCCCTTCTGCCGCTCCACCAGTTCCATCAGTCAGAGCCAGACCGTGGAAGCCATTTTGGGTGCCAGTAGTCCACATGGATGTGGCATGTGGCGTCGAGGAAATTCAGTTGTGGGGGACTGAGGTATGTCCGTCTTTCCATCTGAGGATTGTTGGAGACAGTAGAGGTATGGACCAGATCCAGTATGATGGTGGTCAAGTGCGTTTCAGAAGCTTCTGGTTGCCCACAGCAGCAACCTGGGATGTTGGACTAGACAGGTCCTCTTTCACCTGACCCAGCAGATCTCAGACTATTCTAGTGTCCTTCGCCTGCTCAGGAGAAGAGAGTGGCTGGAAGGGCGCTGTTCCTTTCTTCTTGCCTTGCTCTGATGTTGGTGGCATCTCAGTGATGCGACTCCTTTGCTCCTCTCCCAGCCACCAAAGATTTAGCTGGCCCATTCAAACCACCTCGTTGGCTCCCCAAACCTCCAAAATGCCTGGCCTCTCCTGCCTGCATTGCATGATGGGAAGGCAGAAAAGGAGAAACAACGGGCATCTTGCTTGGCTCACTTTCTCTGCTAGTTTGCTGGCATTGCCTTCCTTGAGGTTCCTTACAAGACAGGTCAAGGCACCTTCTTTGGCGAGGCGAAGGGTTTGTTTTTGTTGTAAACCCCTTCAGTCTGACGGTTTGGCCAGATGAACCTCGTTCAGCTTTTGATATGGATTCTGCCCTATCAGAACAGCCAGAAGCAAAGAGTAGCTCAACCAAAGGGAAGCTCCTGGGGTCTCAAGCGATACAAGACCCCGAATCCAGTTTGTGCCACGCCCAAAGAGCAGCCATACGCTGCAGCTGGTGTTGGGGTTCCCCATCCACTCATCTCACACAGCAGCCCATGCACAGGAAGCTGCCATATTCAAAGTGAGATCTTCTTCTGAGACCCTTCTTCGTGTGCCTCCTCCTTGAGAGCTCCAGAGGGTGGCAACACAAGAACGGGGCCTTCTCTGCAGTGGCTCCCCGTCTGTGGAATGCTCTCCCCAGGGAAGTTCGCCTGGCACCTTCACTATACACCTTTAGACACCAGGCAAGAACATTCCTTTTAAACCAGGCCTTTGGTTGATCTGATTGACATCCTATGCCCTTTTTAAAATGTGGCTCCTTTTGGGGGTGGGTGGGTTATTGGGCCGTCGTTTTTATTTTGTGTGTATACACACACACACACACACACAATAAAAACTATAAATAAAAAATATATATAGTGGTTTTTATGTTGATCTGTTTTCTGAACCGCCCTGAGACCTCCGTGTGTGTATGTGTGTGTGTGTCTGTGTGTGTGTCACATCACATGGAGCAAACACGTGCCCCTAGGCATGGCCTTGTCCCCACCTCTGCTTATGCTCAGCAGCCACAGGCTCCATGCATGTTTACTGAGAATCATGGCAGATACTCGGATAGATGGGTCCTTGTGCTGCTTATTCCCCTTTGCTGTGATCTGCTAATAGCTGAGATCGGTAAACTCGACTCTTTTGCTTGAAACTCAGAGCTTCTCTGCTTTGGTGCAGCAGCTGGTGTGTTAATGGGTGTTGTGATTGTTAGGCTTCTGTCAAGTGAAGCAGATAGCTTGCCTTCTCCCTTGAGTGTGGCAGACTTCCTGGCTGCTGGCTGGGGCGGGAGGGGGGGAGGGGAGGTGCCAGGGTGGACTGAAGAAGCAGACTAATGAGCAATTAGCACAGCAAGAAATCTACCTGGGACACAGCTGGAGCTGAGAACATTGGCCTGGTCTCCAAATAGCAGTTTTGGGGAGGAAATAGAATAATAGATTTGTAGTTTTAGAAGGGACCCTGAGGATCATCTAGTCCAACCCCCTGCGAAGCAGGAATCTCAGCTAAAGCATCCATGACAGATGACCATCCAACCTCTGCTTAAGAACCTCCAAGGAAAGAGAGTCCACCAACTCTTGTGGGAGTCTGTTCTACTGTCTAACAGCACTTACTGTCAGAAAGTTCTTCCTGGTGTTTAGTCGGAATCTCCTTTCTTTTAACTCCGGACTAGGAGAAAACCAGCTTGCTCCATCTTGGTCGTCCTCCTCTTCACATGTGCCAGCTTGTCAACATCCTTCTTAAATTGTGGTACCCAGAACTGGACACAGTACTCCAGGTGTGGCTTGACAAGGCAGAATACAGCAGATTTATTTCTTCCCTTGGCTTGATCAGGACACCATACTTCTATTGATGCAGCCTAGCTTTATTTTTATTTATTTATTTTGCAGCTGCATCACACTATTGACTCATTTACAGGTAGGTAGCCATGTTGGTCTGCCATAGTCAAAAAAAAATAAAAAATAAAAAAAATCCTTCCAGTAGCACCTTAGAGACCAACTAAGTTTGTTCTTGGTATGAGCTTTCCTGTGCATGCGTGTGCAATTCCTTCTTTCGTGTGCAATTCCTTCTTCTGAAGAAGTGTGCATGCACACGAAAGCTCACACCAAGAACAAACTTAGTTGCTCTCTAAGGTGCTACAGGAAGGCATTTTTTATTTTATTTTGTTTTGACTATGGCAGACCAACACGGCTACCTACCTGTACCAAGAACAAACTTAGTTGGTCTCTAAGGTGCTACTGGAATGAATTTTTTAATTTAATTTTGTTTTGCTCTTGGTATGAGCTTTTGTGTGCATGTTTTGACTATTGACTCATGTTAAGCTTGTGATCTGCTAAGACCCTTTGATCCTTCTCACATGCACTACTGGGAAGCCAGGTGTCCCCCATCTTATATTTGTGCAGCTGGTTCTTCTTGCCTTACATCTGATGAGTATCCACTCTAGTCCTTCATCCAAGACGTTGAACAACAACGGGCCCAGGACAGAACCCTGTGGCACGTCACTTGTCACTTTTTTCCAGGAAGATGAGGAACCCTTAGTGAGCACTCTTTGGGTTCAGTCAGTCAACGAGCTACAAATCCACCTCACAGTAACCTTGTCCAGCTTCTCCACGAGAATATCATGGGGGACTTGGTCAAAAGCCTTACTGAAACCTGTCTGAAACCCTTGGGAGCTGCTGCCAGTCAGTGTTGAGCTAGATAAACCTTTGGTCTGACTCAGCATAATGCAAACCTCTTATGAATTTCTGCCCCAGCCCTGTACTGGAGATCCAAGATGCAGACGCATACCACCATCTTTCTCAAAACACATCAGGCCAGTTCAATAGAGTTTGAACATGCAACACATTGCACTTTATTATTATAACAATATATTCAATGTTATTGCCTGGTGGAGTATGTGTGCACCCCAACTTTCAGAATGAAGGTAGTTTTGGGTTACAGATATTAGCTAAATTATTTACTCACTAACTAGAAGCCTCGCTCCAATATTGTATCCTTACATTGTCAGTTCAAAATGCCCCTCCAGCTGAAGGGGTTTGTTTGAAAGGAAAAACTAATCCAACAAGTAAGCAAGTGCTTTTGAAAATAAGAAAACACTTTTAGAGAGGGTTAGATAAATTTGTTGGTAGGTGATTGCTGCGTGACTTGAGAAGGCACAGGCAACAGGGCAATTTAACATACCAGGCAGTTCACAAGGCAAATGGGATTTGCATCTATATCAAATCATCTCTGCAGAAAGGCACAAGTTTAAATGCTGATATGTTCTTTAAGTTAGAATCATTATATTTTAGTGGGTAGGCTAGAATAATTCCAGTGTTAGAGCCATGGTGCTCTTGCTTATTTTGTAATCTGTTCTGACCTTCTGCCTGCTTTCCCCCGACCTTTCACAATTTGACCACTGAAGTGTGTGTGATTGCCAGCCTCAGGGTTTTAGAATCCCCATGTGCCTAAAGATACTTGAAAGTCATGTGTGCCTAGATGCTTGGAAATTTAGAAGCAGAGTTGTAAAGGGTCAGCATGATCTAGGTAATACTCAGGGAGCAAAGGCTGCCTTTACATTCTGAGTAACGTATAAGCATAGCTGTCAACCCTCCCTGCTGTTTCCCAATGCTATAATAAGGGAATTCCCCACAAAAAGGGGAAAGGTTGGCAGCTATGCTAAGGGAACTGCCTGGGAAGTGCAGGCTGCATTTGTCTCAGAGTTCCTGGGTTTTAGAAATATTAGAGGGGTCTGCAAGCTGCTTTGTTGTTGAAGTGGGATAAGGCAGCTGGAAGCTAGACCTGTGTGTTAATGGAACCAAGGAGTGATGGGGTGCACTGGCTTGGAGCCTTTTTGAAAGTAATTGCCCTTATGCACTGTGACTGTGAGTGAAATGTGCCTGGAAAGTGTTTACAGAACCCTAGAACTACAAAATCTGCAACTGAGACTTGCCTAGAAGCAACCCAGATGCGAGGGTAGAGGAAGGGATAGGGGCATTTCATGCTAGTTCTACTCAAGAGTAAGGTAAAGGTAAAGGGACCCCTGACCATCAGGTCCAGTCGTGTCCGACTCTGGGGTTGCGGCGCTCATCTCGCTCTATAGGCCGAGGGAGCCGGCGTTTGTCCGCAGACAGCTTCCGGGTCATGTGGCCAGCATGACAAAGCCGCTTCTGGCGAAGCAGAGCAGCACACGGAAACACCGTTTACCTTCCCGCTGGAGCGGTACCTATTTATCTACTTGCACTTTGGCGTGCTTTCGAACTGCTAGGTGGGCAGGAGCTGGGACCGAGCAACGGGAGCTCAACCCCGTGGCAGGGATTCGAACCGCCGACCTTCTGATCAGCAAGCCCTAGGCTCTGTGGTTTAACCCACAGCGCCACCTGGGTCCCCTCTACTCAAGAGTACACTCAACTAAATTAGACTTGTTATGTTCAGCGGGTCTACTCTGATTTAGACTTACTTGAATGTAACCCTTTGTGTTGAAGTATGTTCTATGCTTGGTTTTGTGAAAACAGAATTTGTGAGATAAATTCATTTGGGGTGGGTTCTGCATCCCTAGTCAGAGACACAGAGTTGCGCCCTGCAATTAAAATCATTCTGCTTAGATTCACCTCACATGTGAGTGTGCTTTAGAGAACAGAGTATTGGACCTGCTTGAAATGCAGAAGTAGTACTCTTAGATGAGTTATTGATATGCAGGTTAATATTTACAGCTGATTGTTGTGTCTTCTTTTCTAGGGATGTTGAAGCAGGGCCCCTGCAGCAGCCAGCTGGGTCTGAGCCATAGAAAAGGTAGAGAATGTTATCACTTGCTTTATGACAAGCCAGCTGCAATTCCAGGATGCTCGACTGGGAGGTAAAATGTGAGCGCTTTCATCTCTATTATCATTATTAACCATGTTCAAAGCAATTTTGCTTGAATGTTTGTGGTTGGTGGAAACGTTTCTCGCTTCTGCCGTTTCTTAGAGCTGATAATTCTCATGTTACTAGTTTATTTATTTGGGAGAGAGTTGATCAGCTCTCAGGGTTCACTTTTGATATATATAAACATTGGTTGCATCTTGGAAGTTTAACTGTGATGCACATATCTAATGCTCTGTTTGAAAAGAAGTCTTTGAAATAATAAGTTACAGGTGGGTAGCCGTGTTGGTCTGCCATAGTCGAAACAAAATAGAAAATTCTTTCCAGTAGCACCCTAGAGACCAACTGAGTTTGTTCTTGGTATGAGCTTTCGTGTGCATGCACACGAAAGCTCATACCAAGAACAAACTCAGTTGGTCTCTAAGGTGCTACTGGAAAGAATTTTCTATTTTGTTTTGAAATAATAAGAGAATGCTTCAGTGTGCCTCATCTTAATGGAGTTGAAAATAATAAATTGCTCTGAGATTCTTTGTTTTCAGCCCATTCCTAATAAGTGCGTATTGACTAGGCCAGGCTTCCTCAACCTGTGACCCTCCAGATGTTTTTGGCCTACAACTCCCATGAACCCTAGCTAGCAGGACCAGTGGTCAGGGATGATGTGAATTGTAGTCTCAAAACATCTGGGGGCCCGAGGTTGAGGAAGTCTGGATTAGGCTATTAAATGAAAATGCATTTGGCTGTTGCAGTCAGTACTGGAAAGAACTTTCCACCACTCTTGGAGCTCTTCATCTGTTTCTCAGGATGGTTTCCTCTACTGCCTGGTCCCAAATATTTCTACAGGGTTATAAAGTGAATGATGTCTCAGGCAAGAGAAAGCTGTTGTTTCTACAGACTTTGCCAGCAGCTGATTGGGTTCTCCCACAATTTTGGGATCCTCCTTCTCCTTTGCCTCTTGTGATTTTCTAACTGTGCCCTTGCCTTCCTTCTGGTCAGTTCCACTCCCACTGAACTGTACTAACTATAAAGGTAAAGGTAAAGGGACCCCTGACCATTAGGTCCAGTCGTGTCCGACTCTGGGGTTGCGGCACTCATCTCGCATTACTGGCTGAGGGAGCCGACTTACAGCTTCCGGGTCATGTGGCCAGCATGACTAAGCCGCTTCTGGCAAACCAGAGCAGCGCACAGAAACGCCGTTTACCTTCCCGCTGGAGCGGTACCTATTTATCTACTTGCACTTTGATATGCTTTCGAACTGCTAGGTGGGCAGGAGCTGGGACCGAGCAATGGGAGCTCATCCCGACGCGGGGATTCGAACCGCCGACCTTCTGATCAGCAAGCCCGAGGGGCTCTGTGGTTTAACCCACAGTGTCACCCGCGTACCATACTAACTATAGCTGTGGTTAATTAGAACTGTTGATCACACCAACCAGCTTCGCAACACAGCTTAGCTCAGTTCTGATGAAAGTCTTTTTGGCTGCAAAAAGATTAAGCTGTGTTTCAGAATGCCTCACTTGACTCCTGCCAGCTCTTCTCTGGATCCTTCCTTAATGGCCAGCCGAAGAGACCTGTGAGCCATAGCATGTGGCCCTCAGCAGCCACAGTCTTGTAGTACAGCTAGAGCTTTGGAATGCCATCATCAGAGTAAATGTTGGGTGATCAGAGGAGGTTTTTTTTAAAAAAATAATAATAATATTTATTAAGGGTTTTTCCAATTAAATCCAAATTACAATACATGATTAAATTTAATCAAAAAAAATTTTAGTCGTGATCAGAGGAGGTTGCAACCAGGCCTTTCTACGGCATGGGTCGTGGGCCATTTGAATCAGGCAGAGGGTGCAGGTATTTGCATAAAACCCCTGGAGAAATGACTTTTTGTCTGTGATGTGCCTGATTCAACCTCAAAGAGCCTTGAGAGCACCTCATGCCGTGAGAGTCGAGGGGATGTTGTTTAGCTGCCCGTTGAGCTGTGGGTTCCTTCGGAAGAGCTCCAAGACAAAAGGCAAAGATTGGCAGGCGGCCAATGGAGCACCAACTGAGAAGAAAATAATCAAGGAGGGATCTTGGAAATTACAGACCTGTCAACTGAAATTTTGTCCTCAGCAAATTGGTAGAAAGCATCTTTGTCTCAAAGGCTCATAAGCTAATGGGCACTGTGAGACTGAGGAATGAGGAGAAAGACAACAAAGGTGGACATTGTTGTGGTGTGGATGATAACCAGAATGGAAGTGGCATCAGGAGGGAGGTCCTCAAAGGTGAGTTTCGCTGCCTTAAATCCCCTGCTATGGCAGCCTTTGGCAGGGAGCCTAAAATTGAATCACAGAAGTAGAGTTAGAAGGGACACCAAGGGTCATCTAGTCCAACCCCCCACAATGCAGGAATCTCAACCAAATAATACATGACAGTTGACCACCTAACCTCTGCTTAAAACCCACCAAGGAAGGAGTGTCCATCACCTCTCATGGAAGTCAAGTCTTTTCCATCATTGAAAAACTCTTAATGTCAGAAAGTTCTTCCTTATATTTAATCAGAATCTCCTTTCTTATAACTTGAATGCATTGCTTCGGATCCCAGCCTCCAGAGCAGGTGGAAACAAGCTTGTTCTATCTTCTGTGCTGCAGTCCTTCAGATATTTGATGGTGGCTATTATATCCCCTCTCAGTCTCCTCTTTACCAGGTTAAACACACACAATTCCCTCAGTCGTTCCTCATCCGGCTTGGTTTCCAGATGCTTAATCATCTTGGTCACCTTCCTTGGCACGCCTCCCAGCTTCTCAATATCCTTCTTAAATTGTGGCGCCCATAACTGGACTCTGGACTCCATGTGCAGTCTGACCAAGGCAGAATAGAGCAGGAGATGGAAACAAAGCTCTTGCAGCAGGAGGAAGGACAGCCTGCTGGTCTTTCATGTATCGCTCCTGGGCATCTCCACATATATAGGCCTGGCAGCAGCCTGTCTCTGTCCCTATTTTCTGGTGACACTGGGTGACTTCAAGGTGGTTTGGAATGGCTTCCTTAAAAACTTCACGTTGGGGGGGCTACCTCTGAACACTCCTACTGCTGTGGCCCTTGAGACAGGAGGTGTCCTTTGTGGGAATGTTTTGGGATGCAGGAGAGGATATATTGTTTAAGATATCCTATTCCAATTTGTATTTACAAGTCCCAGAAATTAGTGAAGTTCTCATTCCCCTTTTAAACACACACGCAGCAGATAGCTTGCTGAGGTTTGTTAAAACCTCTGTAATAAATGTCCTGGTATTTCCCCCATTAATCCCTCTCAAAATAAGACAGTACACAGTCTTCTATAAAAGTATAAAAAGAGTTTACTCACGAGAAATCATCTGTTCACAATTAGATCCCAGATGGCAGACTTAAACTTAGTAAAAGTTACATTTACTCAGGAGATTGTTCCATAAGGGAAAACAGTTCGTTTGTGGTCTCTTGGCTGGAGAACATCTCAGTGGTGCTCCTTCCTTGAGAGCATAGTTCAAAAAAGAGAGAGATGGAAACTGGTCCTTGTGGTTTTGTGTTAACCTGCCCAGGTGAGACCACACCCATCTCCAGTTACACAAAGGATGTCCATCCCAGTCAAGGAAAAACAGCAAGTTCCGACTGGCTGGCCTAGAGTTCCCCTTCTATGTCCATGCTAGCAATGTTGTGTTTGACTGCTCCTGTGCTTTACATCCCACAGCCTTCAGGATGGCTGGAGGCTGCAGCGGATGCCTTACTTGGACAGACAGCAGGATGCATGACCATCTCACATCTGTCCCCACTGGTCCATGTCTGTGCTTTGGGCACATTAAGTTGTGGAAGAATATGGGAGAGGAGGCTGGACAGAGCAGGTTCTGCTGCCACTTGTCCTCTTTGTGGGAGTCAGGGCCACCATTGGGCCAGCAGCACAGCTTCTGGGTGGGCTCAGATTGCTTCCATGCTTCCCAGGGGCACTGGATGCTGCTGAGCAGACCTACGGGGATGCAGCCCCCTTCCTCACCACCACAACACACCTGATTGTGCCTCATCCCCAGGGCTGGGTGGTAGGAGGCGAAAGAGTCTTGCCAGCATCGTCTTCCAGCTCATTTGCTGAGTCCAGGAATTCCTGCAGCATCTACGTGCTGTATATAAAACAGTTTTATGGATTGTGTTTCTGTGAGCTTTCTCAAACTGGATGCAACTGGGAACCCTTTAGGAAGATGGATTGGCTACCATGTGAGGTGTTTGCCTACAATAAGCCATGGAATCGACACGGAGAAATTCTGCAGGAGAAAAGGAAACCACATGACAGATACTGAATGCTGCAAGGCAAGGGGGAACCACTTTGGGGGGACGGTTGAGCTCAATATACTTCTGTGGCTGCTGCATTCATTTTGTAAATCTGATACGGTGGTTGGGGCCCTCACTTCTGCCTGAAAGCTCTCTGGTCAATTAGGCATAATGTCCGGTAAGTTATAAAGATGCCTCTGATGGTGGCAGATAATCCTGGCCCCTCTGACTACTCTGGGGCAAACTGATGTTCAGCCACAGGGATTCAGAGTTGATCTATGAATGGGACTTTAGCTGGTTCTGGGTGTAACCAGCCCTGCTCCCCATCTCCCTGCCCTTTTGGTGAGGTTTCTGCTGGAGTAGCAAGTGCAGTGCAGAGCCATGAATGGAGACTGCAGAGGTGCTGCCCTGGCTGGGTAGATTTCCACAAGCAAGAGATTAATGCTGATGACAAACACTAGCAGCTCTTTGAAGGAGGATTGTTGCAATGCATTGTATAATGTCTTGTAATGAAAATCCATGGGCAGATTTATCCTCCAGCATTTTTAAACATTTCAAGGAAGACTGCTTAATGATCTGCCCTTTGTGCTGGGCTGTCCTCCGTTCGTCAGGGGCAGCTGCCTTGTGCCTAGTACATTTGTTATGTTATTTCCACTAATAAGTGCATTTTTATGCACAATTCACCCTACTATATGCATTTTTGAACACATGACTTGGCTGGGGAATGGCATTGCAAAATTTGGAGAAATGCAGGTTTTGAAGGAGTGTGTTTTACCTGATGTATTGCTTCAGAATGTGTGGATCACGTAGTTTTGCTTTGGAATGTGAACGGATTCGGATTCCCCCCCCCCCATCCCTCCCAGGAAGGACCTGCATCTGGAAAAATGTCCTCTTTTGCTTCGGGTGGTGCCAGATGAGGGAAGTACAGAAGGAGCCCAGCCTAGAGACCAGGCAGCCTTGTCTGCCTGGGCAGAGATCATACTCTGTCTGCTCCCGGGAAAACCCATCTCTCTTGAAGCCTTGGAGATGTGGGAATGTTTAGGGATGCAGGAGAGGATCTATTGTTTAAGATACCCTATTCCAACTTGTGTTAACAAGTCCCAGAACTTAGCAGAGTCTTACATCCCCCTTTTAAACACACACAGCGGATAGCTTGCTCAGGTTCGCTAGAACCTCTGTAATAAATGTCCTGGTATTTCCCCCTTTTAATCCCTCGTAAAATAAGACACGACACAGTCTTCTATAAAAGCATAAAAAGAGTTTACTTACAGATGTCCTGTTCACAATAAGATCCCAGAAGGCAGACTTTTAGCTTAGAAAATAGTATACACGTGGAGACTATATCCATATGGGAGAAAGCCCCTCTCTTGGAGCATCTTTGCCCTAACTAGATGTTGCTCTGCCGAGGAGCCGATCCAAAAGAGGAAGATGGAGTCTGGCCCCTGTGGTTTTGTGTTAACCTGCACAGGTGAGGCCACAACCATCTCCAGTTACACAGAGGAAGTTTTGTCTCAGCCCAGGAGAACAGGAAGTTCCGGCTGAAGGACTGAGACCACCTTCATGTCCACTCTAGCGATGTTGTATTTGACTGCTCTCGTGTTTCACATCCCACAGGAGAGGCAGGGTTAGGGGTTCCCTAGCAGAAACATCTCACAATAACCCAATGGGTTGTGCAACCTCTCCGGCAGCGGGGAGCCTCTGCTGCTCTTTTGAATCAGCTTGGCAGGAGGAGGGACACTGTTCCCTCAGCCCTGCAGCCGAGTCCCCTGATTTGTTTAGCTCTCTCTTTTCTAAAGATTTGTGGGGGTGTTATTTATTGCTGGTTTTATGGTTGGTCACTGTATTAGGAGTGTTGTATAGCTCCCAAGACAGACCTGTAACTGAATTACTGGCCAGCTGTGCCTCTTTCCAGGGAGGTTGACATAGCTGGGCAGAGCCTGCCAAGGAAGCTGGAGGGTTTTGTGGACTCTGCTAGCACAGATGGGGCAGGAGGAGAGATGAGTGAAGAACTGGGAGCCCCTTGAATCTGTGTCAACCAGCCAGCCAGAAGCCCCAGAGATTGCATTGGGTGGGGAAATTCCCCTTGGCATATCGTAGAGGGTGCCCCCTTGCAGCACTTTGTAAGGGGCTCTCTGTATACTTCAAATTCATCTCTAAGAGGAATGTGGGGCAGGCATATTAGGGAACTCTCCCCTCCCCTTTGGACATGGTAAGTGAGGGGTGTGGGATGTGAAACACGGGAGCAGTGAAGTACAACATCCCTAGAGTGGATATAGAAAGTGGATGTTTGATTCAGCCAGCCGGAACTTCCTGTTTCTCCTGGGCTGGGACAGACTTGCTCTGCATGTGACTGGAAGTGGGTGTGGCCTCACCTGTGCAGGTTAAACAAAAGCAAAGAGTCCAGACGCCATCTCTCTCTTTTCAACTTCACTCTCAAGCAAGCAACATCTGCTTAGCCAAAGATGCTCTCTTGGCTTCCAGCCAAGAGAGGAGAAAGAACTATCTCCCATATGGAATAGTCTCCAAGTATGTAACTTCACTAAGCTTAAGTCTGCCTTCTGGGATCCTTTTGTGAACAGATGTGTAAGTAAACTCTTTTTATACCTTTACAGAAGACTGTGCCGTGTCTTATCTTTTAGGAGGAAATAAAGGGGGAAATACAGGACAATATTATTATAGAGGTTTTAGCGAACCTGAGCAAAGCATCCTCTGTGTGTTTAAAAGGGGAATGTAAACTCTGTTGATATTATTGAACTTGTAAACACAAGTTGGAATAGGCTATCTTAAACAATATATCCTCTCCTGCATCCCTGAACATTCCCACAAGGGGTGCTAAGACATACATTTGAAAACGGGCTTTCAGAGTGAAGAGAGACGTTTTGTCCCTTTGTTCTAAGTGCCGAAGGAACAAGCCAGGTGGCAACTACAACTCCTGCTGGCTTTGACTTGGAGGGTGCAAAATATGAAAATTTACAAGCTATCAGAGAGCAACTGCAAGGAGAGGTCAGGCTGTGTCTCCACCGAGATCAAGGTTCCACAAGGACAGTACTTGCCCCTGCTCACCCTTATTGGCCCTATGTGAAGATGCCACCCGGGATTTGAACCTGCAACCTTCTGCATGTCAAGCAGGCACATCATCATTCACTGAGCTGCAGCTGCCCTGCCCCCTTGGTCAAAGGACCAAATATCCTCATAGGGGGCAGCTCCAATCTCTTAATCATTTTGGTTGCTCATTTCTGATCCTTTTCCAACTCTATATTATCTTCTGTCAGGCAAGATGACCAGAACTGTACACAGCATTTCCAATGTGGTCACACCACAGATTTGTATAATGGCCTTATGAGATCGGCAGTTTTACTTTCAACCCTTTTCCTAATGATCGCTAGGGTTGAACATTGCCTTTTTCACAGCTGCTGCACACTGGGTTGACGAATTCATCACTATGCGGTTCGAATCCCTGCCACGGGGTGAGCTCCCGTTGCTCGGTCCCAGCTCCTGCCCACCTAGCAGTTCGAAAGCACGTCAAAGTGCAAGTAGATAAATAGGGACTGCTCCAGCAGGAAGGTAAACGGTGTTTCCGTGCACTGCTCTGGTTTGCCAGAAGCAGCTTTGTCATGCTGGCCACATGACCCGGAAGCTGTCTGCGGACAAACGCCGGCTCCCTCGGCCTATAGAGCGAGATGAGCGCCGCAACCCCAGAGTCGGACACGACTGGACCTGATGGTCAGGGGTCCCTTTACCTTTACCTTTATCCACTATGACCTCAAGATCTCATTCCTGGTCAGTTTATTGAATTTATATACCGCCCTATACCCAGAGGTGTCAGGGTGGTTCACAGAACAAATACAGATGCTGGATTTTCCATGACTGTTTGACACGTATTTCCACTTTCAAATGTTGCCACCCTGGGCTCCTTGTGGGAGGAAGGTGGGGTGTAATAATGCTGAGAATCAAAACAGGCCACCAGGAGTGTGGTGCAGCCAGTGGCGAAGGAAGGGGGTGCGGAGGGTGCGGTCCGCCTCGGGTGTCATCACTGAGGGTGTGTGTGACAATATGAACTTAGAAAAAAAAAGGCTCGTGAAACTTTTTAGGAGTGGTGTGGTGACTTAGGCGCCTGCAGGTTCCACGCTGCCTGAAACGGCAGCATGTGACTAAGTGACTTGCGTCTGCCTCTCTCTCAGCCACCCTAGAGCTGAGGGGGAGGCGGTGGAGAGGCTCCAAGCGTTGGAGAGGCTCACCCCGCCCCCAGCGGCAGGACAAACTCTCCCCCACCCACCGCACCAGGCACCCGAGCGGCTAGCTAGCTACGCCGCTGGGTGCAGCCAACAGCTTGGGGCCTGGCCCACAAATCCACAGCTCTGGCCTGCACCCCTATAAGGTGTCCTTTTCTGAAAGCAGAGCCCCTTCCAAGGCACAGGGAAGGCTTAGCTTAGCTGCACCTCATTTGCCGCAGATAGGCTCTCACACAGAACCAACCATCATCACTGAATTTATACTAGGGGCTGGGCACATTTTGTCCCCTAATTCTGAATGCAAAAGAAAAGAGGCGGATGGGAGCCTGTCCGTATCCTGACCTGCAAGGGGTGCGGGAGAGCAGGCAGTGAAGGGTGTGTGTGATTTTCTCCTGTGCTGCAATGTAACATTGCAGCTTGAGCCATCGTCCATCTCCAATGTTTTGCAAATGAAATTACCATGAAGTTATTTACTCTCCGGGGATTACCGAGCTCTTCTTGGCTTAGTTCTATCCAGCTAAGGAATCTGATGTGTAAGAAAGCTCCCTCCTCCCCCCCCCCCGCCTCTCCTCAGCACACATTTTGTTCCACGTTTTGCAAGCTGGTGATACTGATGAGGTTGGAAAGTTGTCTTTTGGAGTTAAGGATCAACTCTGGTCTTAATTATGCTGACAGCGGTTGCTTTCTGTAGGGCTCCAGTGGGCGGATGGAGGCGTGGGTCCCCTCCAGCAGGTGAAGAGAAAAATTGTATTCCCTGCGAACTCTTCAGCCTCCCAGGCTAAAAGTCAAGAGCAGAAAAAACCCAGTTTCTTTGCATCTGGAATTTCATTTGTAGTAAAGCAATTTCACTGTAGCAGTGAAGCGTATAAAAATCACTCTAATTACGTAGTATAGAAATGTCATCTGTTGGTAGCTGATGTCGGATTATTTGTCTGGGGGAATCTCTGCTATGTATGCATGCTGTGGAAGCATTTTTATTAGGAAGGCTGGAGTTTCCAGTTCTGCCCCCCTACCCAGGCAGCAATACAGGCATTTGCAAATAACACTCTTCATCATTTTCTTTCCACCCCTAATGCACCCAACAGTTCTCAACAGCAATGCTTTCCAGGGCCTGGGTTAAACTAGACATCAGGGAAGCAATGCCTAAGAGGTGCACTCGTAAAAGGGGTGGTTTTCAGATGGCCCACAAGTTCCCCCTGCCATGGAAACAAACTGGTCTGGTTGTCCTGGCTCCAGTCTAGATGTTCCATCAGTGGGCAACAAGGTTCAATGGTCTTGATCCAAATGCTACACTTATTCAGCATTTCTGACTTGTGAAGGGGGGGGGGTCGAGAGAGATACAGTTCCCAATGCGCCTGTAAGGCTGCCATTCAGCCCTGTCCACACGAGCAAAGAGGCCCTCACTGTTATAACATGCTGGATTGTGACAAGTTACCTTGGCTGGGAGGGATCTGGAGGGAGGGGAAAGCCTTTTTATGAAAGACCCGGTCAACCAAACCATAAGCAGGGGCGCTGCAGATGTCAGTCAAGCTGCATTCCTCCCTCCCGCCCCCACCAACTTTTGTCCAAAGAAGAGGGTGCCCCTCCCCTTCCAAACCTTGTTATCTGCAAACCTATAATACTCCCCAGACATGATTTGCTAAGACCAAAATGGACAGTTGGCTGGCAAGACTAGTTCTTTATGGTCTTTTAATTCCAAGGCAGATCAATAACCTTGTAATTGACTTTAACAGATGCTCATATATACTCCATGGGATTGTTTCATAAGCCATGAGCTGCACAGCACCAGGCAAGAGGCGCCAAATCTCTCCCGAATTGAGCTCAGGCCCCAACACAAAAAAGTACGTGGGAAGTTTCTGCAGAGGAAGGCTGAGCCCATGAGTGGCAGGAACGAAACACCACCACATATATTTATAACAAAACACACACACCCTCTTACATGTAACTTAAAATAAAAGTCCTGGCAGTTCGTGAAACATTTTCAGACTGATAGAAGAAGAAATGAAGCTCAAAATCTGGGAGCTGCTGGCCCCAAGAAGAACACGGTTCCGTCAGCCGCACGTGAGACATCTGCTTCTTCAGCCTTTTCCAGGAATGTGAGGAGCTGCTGTAGAACATCTTTTGCTCACTGTTCCTTTCTTCCTGGAAGGCAGAGCCTTCTCCTCTTTTGGCTGCTCTCTATTCACTTTGGAAGCGACGGCATCACCTCCCCAAGGCCTCGCTGGTGCAAAGATCACTGATTCCCCCACCCGCACAGAGCTGCAGGCTTTAGAGCATGCACAGAGAACCAAAGTGGTGCAAATTCTCTCTGCACATGTTCAGAGTGGAAGACTGAATCTGTCCCAGGTCCCACAGTCGGCTCTGGCATTTTGACAGTGCAGGAAGGAACCACCATTACAGCCCCCCCCGGGAGGAGGGATGCCTTCAGTTGGTGCTGGAGGCCTGTTGCTTTGCCTTATAGGCACAACTGCCCTTGGGTTGCTGCTAGTTTATTACATGGCTTTATCTGTCATTTCTCTCCATCTCTTGAGGTATCCCGAGATTCCCCCAAGGGCAGGAACGCGCAATACAAACGGAATGAAGAACAAAACAAGGTCTTCCACGTATTAAGGCAGAAGTTTACACCGACTCCTCCATATTATTACTGATATTGATATTTGCATCCCTAATTGTCCGCTTGCTTGGGAGGGATCTGCAAGCGAGCGCTGTTTTCGGAAGGAAGCCCCCTCCCCCGTTTCCTCCACCTTTTCAGAAGCAGGAGAACAAGAGAAACCTGCAGAGCGCGCCCACCCCCTACCAGGCCCGGCCTGGCCTTCCTTCGGGAGCCGCCTGGTGGGAGAGGGCGCGTAGTAGCAGCGGAAGGGGTTCCCCCACCCGCTGGCGGCACGTGGCCCTGGAGGGCCCGGCTGGCCTCGCTCTGCCGCCGGACCCGGAGCTCCCGAGGCGGCGCGGCCAGCAGGGGGAGGCGGCTGCGTCGGGGCGGGCGGGGAGAGAGGAGGAGGAGGAGGCGCCGAGGAGGCGGAGGCGCTGCAGTAGCAGCGGAGGACGACGACGACGAGGAAGGCAGACGACGAAGCTGCCGAGGCGCGCGCTGCTCCGCTCCGCTGTGCCTGGCGAGCAGGCGAACCAGCAACTGGCTGCTGCCACGGGCGCGATGGGTGACCGAAGCGGCGCGGCGTGGACTCCTTTCCTCGGAGCCGGCCGTGGAGGCGCCCTGCTCCGGCCGCTGACAGGAGCCGCCGCCGCCGCCGCCACCACCACCGTACATTGCCCGGTAAGTCGGCGGAGGGACGGCGGAGGCTGGGCCGGGCAGCGCCGCGGAGAGACGCGCAGCTCCGGGCTCGCTCGCTGGCCTGGGAGGCGCCAGGCGGCGGCGGCGGCCCCGGGAGTGAGGCAAGGCAGCCGCCGAATCCTAAGGGAACCCAGCCGCCCTCCCGGCGCGTCCCCACGAGGCGGGCAGGAGCAGCAGCGCCACACGCCTCGCCCCTGCCTGCTCCCCGCCTGCCGACGGGCAGCCTCGCTGCCGGTGCCACTCCGGGCTGAGAAGGCGCCGCGGCGGGCTTCCTCGCCTCCCCGCTTCGCGACCCCGTCGGCTTCCAGCTCCCTCGGAGTCTCCCCTCGCGGCGGATGGTGGTGGTGGGGAATTAAATGCCGGCGTGGGGCTGGGGGGCTCTCCCACGGTGGAGAGGTAGTTCCCTGGACTCTTATGTGAGCTGCTGGAGTATGGAGGGGGAGAGAATCCTTGATGGTGACTTCCAGTGTCAGTGGAGCCCCCCCCCCCCCATCGTCTCCGGACGGATCCACGGAGCTTTGCGAAAGAGGCTCTTCCTGAGCGAGGACAAATCGAGGGCTGGCGATGGGCAGGCGGCGGCGGTGGACGGAGGAGCAACGTCGAGATGTTGCCCGATGTCAGTTTTCCCTTTGCAGGCTTGCTGAGTTGGATTCAGCGCCCGCCCCCCGCCCTCTCCCCCGAAAGAGGCGATTGATGGAGCAAAATGGTTTAATGTTGGAGCTCTCCGTCCGTCTCCTGCCGGCGAGTTGCAAAGCGGGCAATAGATCAGGGCGCATTAAAAGCAAGCGAAGAATTAGTGAGATGGAAAGGACTCCTAATTACCCATCGGAGTTGACTCCAAAGTAACATCACAGGACACAAACATGCCTTCCTAAGCAGGGGAGGGTTCGCTAGGACATTGGCATAGCCCCTTCTTTTTGGTTCAGATCCTTCTGCCCCAGGGGACAGCTGTGCACACTCATTCTGCACTCATGTCCTCAGAAGCCCCTTTTCTTTGGATCTGGGAAACCCTGATGCTGCTGGAAGGTGCTGTGAGAGGATCTCCCCTGAGCCCTGTGCTTGGCCGCAGAGCTGTGGGGAGTCTTAGCACCAGCAGGGGCCGGGCTGCTTGGCAGGAATGTGTCTACACTGCCAGTTGTCACTGTTGTCCGGGAAAAGGGACGGTGGCTGTGGCAGCAGCTGGGTGGTACCAAGCCACCATCCTGCTGGCATGTGGCCGGAGTAGGATGTGTGCTGCTGTTGTTGTGTGCCTCCCGGCCCTGTGCCCAGCTCTTCTGCTGTCCTCAGGGTGTCTTCCCAAGAGATTCCTTTCAGCCTCTCGCTTCTGAGCGATACTAGCAAACCATGGAATGTGGCCAAAAGCTGGTTTTGAGCCTAATGTCTACCAGTCATGTGGCTGCCAATTTGGGGCCCCCAATTCTGTTTCGCATTGTGGGATGGGGGGGGGGAACCTCCGCTACCACCAGTGTGCAAACCCAGCCAGGACCGGGAGGGGTCTGGCTTCTTCACACAGAATTGGGTTCCTGGGGTGAATCCGGAAATCTTTTGGCAAGGCTCTCCTGCAGTGGCTGTTATTGCTATATCCTCTTGAGAGCATAACTGGAGACATTATCCATAATGCATCTAATTTTGGCCAGGTGTTGGACCCATGTCAGGTTTTTCTCACCAGAGTCAAAGTCACCCCAACCCTCCTCGATGGAGCAAGCAGACCCCTGTGATCCAGTAAACAATCCAGCCCCATAATAAGGTATTGAGTGTATTTGCAGCATGACTCTGCAGTTAGCGGGGATTCATTGATGTGGCCTGTTCTGGTGGCAAGGTGGGGGGAGACTAAGAGAGAGCAGTGGGCAGTATCACTTTCCCCAGAAACTTGCATCATCTTTCTCTGCGTAAACCTTGTGTTGGAGTTTGTAGGTGAGGTGGGAGCTAAAACCAGCTTTGGAACATGCTTGGAGCCAGAGGGTCAGAGCCCCAGAGTGATGTGACTGACAACCCACAGCAGATTGCGCACCTGATCTTCTGACTTGTGGCTGCAGCTTGGTCCTGACCTAACAGGGCTGGAGATCAGGCTCAGAGAGGGTTTCGGCTCAGATGCCGACCACTCCAGGGGCTGGTGGGTGCCTGCCTTCTGCTGTGTGTGGTTATCATTCTCCCAGCAAGTTCCTGAGCTGGTTGCTTATTTTCATCCAAGGATTTCTGCTGAAGGAGATTGTGGGTTGGGGATGCCTGTTGATAATCCAATAACAGCTTTCTTCCCCCCCTCCCCATACCAATGAGCATAGCTGTCAACTTTTCCCTTTTCTTGCGAGGAATCCTATTCGGAATAAAGGAATTTCCCTTTAAAAAAGGGAAAAGTTGACAGCTATGCCAATGAGTGGCATGTGCAAGGAAAGGCCTATTTCAAACCAGTCTCTGGAGTGTGGCAACTGAGCACAAAGCTCCTTCTCCTACACTTCCTTTCGTTTGCCCTGCTCAAGGCAGGGGTCAAGGTCCAACTGGGAACTCGGCTTGCCCTATGACCACCAAGCCTTATCCCCTGGGTTTGGTTCTGCTGTGGGCCAGCCTGGATGGAGCCTTTCCCCCTCTGATGCCTGAGAGTTTGAAATGCATTCACAGTTGTTGTTTTCTGGGACTTGTCACATGCCTTATAACGGTGTACCAAGAGAGACTCCCTACATCTCTTCCCACAAGTCCTGGATATAGCCTATCTGAGGGATGGAGAACTTGGAGCACTCCAGATGATGGTGGCTCCCAGTCTCGGTCATCCTGACCAATGGTCAGGGAAGGTGGAAAAAGTAGTCTTGCAACAGACTCCCACAGCCCTGACGCACACTTTCATTCAAATGGGTTAAGTCTGCAGAACCCTATTAGTAAAGCTGTCAATATCATGTTAATTGGGCACTGGACATCATGCCAAGAGGCACTCCTGGAAGTCCTTTGCACACTTGTTGAAACGACAAGTGCTTTGAGGAAATGCAAAACTTCCCTTGGCCAAAATATCCTTGGCATCCTCAGTGTCCCTCTTTTGCTTTCCCTTCTGGCTGATGAATGTAAATAGCACCAGAGAGAGTGACCCAAAAGCAGCCAAAGGGTCAACACCTCTTTGGCCTTTAGAAGCTTCTTCTTGGTATTCCAGTTTTAAAAATATGCCACTTTCCTAATAGGGGACAGCTGTCCCCCCCACTTAAAAGGACATACCCTATTGATGCATTTCTCCAAATTCCCAAAAGATCAGAGTTCCCCCAAAATCACCCCCCATTCCTTCACTATCTAAAGCTCTTAAGCACCCTGCTTGCCCCCATCCACCTGTGGCTTATCTCCCTGAATCCACCCTCTCCTCCCGTACCCATTCATTTGCCCCATATAGATGAATTCAAAGAGGGGTGCTGACTATCCTCCCTCGGGCCCAGCGCACTCTTCCCATGATGGCTTTTGTCACTCCGCCAACCACTTCCATTTCAGTTGCAGGGTGCAGCTGGTCCCGGGAGCAGAACAGGGGCAGGATGGCAGCCCCTGCTACTGCAGATCCCCGTTCGTTCCCCCAAATGAGTCAAGGGGTTTTCTTTCCCTGAAAGAAGCGCATGAAGTTGGCCTGGCCAAGCTTTGGCAGAGTCATCCTGCCTGCCCTATTGGGGGAGAACATAGTGGGGAAGCCGGGGCCACAAAGTGAGGAGTGGGTGGGTAGGAGCCCAGAAGCACATGGGTGAGAGGGAGACAATGCCCAAAGGCAGCACGAGTCAGCAGGGAGGCGGCAGCATCTCCCATCAGTAGAAAGAGAGATTTCCTAAGTAGAAACACCACACAACTCCCTTTTAAATCTGAGGATGCTCCAAACGCCCCCCCCTCCCGCCTTCTCTCCTGTGTCATTTATGAATCTTGTTCCTGCATGAGAGAGGAACCCAACCCAGTAGGAAAAAAGGGAGATGGAATGGGGAGCAATTTTGACTCTCATAGCTGTTTAAATCTATGAGGCTTTTCCACTTGATTGAGAGATGTGGAAAATTAAAATGTCATTAAAAAGAAAATTAAAATGTCATCCTGAGCATCACTTCCAGCGACACCCCTACGGTCAGGATGCGATGTGTCAGTTTAGAAGCTCCTTATTCAGAAACTCCCATTGAAGTCCCATTGATTTGGTAATTTGAAGGCTCTTGACCACATGGAATGCCAAGAGCCACCACGGTCTGGCACAGACTGCCGAGGCCACCTCACTCCTGCCCTTCTGTCGTTGTATCCTCGTGTTACTGTCTTTCTCAAATGGTGAGTGCCCATCAAAGACCTCATAACCTGTACTTCTGTCTCCTGCTGATGCTCAGCTCTGCATCCCGCCGTCAGTTTTGGCGAGTGGAATTCATTTTGCGTTACATGGAGTCTGTGCTACCAAATGAGAACTGTGTGCTGATGAGCTTCTCTGAGATCTGCCTTGGATTTCTTGACTCCTCGTTGACATTTGTGCTCCACTGAACTCTCCTTAATCTTTCCCATGGATAGCAAAGCACGAATGGGTTGGGGGCTGGGCTGGGAGCAGCCAGATGTACGCAACCTCTGCCTTTCTCCTGGGTCTTCCAAGCCTTGTGGCTAAATTGCAAGCACTGGTAGGTCCATTCTGGGAAGCTGCGTGCAGCAGAACAAATGAGATATTTCTGAATGAGCTGTTCTGACTTAGACAACCATTTCAGATGTTCAGTTTGCTCAAATATGCTTTGAAACCATATTTAAAAAATCTTGGTACTAAACACTGTGAACTTAATTGCAAAAATCAATATAAACGCATTAACACCCTGCATTAAAATAGTGGGGAAAAGGATAAATCTCAAGGATTAATATTATCCACAGGGTTCACAGGACAAGACTGTAGCAGCTTCTGAGTGGGGGGGGGACCTGTAACAGCTTCTTTGGGGGGGGGGTTGCCAGCAGCCTTGTTAGTCTGGCAGCAAAAACAGCCCAAAGGCCTTCAGACACCTGGAAGGCAGACATGCTGCTTATTGCGTCAGCTTTGTGGACACCCGTGTCCGCTTCATCAGAAGCAGGCTTGTTTCCTGATACATTTGTGCGTCTTGAAGGGTCCTTTGCTTGCTTCCTGCATGGCCTGAGAGCCGCCGTTCTTTCACTGCCTGCAGTTGCACATTGCATAACCACCCTTCGCATCGCAGGAGTCCGCGGCGGTGCCTGGCTGCAGGAAGTGCTCTTTGGCTGCTCTCGTTCTAGCCGAAGCGAAGGGCAGAACAGCTGAACTGTAAGAATCCGTAGGCAGAGGGGCAAAGCACCAGCCAAGCTGGCGACTGGCTGAGTTTGCAGAAAGATATCCAAAAACTTTGGGGTCTCTCTCTCTCTCTCTCTCTTTTAAGAAAGCTACACACGTACAAGTATCCCTACACGTCCTCTGTGCACTCCTCAAAGCAATTACTTGTAGGCAGTCTCCTGGAGTTAATGTGCCAACCTCACGATGCCGTCTGAGCGAAAGGGCTGCGCGTACTTCAGTCTTGCTGAATTTAGTCAGATTTGTTTCCAAGTAGGTAGGAGCTAACAGCCTCTCCTCCTCCTAGTCAAAGATCCCTCTTAACTCTAAAGCTGCGAGGTCTGAGTATATCAGAGTGTGCCATGAAGACTTCTTGCATGAAATAACTTCCTCTTGGTCGGCTTTTCATGTTTAGTTTAGAAGTCAGACTTCAGCAGCGCAGTTACAGGTAGGTAGCCGTGTTGGTCTGCCATAGTCAAAACAAAATAAAATACAAAAATTCCTTCCAGCAGCACCTTAGAGACCAACTAAGTTTGTTCTTGGTATGAGCTTTCGTGTGCATGCACACTTCTTCAGAAGAAGGAATTGCACACGCATGCACAGGAAAGCTCATACCAAGAACAAACTTAGTTGGTCTCTAAGGTGCTACTGGAAGGAATTTTTAATTTTATTTTGTTTCAGCAGTGCAGTTCTCCGAAGAACAACGGGCTGTATTAATATGCATACAAAAAAAGCAGATTATTCATATGTATCAGTTTCATTCTTTAAAACCCTATATTGCAAAATGTCAGGTGTCGTAAGCAAGCCACCACCATTTCTTGGGCACATATGTGAAATTGAAAATCTTGGTTTGGGAGCCATAGTAACACCTCTTCTTTCCTTCTAGATGCTACAGAGAGCGATGGGGAGCAGGACCCAGATTTGCTTCACCTGTGGACCTCCCTCAGGAATTGGTTTCTACTGATTTGCTGTCAGGCTATACAGAAACGGTGCCAGCGCCCAGGATTAGCCCTTGCCACTGTCAGCGCGATGACCGCCTGAAGACTGCGTTGGAAACCAGCATTCTCATGGATAGAAAATTGCCATCTCTGTGGGAAACGGCCCACTGAAATCACCCTCCATGGTTTCTGCTCTCTTTAAGAGCCTGATCTCTTCCTACATATATAAGATTTACAAAGGAATGTTTACAAAGAAATTGGGCAATAGTACAAAGAAGAAAGAGAGCTGCCAAAGCAAACCCGAACAAGACGTCCCCCAGGTTGGGCACATAAAGAACCCCAAGTTCTCAAACACTTTGAAAAGCACGGTCAAAAAGATCGCCAAGTGCTCCTCCGCCCGTAATTTGTCCACCGAAGAGGAGGAAAGCAACAGGGAATTCTCCCTCTCCCCGACCTTCAGCTATCGGGTGGCAATTGCAAACGGACTGCAGAAGGGTGTTTTCTTGACAAATAACAATGAGGACCCATTCCAAGATCTATCTTCCAACGAGAGCTCGTATTCAGAGTCCTTAAGCGAAGTCAAGGGCCCGAGTAAGGACCAAGCCTATTTGTCTCACACGATGCCGGTGAGACGCAACCGGAAGAGCCTAAACAGCCTCGCCCCGTCGGACGGGAGCTCTGACGGCGAGCGCACTTTGCACAGCTTGAAACTCGGGGCCTTGCGGAAGCTGCGGAAATGGAAGAAGAGCCAGGAGTGCGTTTCCTCGGACTCCGAGCTCAGCACATGGAAGAAGACCTGGGGCCTCAGGAGCAAGTCCTTGGACAGAACCGCTCGGGCCCCCAAGTCCAGCGCCCTGGAACCCAGCTTCAGTTCCACAGGCTGTATCAGCCAGACCCACGATGTGATGGAGATGATTTTCAAGGAGCTTCAGGGGATCAGCCAGATTGAAACCGAGCTCTCTGAGCTGCGGGGGCACGTCAACGCCTTGAAGCAGTCCATTGACGAGATCTCCAGCAGTGTGGAAGTCGTGCAGAGCGAGATCGAGCAGCTGCGGACCGGCTTCGTCCAGTCCAGAAGGGAGACGCGGGACATCCATGATTACATCAAGCAGATTGGGCACACGGGAAGCAAAGCCAGCCTGAGGTTTCTAAACGTCCCGGAAGAGAAGTTTGAAAATGTTGAGCAAGTGGTATGTAGAACTCTAGTGGAGAAAATGGGGTTTTCTGAAACCCCCAATCCTGTCAAGATAGAATTTGCCCAGCGGGTGGGGCAGCACAGGGAATGTCCCAACGCCAAGCCCAGGCCCATTCTCGTGTACTTTGAAACGCCCCAGCAAAGAGATTTAGTTTTGAAAAAATCTTACAAGCTGAAAGGAACTGGCATTGGGGTTTCAACCGATATCGTCTCTCACGAGACAAAAGAGAGAAAGGACAGAAGTCTGCCTTCATCGCAGACGTACGAGAGCATGGACATGAAACTGCTGCCCGTGGACCTCAAAACTAAAAGACACGCCTGGGAATCCCCTGACAGCAGCGACAGGGAACTGGAATCGGATATAAACCGGAACAGTTACGCGAAGATATCCAAATCGGCACCACAAATGAAAAGAAGTACCGCAAAAGCAAGAGAGGAGTCTTCAAATAGCAGAATCCTTAAAGGAGCTGCAGATGGCAACAGTGTCCCAAACAAAATAAATTATAATGAAGAGTCACCAGGGGCTGAGAGCCTGCAGGCAGAGTCCAAGGGCGGCTGTTACTCCAGCATGACCCCTCTCTGGCAGTCGCAGAATGACTTTGGAACGCTTAAGCTTAGCCGTTCAGAATCTGACTTTACTAAACTCTGCCAGTCATACTCCGAAGACTTTTCAGAGAACCAGTACTTCAGCAGAACCAATGGCAGCTCTCTCTTGTCTTCCTCTGATCGAGAACTCTGGCAGAGGACACATGAGGACCCGTCCAGCTGGGGGGGTGGTTCACAACAGCAGACGTTCAATCAAGGTGGCCACCCCTACAGGGTTGAGAATGAAGCGGAGAACACAGAAACGGTTGACAGTGGGCTCAGCAATGGGATCATGTGTGTGTCTGGAGACAGGAGTCATTACAGCAACTCTCAAGTCTCCTTGGAAGATGATCTTTCGCCATGGAAAGACTGGAATCAGCTGGAACAGAACACAGACTTGGGGTTAGATTCATCAACACAAGACGTTTTGGCTTATGACTTGAGTAGCTCTTCTGACCAACAGGTAGACTATGGTCAGATTTCTGACCTCCAGTATGACACAGAAAGTTATGATTTCGCCCTGGATAGCAACTCTCCCTCTGGCCCAGGGTTCAATAACGAAGCTGAGAGCCAGTGGATTGGCCAGTATGATGACTACCAGGAGACCAATGCCAACACCCTGTATCAGAACCAGAACAGGAAGCCCATAATGTACCGAAGCCAAAGTGAGCTTCCAAGCGACGACTCTGAGGAAGCGCCTCCTAAGTCTTGGCATAGCAGGCTGAGCATTGACCTTTCGGACAAGACATTCAGCTTTCCCAAATTTGGAAACACTCTGCAGCGGGCGAGGTCAGCCTTGGAAGTGGTATGGAATAAAAGCACACAGAGTTTGAGTGGGTACGAGGACAGCGGGTCATCTTTTATGGGGAGGTTTCGGACTTTGTCCCAATCCACTGCTAATGAATCCAGCACAACCCTGGATTCGGACGTTTACACAGAGCCTTATTACTACAAAGCTGAGGATGAGGAAGACTACAGTGAGCCAGCGGGAGAGAATGAAACGGATTATGTGGAAGTCATGGAGCAAGTTCTTGCTAAACTGGAGAACAGAACTAGTACCAATGAATCGGAGGAGCTGGTCCAGGAATACGAGCCGGAGCAGACTCCGTATGAAAGCCCTTGCGCTGTTTCGCAAGAGGACGACACTCCTGACGGCTATTTCGATGCCGGTGTGGTTGGTGGAGATGTGATGGAATTCGCAGAGGATACAGTTGTTGAAACAGAAGCAGAAGCGCAGGAAGATGAAAATCAAAATGTCCCCGAAGTCCCTGTTCAGATGCCAGTGAAAAAAATAGTTCGGCCATCTTTCAAAGAGGCTGCTCTGAAGGCTTACAGGAAGCAGATGAGTGAGCTGGAGGAGAAGATCCTTGCTGGAGGTACAGCACTTTTGACATTTTTAAATGCATAAGTGTGTATTTGTGTGTATCTATACATATGTAAAAAAACAAACACACACATCACTAAAGGACGTGCCTTGGGTTCTGTAGGTGCTGCTATTTCTCCTGTGGGATTCTGTATCACAGAAACTGTTTAACTTAAGGAAGAAGAAATGATGCTGCTTTCAGTAGGGGGATTTTGTAGCTTAACCCAAACATTACTAGTCGTCCGACCTAATCCACAATTCAGTTAAATCCAAAGAGTTCAGATGCTTCATCCCATTGAAATTGATTGAGTAAATTGGCTTAAATCCATCCAAGTGTGGCTAACTGAATTGTAAATCAAACTTTTTGCATGTATCCTCAAAAAAAGAATTACTTGATGGTTGAAATGTTAATCCTTTTTAATGTATCTAGCTCTGTCTTGAAGTGATGAATGCTTTACATATCATGTACTCAAACCCTTTCTAAAGTGCAGGATGGGAGCATCCTCATTCTGGAATCTTTTCTGTAAAAAAACAAACAAACCTGTGGGAGTTCTAGAACTGATTTCTCGAGATCTTTTTTGGCCTCTCCAATTCATTGAACAATTTGCTGTCATTTACTTAACTGTAAGTGGTCCTGATTGCATCCTAAGAAGAAAAGGAGATCTGACACACAAGAGAGGGAAATAAATGGTGTGCTTGTCCAGCAGAGATCAAAGAGGCTTCAGGAGAACTTTTAGGCCTTCAAACACTCCCTGAGCATCGGACCCAAATAGGGGACATGTTCCTATGGCTCTTGTTTCACGGGACCTCCAATTTATCAAATGCTCAGTTGCTTGAAGGCCTTTGATGTGCCTCTGGGCCAAGCGTTCCCTGTGTAAGGCACATTTTTGGGTTGCGGAAGAGGAGAGAAGTGCTCTGTTGCATTCTGCTGTTCTAGGCCAGCCACATTGACGTGGTTTTTCAGGTTGGGGCTGTGCGTGTTTTCCTACAGCTTTCAATCAGACCTTGCATTTTCATAAGTTGGAGTGTTGTGATGGGTCCAGAGGCAAGTTGTGTGAAAGAAAACCCTGTCTTTTCTGTTGGGATCCTCTTTCTGACTTCAGAACTGCCTTTCTGTTCCCCACAGTGGCCCTGAATGCCTCACAGAACATCTCTTCCCAGGCAGTGGAGCTTCACCAACCATAAAGCATGGGGGGGTGAGCTCAGTGACTGCACAGCCTCCTTTTCCCAAGCAGGTGTGCTGGTGCTCACTTTGCACAGTGGTGAGGTTGGGCCCCTCGCTTTGACAGGCGGCCCCCTTCTTGAAACAAGCAGGATTGGCCCTAGAGAGGGAGCTGCACCTTGCACTTATTGGGCCCCACAGGGGACTGCTGTGGGGAGGGATCCTGTGTGTCCGGAATATCTGGAGGACACCAGGTTCATGGAGGTTCAGTGGAAGAGACCACTGGTGCAAAATTTTCTGGGGTTGCCTTCCCCAATCGGCCAATACGGCAGATGACTCCCTTGAGTTGCCGTATAGCGACGTCTTCGCTCAGAAGGTTTTTAGTTCTGTTGAGCCAGAAGTCATCTTTTCTCCTGCAGTCTCAATCTATGCAAACAGACTTGGCTGCCCCCCTCCTAACTGCCCAGCTGCAATCCGTAACGGCAAAGCATCTCAGGACATGGATCCAGGAACTTGAGCTCTGCTGATGTAAACAAGCCGCCAAGGGGGATTCTGGAGGTGTGGTGGAAATGTCCAGGTGTGAGGTGCATGGCTGGATCAGGAGCGGCCTCCATGTGGCTTAATCTTCTGTGCCACCACCTGATCTTCATGTGAAACGGGCCACGGTCAGCCTCCCAGCTGAGATAAGAGGCTGGGATGATGCATCTCTCCCTCTCTTGTCTGCTGTTGTCCATGCTGGATTCTTCCTCAGGGTCGGTGGAGGACATGGGTGGCCTTCAGATCTCCATGGATTCTGTGACGTTCATCTCACAGCCAAACAGAGGGGGGTGTTGTTTTTGGAGCCATTGATTGGCTAAGGCTTCTTTGCAACCATGGGCATCATCACTGTAGCTTTGCCCAGCTCTTTTAAATACCGAGTGGGGATGGAGGGGATCTTCTAGACTGTGCTCTAGGCAGGGCTTGGGTCGCCCTTTCTTTCTTGCTGCAGGCAATGATGCTTCCCTGCATTCTGGCCTCTGTTGCCTGTGCAATTTTCAGTCTCTGCATGTTTGTGCAGTGAGGCTTCTCACTCAACTCCACTTGGGAGTGTGTCGTGAAGCAGCGGCAAGTCCCACCTGAGGGCGATGGGAACCTGGTTCTGATGTGTGGGAATGTCTAGGGATGCAGGAGAGGATATATTGCTTAAGATATCCTATTCCAACTTGTGTTAACAAGTCCCAGAACTTAGCAGAGTCTTACATTTCCCTTTTCAACACACACAGCGGATAGCTTGCTCAGACTCACTAGAGTCTCCATAATAAATGTCCTGGTATTTCCACCCTTTTAATCCCTCCTAAAATAAGACACGACACGGTCTTCTATAAAAGCATAAAAAGAGTTTACTTACAGACATCCTGTTCACAATAAGATCCCAGAAGGCAGACTTAAACTTAGAAAATAGTATACACGTGGAGACTATATCCATATGGGAGAAAGCCCCTTTGTCCTCTCTTGGAGCATCTTTACCCTAACTAGATGTTGCTCTGTCGAGGAGCCGATCCAAAAGAGGAAGATGGAGTCTGTCCCCTGTGGTTTTGTGTTAACCTGCACAGGTGAGGCCACACCCATCTCCAGTTACACAGAGGAAGTTTTGTCTCAGCCCAGGAGAACAGGAAGTTCCGGCTGGAGGACTGAGACCACCTTCACATCCACTCTAGCGATGTTGTATTTGACTGCTCTCGTGTTTCACATCCCACATGATGAAGCGGCGCTGCCTGCCCTGCTGGGATCCTGTGTCCTGCAAGGCTTGCTGGGAGCAGCTCAGCTTCAAAAGGCACCAGGATCCCACTCTGCCAGCCAACTTGGTGCCCTCCAGGTGTTGATAGACTACAACTCCCAGCATGCCTGGCTATTGGCCCTGCTGGCTGGGGTTGATAGGAGTCCAACACCCTCTGGAGGGTACCAGGCTAGGGGAAACTGTTCAATGCTCTGGGAATGAATGGCTGGAGGACTTGGGCACTGCTTTGTTGCACTGGACTAACAGACTTCATTATCTCCAGTTGCAAGCCCTGGGGCGGTGGTGGGTTGCCCCCTGTCCGACTGGTTCTTGCCACTCTTCCATCCTCCCCAAAATGTCATGTCATGGTTGAATCTCGCTGCTCCTCCTCAGGCTGCTGTTCCTTCCTTGCAACTGCCGTTCTCCTGGCCTCTCTGGCACTCTCCATCTCTGGGAAGTACCAGCCTGCCTCCTCTGCTTCTATCTCCTCCTCTTCCACACTGCCTCTTTTGCCCTTCTCTCCTTTGCTTCCGCCTCTTCACCCAGATTCCTTTCTCTCCTTCCTGCTGCCCCTCTGCAGCCAGGCTCCCTTTGATGTGGCCATATCCTTGTCGTTTTGCTCATCATTCATCTTCTTCCTCCTTCCTTTCAGCCTGCTCCCTCGTTGGGTCAGGTGAACAGCCCACAGCCCACTAAGTCTTGCTTCCGGTGAGCCTTTCTGGAAAGGGCTTGTCTCTCCCCCCCCCCCATCCCAAGGCTGTACATGAGTTTGCTTAGCCACTTCCCTGCTGTCATAGCTGATGAAATCACAGAGGATGCTTGGAACCTGCAGCGCAGTCAGAAAAGGCCGGTGTGCCACTTTCATCTGGAATCTGCAATCTGCAGGTGTTCATAGCATCTGCAGCTCTTGGGATTCCAGGGGCATCTCAATCTGGGGAATGTTGTGGACCTCGTTTTTGGTTTCAGCTTCCTGGTCCTTGCTTGCTGCTTCTCCACATCCCCATCATACTCCTTCAAAGTGTGCAACAGCTGCCTCCCTTCCGTGTCTTCAGTCCCCAAACTTTTTTGCATTGGGGAGTTATGGCTTTCCTCCTTACATAAGATTCAAGAGGGGCTGGCCCCAGGAAATGCGGGAATGTTTAGGGATGCAGGAGAGGATATATTGTTTATTATATCCTATTCCAACTTGAGTTAACAAGTCCCAGAACTTAGCAGAGTTTTCATTCCCCTTTTTAAAACACACACAGCGGATAGCTTGCTCAGACTCACTAGAGTCTCTATAATAAATGTCCTGTTATTTTCCCCCCTTTAATCCCTCCTAAAATAAGACATGACACAGTCTTCTATAAAAGCATAAAAAGAGTTTTACTTACAGACGTCCTGTTCACAAAGATCCCAGAAGGCAGACTTAAACTTAGTAAAAGTTACATGTACTCAGGAGACTGTCCCATAAGGGGAAAACAGCTCCTTTGTCCTCTCTTGGCTGGAAGCCAAGAGAGCATCTTAGTGATGTTGCTTCTTTGAGACCGTCGTCCAAAAGAGAAAGATGGAGTCTGGCCCCTGTGGTTTTGTGTTAACTTGCACAGGTGAGGCCACACCCATCTCCAGTTACACAGAGGAAGTTTTGTCTCAGCCCAGAAGAACAGGAAGTTCCAGCTGGAGGACTGAGACAACCTTCATGTCCACTCTAGCGATGTTGTACTTGACTGCTCCCGTGTTTCACACCCCACAACAATAACATAGTGAAACAGCACAACAGTACCAAATATAACAACATGCAAAGATCAGGGCCTCCGCAGCCCATTTTCCAGACCACTTTCAGGCCCATTTGCTTCAAGGAAGTGCCCCTGTGCTGAAAGCAAGGCTCGCGGATGGCAGCACAGCCCCCTTTCAAGTCCGGCTTTCGCCATGGCCTGGAATCCAAGTGCTTTGGCTTACCTGGCTGGCAGACCAACCTGTGCCCTGGCCTGAATACAGGCACTCCATCAAAAGTATGTGATGGGATCTGTGGAACAGGCCAGGCTCTTTAGCCAGGGATTTTCAGGGCAAAATGAGAATGCAGAAAATTTTGGTATAGAGTTCCAAAGATGCTTTGAGTGACCCAATGATGGGACAGTTCATAGAATCGTAGAGTTGGAAGGAACCCTGAGGGTCATCTAGTCCAACCCTCTGCAGTGCAAGAATCTCTCAGCTAAAGCCTCCATTTGTGCTTCCATGGTAGATTTCTGTGCAAGATCTGGTAGTACTCCTGAGCCTGCAGGGATTAACAATCCAGCAACAACTATGTGCTTCTTCAAGCTTCTGTGGCCTCTTGATGGAAATAGATTAAAATATATTCACCAGAGCTCAGATCATACCTGGGCGTGAATGTCAGCCTCAAGGGCATATTTAGACATTGCCGTGCTCATCCCGCTGTGGAAAAGAGCACAAGTTAATCTTTTAATGCTTGGATGAAAGGCAGTTCCCCCCTCCTTAGTTGCACCGCATTTGAATATTTCTCCATCATTGCATTTCGGAAAGGGAAAAGCAGCCTCCATTAAACTCAACCCACGGCAGACGGAGCAAGCAACATTCCTGAATGACAGAGTAGCTGAGCTAAGGGGGGGGCGCTCACTAGGGAGCCACTTTCTTGGCGCTGCAGAGTCCCTGGAGCCTCCTATCAGCCCCCACCCCAAGCAACACACGAAGGAAGGCAAAGGAATCATGGAATGAAAAAGTAGGAAGGGTCCAAAGAAGCTATCTAGTCCAGCCCCTGGCCAACGCAGGAAATCCACTGACTGATGGGGGAAGCCATCCTGTGCTTGGGAACTTCCAGGACACAGTACTCCAGGTGAGGTCTGACCAAAGCAAAATAAAGCGGCACGGTAACTTCTCATGATCTGGACACTTTCTTCCTGTTGATCCAGCCCAGAATTGCATTAGCCTTTTTGGCCGCTGCATTCCAGGGCTGGCTCATACTTTGTTTTATATTAATTTTTTAATTTAATGTGCCCGTATCCCGCCTTTCTTCGAAAAATGGGATTCAAGGCAGCTGACATTATAAAATGACACAGTAATAAAACCAAACCTAGTTAGAAGCAATAGTTAAAATATATCAAAACAGATTTAAAAGCAGCATTAAACCATGGTCTGTCCTGAAGGCAGCCCAGTGATCAGCATCGTCTGCCCCTTAGTTTTCAAAGGCCTGTCTGGATAGATCTTAGCCTGCCAGCAGAAGGATAACAGCAAGGGAGCCAGTCTTAGCTCTCTTAGGAGGGGATTCCATAATATGGTCTGCTAAGATCTCCAGGTCCTTCTCCTGTGTATGCTATCAAGTCAAGTCCATCCTGAAATGCAGAGAGACAGCTGAGGAAAACAGGTGGAGGTAGGGGCAAAAAGGAGAAGAATATGCTGTTATTTCAGTTACGATTTCCTTATTTATTTATATTCTTTATTTAAATATTTCTAGACCACAGTTTCATAAAAGTGCAGCAAGGCGATATACAACAAGCAAGATCAATTAAAAAAATATCCATAAATGCTGGTTGGTTAAAAGAAAATCCATATTCCAGAGGCCTCTCTAAATCATGCCATTTTTAGAGGACATTAAAAGAAGTCAGGGTCGGTTTCTGCCAAACTTCTACTGGCAGGGAGTTCCACAGGGCAGGGCTTGAAGCACTAACAGCACAGCCCCTAGTAAAGGCCAGCTGAACCTCAGGGGCCACATCAGAGTGCCCCATCAGAGAATCTCAGCGATCAACTTGGAGCATACGGAATTTGGAGCCCAAGCTGTTCCAGGATTTGTGAGTTACCTTGAGCCGGACCCAGTCCCAGATTAGCAACCAGTACGCCTCTCTCAGTGGCGCAGGGACATGTCAACCACCACCTGCTCCTGTGAGCAATCCAGCTGCAACATTTTGCACTGGCTGCAGCTTCCAGACCAGTTACAAGGTCAGCCCCACATAAGGTGATCAAGTCCTGAAGTTATCAAGGCACGATCCCGTCTGGTGATGCTGTCACTGTCCAGGAATGGTTGCGGCTGGTGCTCCAGCCGGATCTGGCGGAAAGCTCTCCTGGCCCCAAAGGTCTCTTGGACCTCTAGTGACGGAGATGGATGAAGGTGCTCCCCCAGACTGTGTACTTGCTCCTTCAGATGAAGTGCTATGCAGTTGACTTATCTCCTCGACACAGAGTGTTTGATGTGGGGGAGGAAGGGAAAGGAGAATGTTAGCCGCTTTGAGACTCCTTCGGGTAGTGATTAAGCGGGATATCAAATCCAAACTCTTCCTCTTCTTCGACACAGGAACCACTCACCCACAAGGTCTTCGTCTTTCCAGGAGTCAGGCTCAATTTATTGACCCTCATCCAGTCCACTACCGCATCCAGGGTGCTTTGATTTATCAAAACACTTTGGCAAGGTAGAGATTCTGGGGGCTCCTGGAAAAAAAGTGTAGCTTTTTCAGGAGCTGTGCAGAGACAGGAAACATCAGCACCAAGCCTGAGATTGTTTGCCAGCCAGTCCTCGAAAGAGCTGGTCAGAGCCAGACTGGAGGGAGGTTCTGGTGGGCAGGGATTTTCTGTTGGCTCTCAGAGGCTGAAGGGAGTCATCCAGAGCGGTGTCTAAGCAAATTGAAGTGAGGCAGGACCCCCCTTGCAAATGGGCCCATATGGGGTGAGGTCCTGCGATGCTTTGAGCTCGAGAGGGTCTGCTCTGAGTGCATTTAGACTTGCCAGCTCTGTGTCCTTTGGACTGAGCCAGGCTAGCACTGATGTACTATGGGAGGGGTGTCTGGGTCTCTCGGCTCCAGGGTAAATCAAGTCAAAGCCTGTGACCCTTGTGGCTCAGAGGTTCTGGGCTTTGCGTATTGGTCTCCGCACCAGAGAATGGCTGCAGCTGGACATGCCAATCTTGTGGACTTGCTGTTTGGGATGGGGGGGGGGTGAGGGTTGTGCCAGGCAGGGGCCGCTGGACTCATCTGGAATTTGGAGCTGGCTTTGGCTGTGCTGTGTTCATGTGAGCTCCTATACAGGGGCGTCTTGCCCATAGAGGCAAGTGGCGCAGGGCACCAGGGCCCCAAGTTCTGGAGGGTGCCAGGGAAGAGGCGGAGGCTGGACGCGGCACCTCCTGGCATCAGCTTGCTGCCCTCACCCATCTCTGCCATGCTGTGCCAAAGCAGCGCCGTGCCCGGAGCCTCTGCCTCTTCCCCGCCGGAGGAGCTGCCCTCCAGATGCTGCCCACCTCCTCCAGCCCCACAAAGCTGCTGGCAGCGCTGTAAAAAGGTCGGCAACTCTGGGAAAGGGGGGCGCACTGGAGGGATCTCTGCACCACGGCGCTGGATATGCTTAAGACGGCCCTGCTCCTATATCAGCTTTGAATAAACATTTCTAGGATGGTTCCTATAACAAAGATAGCAAAACAATAAATGAATACTAAACAACTGGCAAAAGGCTGGTGCAAAAATTTTCAGCGGCTTCAAAACACCTCGAGTTCACAGTCATGGGGGAGATGGCAAGGTCTCTTCCTGGTACTGAAAGGGCATTTTCAGGGGTGGGGGCAGGCGAGCCTCTCTGATGGGGAAAACATTTCCTAGATGGGGAGGGAAGGTGTGGCCTGGAGAGAGGAAGGGGGCAGGGGATCATGAATATAGCCTTGAGATCAGCTATGATGGAAGAGCCCCCTGTTTCAGATCCCTTCTGAACAGTGAATGTTGCAGGCCTCGGCAATGAGGCAAGTTTAGAACTGCCCTCTCCGTGCCCGGGCCTGACTCTGTGCAGGCTGCTTGCCTGCTGCCTCTGACTCCTGTGCCCCAAAAAAAGACTGTGCTGGAGGAGGAGGAGGAGGAGGAGAAGCATCTTTGTGTCTTGGCTGGAGGTCAGAAGCACCTGAGCTCTGGGCTCCCCCTGTGTAAATAAGGCAACCTACTTCTTCCTTAAGCAGCGAGAGGATCCGGGCCATTGAAGAGCCGTTTCCATAATCGTGGCATGTTGTGCTCATGTCGCATATAGTAGTTTACGGATAAATAATGCCTGAGCTTAAAAAAGGCATTTGGCAGAGCAGCTGGAGTGGAAATGGAAGTGAAAAGGAGGTCAGGCGTGTGTGTGTGTGTGTGTGTGTGTGCTGGGAGGGAGGGAGGCATTGTGGGTGCACAGCCCCCTTTGGAGTAAATGGGGATTGTGCAATTGCACTGCAAGGTTATTCAACTGCTTACTGCTTTAGGGATTTGCTGGATGGGGCCTCCTATAAAGCCACAGGGGTTTCCCCATTCCTCTCCAACACATAAGGTCACCTGTGTCCCCCTGCAGAACAGCCCCCAAGGCCCCACTGCCCTCCAGCTGTTGCTGGGCTCCAAGTCCCATCAGCCAGGAGCCCCAAGAACATGGCAGGGCCAGAGCACCCGAGTGGGAGAGGCTGCTCTCAACTGCCTATCTAACCCCCCCCCCTCCCCTACAAAACCACTTCTCGCTGATTCCAAGAAAATGTGCTCCACGGCCTGGGTGACTTTCTCACTAATTTAGCCCTGGGGGGGATGGAGGAGAGGCAGAGCTGGAGATCTGCTTTTTCTGCGCAGATAATTAAAATGCTTTTTGGCTCTGCTGGAGAGTCAGAGGGACAATTCAAGACCTTTTCTGCAGCAAGAGTTTTTGCGCCTCCCCGCATTAACAGCAGCATTTGAATTGATCACCGTTTGCTAGAGTGTTCTTTGCCAGTTGCGCTTCTTCATAGAAGGGGAAAGCCCTTTCTGTAAAGGCTCCCTCCCCTCCTCACTTTCTCCCATAAATGCTAAATAACAGAGCAGCCCCTAGATGTTTGCACCTGGGAATTTGTCTATCCGTCACTGCTCCTGAGCACCTCCCATGTATCTCTGCTCCATATGTTGTGTGCTGTTAATTTGGAGCTCCAGATTTGCCCTCATGTGGCCATGTATTAATACATTCAACCCCTGCAGCTTTTTTGCTGGGGAGGGGGGTAATGGCTGGGCTTTTGCTCTGGGCCCCTTTGCAAAGGCCGCCCCGTCTCCTTCCTCCTTGCAGGGGCTGGTCATGGCAGAGAAGGTTAATTAGAGTTTTCTCTGCACAGAAGCTTCACAGTCTTCCTAGTAAAGGAGAAGGAGACAGCCACAAATGGTTGAATCGTGCAGGGTTTTGGCACTGGGATGTAACGCCAAATCCTGGCAATTTCTTGGGTCTCCTGGAAGATTTTCTGGAGGAAGGGACACACATCCCCTCTGCTTCAAAAGTGAGCGCAGTTTTATGAGGATTGCGATTGAAGCACATTGGCTAAAAGAAGGCACAGTGACTGGTTTGCTCCAACCTGGGGGTGGGCTATCCTTGGTTCGTTCCACCTGTTCAGACAGGCTGGAAATGCGTGAAGTCAGGGAGCACTTTGGGCCATGGCTGGGTGCAGAAATGTCCATCCCTCTTCCCCTTCCTTTTCTCTGGAGCAGATCAGGAGAGGAGGCTGGTGCATGTTGTCTCCTGATCCAGTTGTCTTTTGCAGAGGCTCAGCGAATGAGCCCATTCCCCCTAATTTTGTAGTCTGCAGGCGATTGGAAAAGACACTTCTTGCCCCTCCTGCCTTACCCTTGGGAGTTGCCATGGGGTGGCGTTTCCTCGATCCTGCCTTTAACAGACAGGCACCCGTTTAACAGCTGGCAAACCCTCCGTAATGTGGAGCCCGAAGCACCAGTAAACACCCCACCCAGCCCCATACACCTCCCTGCGCCACTTTTAAGAGGAAAGGGGGGGGGAAGAAGGGGGGTGACGGGTGTTCAGTGGCACTTGTGAGTGGGCACAGGGCACTCCGACATGCACTGTGGCTAATTTTCCTGCCTCGTTGCTCCGGAGAGGCTGGCAGCAGTTTTTCATTTCTCCCATCAACCAATCATAATTCTGCTCTGACCTTCTCTGGATCAGACAAGTGCTATTCGTCCCTTATGATGCGTGAGCCTTAATATTCTCTTTTGAGCGCTGAACGCTGTTATATTCCCCGTGTCTGCTCTGGGCAACAGAACGTGCTCAAGGCGAATCCGCCTTAATACGTTTGCAGCGGAGTGGTAATTTTAGAATCCATTATTCCTGCATGGTTTCCCTTGGGTTGTTATGACTGATTTGGGTGCCTCCCTCGTTACCTCTTTGACTGCCTCCCAGCAACTGGGCACTAATTAAGGGATCGTTGGATTCCAAATTGCTTGCCCCCGTGACCCTCCCTGATCCCTCCCAGTACCCACAGTTACAGAGAGCGCTTGGGGACTAGGAAATGGCTCTGTGCTGCACCCTTCCAGGGAAATCAGGGGGCTTGGGGGGGAACCAGCTTCTATTTCTAGAACTGGATCTTACTGGACTCTCTCCCCCCTGCCCCCCTGCCTAGAGCTGAGACAGTTGCTGCTGCTGCTGCTTGGGCTGCCTCCTCCTTCCCGCCTCACCCCTCCCTTCCTTGCCCAGCAGGCCTGCCCTGGCAACCCTCTTGGGCATCCTCTGAGAGCTTCCTTGATGGCCAAGATGGCTGATCCTCCTGCTGCCAAAGCTGCCTTTCTACACTCCCCAGCTTCTCCCACCACACAGCCTATGAGCGAGGGGGAGATCTGCTAAGAAATGCTCGTTTGCCCCATAATTAAAGGTAACTGCCTGGAAGGCTTGCATTTCAGACCCTCCAAGTGTCCCTATTTTCCAGGGACGTCCCTGATTTAGAGAAGCTATCCCGGTTTCTGATTTGATCCTGGAATGTCCTGCTTTTCCTTAAAGGTAAAGGGACCCCTGACCATTAGGTCCAGTCGTGTCCGACTCTGGGATTGCGGCGCTCATCTCGCGTTACTGGCCAAGGGAGCTGGCATACAGCTTCCGGGTCATGTGGCCAGCATGACAAAACCGCTTCTGGTGAACCAGAGCAGCGCACGGAAACACCATTTACCTTCCCACCGGAGTGGTACCTATTTATCTACTTGCACTTTGACATACTTTAGAACTGCTAGGTGGGCTTTTCCTTAGGCTGCCCCTAATTTCATTGGAGAAATGTTGGAGGGGGTGGAGTTATTTGCCCCCCGAGCTTTCTGATGGCAATCCTGTATAGGGAAGGTTTTTTTAAATGTTTAATGTTTTATTATGTTTTTATATATGTTGGAAGCTGCCCAGAGTGGCTGGGGCAACCCAGTAAGATATGTAGGGTATAAATAGTAAAATGATCATTATGGAATGGGACGTCCCTATTTTTCTCGGAGAAATGTTGGAGGATATGGCATTTGCCATTAGACAAACCAGGCAGGGAGTAGCCAAGCTGTTAATTTGCTCTGTACAAGATTCCACCCTTCACCCAGACAAACATACACATATACAAATTCTCTCTCTCCCCCTCCGTGTGTGTGTGTGTGTGTGTGTGTGTGTGTGTTGCTTACGCAGCTCCTAGTTACAGGCCGCGGAGCTCCAATTAAGTCAAAGTCCTCCTGTGTGAGCGCTCTAATTCTTCGGTGTGTGCCCTCAATTAAACCATGTAATTTGTACTGTAATGGTTCTTTTACACGGGAAGCCTTGAGTTTAGTTTCTAAATGCTGCGAGATATTTGTTAAGCCCTGCGTAAGAACGGCATCGCCCCCAACAGCCCATTTGCTGATGGATCAGTCGCTTTTGGGAGGTGACACAACCTCTTAAGATGCATCTCCCCTCCCTCCTGGTTTTAATCATTGCCCGTACACTTCCACCACCTCCGCTGTAATTAAGGTATTGTAATTGAATTGGCTTTATTTCCATGGCCAAGAGAAAGAGTTTTAATTCTTGCCATACGTCTGTGTGATTTATGCCCATGGTTTTCCCCCCATATTAATTATTGCAGTTTAGTTGATGGTCCTGGGCAGTTTGGAAGGAGAGCACAGAGGGCTGGGGAGGAAGACCCCCCCCCCCTTCTCCAAGGAATGGGCAACGCCATCCATCCATGCCATTAGGCCTCAGATGCCTTCATAACAACAGCACTGCTTTTAAATCATCCTGACTTCCTTGCAACCCAGGGAAGTCAACTCTTTATTTTCCACCAGCTTATTTTCCTCATAGGAAAAGACATAGAGGGGAAAAAGTGGGAGCATCTTCCACATGTATAACTTCTCCTTCGGTCATGGTGGGGGTGACAGTCTCAGGAAAAGGGCTGTTTGCTCATGGTCTAGTAGCAAAGGGTGGCACTGTGGGTTAAACCAGTATTTTTCAACCTTTTTTGGGCAAAGGCACACTTGTTTCATGAAAAAAATCACGAGGCACACCACCATTAGAAAATGTTAAAAAAAATTAACTCTGCCTATATTGACTATATATAAAGTAATTTTTCAATTTTTCCCACGGCACACCAGGCAACATCTCGCGGCACACTAGTGGAACAGTGGTTGAAAAACACTGGGTTAAACCACAGAGCCTAGGGCTTGCCGATCAGAAGGTCGGCGGTTCAAATCCCCACGGCGGGGTGAGCTCCCATTGCTTGGTCCCTGCTCCTGCCAACCTAGCAGTTTGAAAGCATGTCAAAGTGCAAGTAGATAAATAGGTACCACTCCGGTGGCGTTTCCGTGCGTTCACCAAAAGCAGCTTAGTCATGCTGGCCACGTGACCTGGAAGCTGTATGCTGGCTCTCTCGGACAGTAAAGTGAGATGAGCGCTGCAACTGCAGAGTCGTCCGCGACTGGACCTAATACTCAGGGGTGCCTTTACCTTTACCTTTACCCTAGGCAGATGCCAAGCTCCCAGGGTTCAGTGATTAAGGTCAGGGAGGGAAGAGTATCCAGTGGCTTCATCTAGGCAGCAGTGGCCTGAAAGGGAGAAGCATTGGGGGGCACCCTAACAAGAGGGTCTGGGGACTCCTTTCCTCCCAGTCATTCTGCCCAGTGGCTGCTCTGTGGGTGACTACCAGGCCCTGAGATGCCGTCTTGGAGAGAGCTTAAGGAAGCATCTGGCACAATTGTAAAAGCAAATTAAGTACCGGTACTTAGCTGTAGACCACTGTGAAATGACAAGGGGCTTCTGTGGCTTGCATAATTCTGGACTGACAAGCCACCTCCTTGCCAGCTTCAATGGCACCAGCCTGAAGCACACCAAGCAGCCAGCCTTGGTCAATTCCAGCTTGGTGGTCCAGCTAGCTACGCTTGAGCTGTGTGATTGCCAGCCTTGCGGCCTGAAGCAAGGGGGAAAGCCAGAAAGCCACGGCGGTCCATCCACTTAGCAGACATGGTGGCCTATTGGAGACAGGCTGGCTTCAGCTCCATCCAGTATTCCCAGATCTGCACCACAATATAAAGCAGAGGCTAGGGTTGCCATATGTCTGGGAAAACCCGGACATGTCCTCTTTTTGGGGGCCAACATGCCCACCCAGGCGGATTTTTACATTTTAAAGGAAATGTCTGGGTTTAGGTGGTTATTTTTGGGCTGCGGCTGTTCTGCATGCCGCAGCTGCTGCCAGCCCGAGCCAAGAAAAGAGGCACGCGGGCACGGCGGCTTCACACCCGCATGCCATTTCTTTGGAGGTCTTTAAGCGGAGGCTTGACAGCCGTCTGTCCGGAATGCTTTGATGGTGTTTCCTGCTTGGCAGGGGGTTGGACTGGATGGCCCTTGTGGTCTCTTCCAGTTCTATGATTCTATGATTCTATGATTCGTTTTCTCCGGCTCGGGCTGGCAGCGACTGGGTTGTCCTCTCTTTTGCTCTTCAAGATTTGGCAACCCTGGCAGAGGCAGAGAGAACGGCAGCAGCAGGAGGCATAAAAATAGGGACAACTGAAAAAGACGTGCAAGATCTATAAAAGACAAAATGAAGACTCGTGGGTGTGCTTGTACACAACGTTACTGTTTCTCGTTCTGTGAAAGCGTATGTGTAAAATCAACATGCCAATAAATAGCTTGGCAGTCCTGTGGACAGCCTGCTTGCTCAGCTTCTGGCTCCCACTTGTCGTCTTTCTTCTCTTCTCTTCCCTTACGCACACAGCTTCTTTCCCATTGAGGCAGGCATGGCACACGAGGAGTAAAGCCGCTGACAGGTGTCAGCCCAGCTGCACCCCACCCCACTTTGGGGGGGGGTGTGAAACCCAGTGGTGCAAGGCCAGTATTTGTGAGAGGAGACAGAGAGCACCCAGCTTCCACCCCTCTCACTGGGGCTCCCGCCTCCCTTACGCATCATGAAGCCAGACAGTCTCAGCCCAGGATGCAGCAACACCCCTTGGAGCTTGCACAAACACAGTCAAGAAGCCCAACAGCCAGCATTAAGAAGTTGGTACAAATGAGGTTTTAAGAAAATGTTTAGAAACTAGCTAGATCTACAGTAGAAGCTGCTTGGCACTCTTTCACCAAAATGAGAGTTGTCCTCGCATTAAGTAACTCATCATCTCAGGTGGTCAAAGAGGGGGTGAGAGGCAATGCTATGTTGGCAGTACCCTAGTTTTAAGACCGTTGAGGCAGGTGGGCTCCAACTTATCTGCATAGTACAGAGCTAAGGTGCTGTCATTGTCATCAGCTGGGAAAGGTGGGAGATGGTTAACTGCTGCTGGACTTGCCCAGCTTTCAAGCCCAGCGACAGGCAGTTGTGTTTTGCTGGGGGGGGGGCATGGCATCCTTGGCAGCACGTGTGTGATGGAGGACTAGAGAAGCTGGGTCATCTGAAAGGGATTGTGCCACCAAAAAGGGCTCCCTACCCTGGGCAGGGCCATCTGAAGCCTGGGATGGTTTCCTTTGATTCACACAGCTTGACACTCTGTTTTGAGTACAACATTTTGGAATGTGAGCAAAAACAGAGCTGTAGCATGATATGAGTGATTGCAAAATATTTTCCAAATCCGGGAGGAAAATAGCATGAAATTGACAGCACTTTGTTGACTCAGAAGGGTCTTTATTACAAAGCTTTCCCTTCTCTAGCATATAAATCACCATGTAGCGGAGTCTCTTTTTCCTGCACTGTTGAAGTGTGTGTGTTGCAGGTAGTGGAATGTCCCCTCACCAGCTGCCCAGTGCTGGGATGCCCACCAGGAGTCATATAACAAAGCCCAGCCTTACAGCTTGCCTTCCTCCTATACAAGGGCTCGTGTTTTATCATTGTCCATCATGTCTTTGTGGGAATGTTCAGGGATGCAGGAGAGGATATATTGTTTAAGATATCCTATTCCAACTTGTGTTTACAAGTTCAATAATATCAGCACAGTTTACACTCCCCTTTTAAACACACACACAGCGGATACCTTTGCTCAGGTTCGTGAAAACCTCTATAATAATACTGTCCTGATATTTTCCCCTTAATCCCTCCTAAAAGATAAGACATGACACAGTCTTCTATAAAAGTATAAAAAGAGTTTACTCACACATCTGTTCACAACAGGATCCCAGAAGGCAGACTTAGCTTAGTAAAAGTTACATGCTTGCTGGAGACTATTCCATAGGGGAGATAGCTCGTTTTGTCCTCATTTGGTTGGAGGCCAAGAGAGCATCTTTAGCTAAGCAGATGTTGCTTCCATGAAGAGTGAGGCCAAAAGATAGAGAGATGGTGGCTAGCCTGTGCTTTTGTTTTACCTGCACAGGTGATGCCACACCCACCTCCTGTCACATGCAGAGGAAGTCTGTCCCAGCCCAGGAGAAACAGACATCCCCTTTCTATGTCCACTCTAGGGATGTTGTACTTGACTGCTCCCGTGTTTCACATCCCACAGACTTTTGCTTGTAATGTAAGGGTTCATTTGCTAGCAAGAGCAGAAGCCAAACAAGTCATCTTCTGCTATCGTTGTAGAGTTAAAACTAAATGGCTCACGGTGTAAGAGCCGACGGATCTGTAGGCAGCTTCATACACCAGGGCAGCAGGGGTTCCCCACCCCAAAGGCAAAGGCCATTTGACCTCCTTGGGATAGGGCTCTGGGGCGACCAGGAGGGCTGGGGGCCTGAGCTAAAGGCTTATGTGCCAAGGGCTAAGCTGCTTTGGCATTAGGTGCAAATGTAACTAATGTGAACATGAATTCAGCTGCAGCAATTTCCTCGATCACAGCGGATGGACAAAGCAGAGCCGCTGCCACTACGGACATGGCTAGAGGCTGCCTCTCTTTGCAGCCCAGCTCAGACTGTGCTCTCCAGAAGCGGTTGGGGCTTCACCGCTGCTTACCTTTGACTGTGTGATTCACACAGCATGTCCGCAAAGACAGTGAAAGGGTGTGATCGGGATTTCACTGCCTGAGCCAGTGAGGGTTGCTGAATCCAGTGTCCTGGCATGCAGGTGACCTGATGCAGCAAGAGCAGACTCACACCCTCAGTTCTCTTGCATGCCAGGGCTTCTCTGGTAGCCAAATACAGAAGGGGTGGGGGAACCTGTGTCCAGCAAGGCCAATTGTCAGGGATGATGGGAACTGTGGTCCAAGGACAACATCTAGAGGCTACACTGTTGGCTACTCCAGGTGCTGACCAATGCGCCAGGGCCATTCAGAGGACAATGGGTCCAGCTGGGTTCCAGTTCTTCAATGCTTGCTCTAGTCTCGATGGCAGAGATGGGGAGCCTGTGGTCCTCCAACTGATGTTGGACGTTCAGCATCCAGCATAGCCAATGGCCAACCAAGAATGATGGGAGCTGCCTTCCAGATGTTGTTGAACCCCACCCCACTGGTTATCCGTAATTTAGATGGTGCCACCATAATGAAGAGGATGTGAAGCGTGGTGAACTTTTAACTCTGGTGCCAACCCAGCAGCAGTGGCAGCAGGTGACCTGCCTTCTCTCCCTTTTTGGTGCTGGGTTGCTGCTCCCTTGCACTGATCTACTCGGAGTAGGGGGCTGCCTGCCAAATTCCTGCCTGACAGCTTCAGCCCCCCTCCTCTCCAAAAGCAGCAGGTATTGTCCAAGTGTTCTGAGAAACACAAAAAAGAGAAAGCATTGCAGCCAAGAAGTCTGGTCAAGCATTTTATTTAAGGGGGCTGTAAAAAGGTGAAGGGGGAAACAGCAGTGAGGGTGCACAAGCAAAATGAAAATAAAACATCGAGGGCGTAGCCACAGTTACCTTTCCTGTGCTCTTTCCAAGCGCTGTCCGTGCTTCAAAGCTCCATGCTTGAGTGCCCCTTTTTTTTTGCTGTGGAACTTTCCCCATGAAAACTCGCTCTTTAAAGTTCAATCGGAGCAAACGGCAAACCCGCAAGAAACACGGTCTGACATTTATGCCAGTTGAGCACTAAAGGTCAGTGTGGCTAAGAAGAAGAAGAAGAAGAAGAGTTTGGATTTGATATCCCGCTTTTCACTACCCGAAGGAGTCTCAAAGCGGCTAACATTCTCCTTTCCCTTCCTCCCCCACAACAAGCACTCTGTGAGGTGAGTGGGGCTGAGAGACTTCAGAGAAGTGTGACTAGCCCAAGGTCACCCAGCAGCTGCATGTGGAGGAGCGGAGACACGAACCCGGTTTCCCAGATTACGAGTCTGCCGCTCTTAACCACTACACCACACTGGCCCTTGGTTGCAGGATTTGGGGCAAAAGAACGTTGGGTCTCTTGGCTCAGGTGGGCTCTGATCAACAGGTGACTCCTCTCAGCTAGAGAGGCGACCCGTGGCCACCTTTGGGGGTGTTGGAGGTTGGGACGGGCCCTGTGTTTGTTGCTGCTGGAGTAGTCCAGCTTCCCTCCTAAGCTGTCGGCAACATGTGTCATTGACACCTGAGAGAAATACTGTCAAGCCCACCCTGTTCTCTTGGGTGTAATTTGCTTTAACTGGTTTTAATTTTGTATGTTTAAATTGGTGTAGCCCACCTTTGGACCTCACGGTGAAGGGCGAGTAAGAAATCTAAATAATAATAACAACGGTAATAATGTGGCCTCTCCTCTTGGACATGTTGGAGGACTAGGGAATATGCAGGTCTGAAAGACACAGGCTGCACTGCAGACGTCACTTCAACACTCCTACCCTGTTTCTCCTAAAATAAGACATGGCCATAAAATAAGCCATAGCAGGATTTCTATGCATTTGCGAAATATAAGCCGTTCCCCAAAAATAAGCCATACCCCGAAAATAAGCCATAGTGACGTGGTACCTCCCATTAAAACAGCCTGGAGAGGCGTGGCTATGCAGCGTACCGATGCGACACGGTTAAAATAAGACATCCCCTGAAAATAAGCCATACTGTGTTTTGTTGAGCAAAAAAAAATATAAGACGGTGTCTTATTTTAGGAGAAACACGGTAAGAACTCAAGAGGAGCCCTGCAGGTGGATCAGATCAACCTAGTTCAGCAAATGTGGCTTTTCTTCTTCGGAGAAGGAGAAGGATGAAATAATGTGATAATCATCAGCAAGATTAGTTTCTCTCTCTCTCTCTCTGACAGTTTTGTATTTTTATAGCATTGGTGAACAATGTGCTAATGCAGAGCTCATTCTGCAGCGCGAAATGTGAGAGACAATTGGAAGTGCCATATGCTCACTGCTTTCCTCGGTGAGATTTCTGAGCAGATTTCTGAGAATGAGGCGAGGGCCTTTGTTCCTACTGTGTGCCGGAAGGGAGGTACCCCCTCCCTCCCAGAGGCATGCCTAGCAGCGAGGTTGCCTGCTGAGAGCAGCACCCCAAGTGATGCCGCAGCCTCCTCTGGCCTGAATCTATGGGGCTGACTTCCCAGCACCACCACTCAGTGACAGTCCAGATCTTACTGGGCCTAAAATGCACACCTGGGCTTGGGGTGGAGGGCATCCAGCCGCTCTTCTTGATCTGTTCCTTTTTGCTTCATCCCTAGAGAGCAAAGTCAGGACTGTGAGATCTGCCTGGCCAGGCTCTAGGTAGAATTTGTAACTGTTCACTCTGAGCTATGCACAGTTTCTTGGAGACTCTTTGATCTAACCTTTATTCCTCCTCTTCCCGATTCTCTTTCAGATAGCAGTTCTGTGGATGAAAAGGTTCCAAAATCACCTATTTCCTTAAAGGGTCATGTCTTTTGTTGGACTGTTTGTTTTGTGACTCAGTTGACCTGTTTGGTCCCTTCATTTGAGTTGTGAGATGGCGCATGTTTCCCCTCCCCCCAGCTTTCCATGCTTCGTCTGTCCTCCTCAGTTGATGTCTTCCAAATGCCTTCCATTGATATGCAGAGTGAACCCTCACTGTTGTGATTCTCTGACCTCATAAGTTGTGCCAGCTCAGGGGGTCCGCTACGGTCAAACCTGGTTCCCAGTTTTGCTGCCCTGCTGTGGCAACCTGTCGCCTAGGCCGCTGCCAACCCCCACCCCTGCTTGCACTCCGGGATTTGCAGGGAAGCTGCCTGTGGGGGGTTCCTGGGCACCCCCAGCAGCCGCCCTGCGGGAGGTTTCTCTCTAAATGCTGAACGTGGCTCTGTTGTCTTTTCAAACGGGAAGGACATCAGCTTTGGCGTGGAGCTGGCCCTGCTTAGCATCTCCATCCTAGGTGTCTTCTGTGTCTGGCCCGCTCTGCTCGCCCCGCCCCCAGAGTAACCGAGATTTTCCTTCTTCCCCATTCAAGGCTCGCATAGTCAGCGGAGGGTCTTTGGACGCTTCCAAGCTTGCAATCCAAGCCTTTGCTGGGTAAGTATTGGGCGCAGCTGCACCGCGAGTGTCAAGTGTGTTGTGTCCTTTGCGTTTGTGTTCCCAGGAAAGACATAACGCAGCTCTGCATAAGGTAGGAAGAGAAATCAGAAATTCCTCGGGAGGCCACGGCTAAGAGATGGGTGGCTTAGGACAATGCTGGGCCTCCAGAAGTGGTTTGCCTCCAGCTCCCAGCAACCACAAAATAGCCAGTGGTCAGGGGTGGTGATGGGAATTGGAGGGTGCCGAGCCACTGAACCCCCATGACGCGTGTCCCCTGGCAAAGCTTTGATGCTGAAGGCAGCAAAAGCATGTCGTCATGGGTTTGGTTGGTTAGGTTTGCTTCTGTACCGTGCCTGGAAGGGGTACGTGAGCCCTTGGTTGCCTTTCCTCCAGAACAGTTGCTTGGAGGGCTCCCCCCTTGGCTGGGCTGACAAGGCTTCCTCTTTGCACCTTTGCTGTGTCCCCTTGGCTCTGCTTTGGATGTGTGGCTCCATCTGGCTGTGAAGGATCCAGATCCCTTTCAGTGTGAGAGGCACCATCGCTGGCACACACACAAGTGCGTTGCAGCCCCTTCAGAGGACGATTCTGTTGACGTTTGCTTCATGGCATGCTGCCAGTTAAGAGGAAGGGAGCAGCTCAATGCCCCCAAATGCTCTGTCAACTGGCACTTCCCAAACAGGATCTTGCTGACACACTGGAACTAATGTGGACTCAGAAAGCACCTTGAGCCATGCCTCTTCCCTTCCAGCTGCTCAAACGGCAGGTGGTTGTTTCATGACTTCAGAGCATGGCTGAGGTGTAGCAGCTCTTGGTTCACGCACATGTACAATGTGGTCTGCCCAGGATATGAGGAACTACGGCTGTGGTGACATTTTGCAGGCTGTGCTGCTTAGGGGGATGATAGATGTCTTTGAGTTTGCCTCGGCTGCTGGGGATCACTGGGGGTGTTTCTGCATTGCCATCTTTTTTTCGGATGTGATGGGATATTGAATGAGTTTTGTACACTCTTTTGTGTTATAGATCTTGTTTCCTGTGGGGGTGGGAAGGGGAAATTGTATTGCATTAGATTGCTGCGTCCATCTCTCCTTCTCCCGCTCCACCTTCTCAGAAACTTTTAATGTTGCTGTCAGATCACTCACCATTCAGATGCTCCATCCTGCGGGGTCCGAACTCTGATGCAGCTGATTTGACAGCATGAAAACAGGAGGAGATTATAAAGCAAAGAAATGAGTGTTTCTTTCAAGTTGGTTGAAAAGCTGCTTTAAGCTGTGAGCCTGTGGGCTTTATCCACACTTGCTTTTTGCTCCACGCTTTCCAGGCACAGCTCCACGTTTTCCTGGTCTGCACCTGAGCACTCCCCCCGCCCGCAAGCTGCTTTCCCCAGGAAAACCTGCTCTTTAACACTGAATCGGAACAAACAGCAATTTGGGTTTCCATGGCTTGTTGTTTGCTCCAATTCAGTGGCAACCCTCGGGCACAGGGTAGCAGTGCCACCCTTTTCTCCTCAAACAAACTTCACTCCTCCCTCTTGACCCCATCGATTTAAACAAAAGCAAATTTGACCAAGAAAAGTAGCTTTTCTGTCAACAGTGTCAGTTAAAGGACACACCTAACCAAGAGCAAGGGATGCGGGTGGCGCTGTGGTCTAAACCACAGAGCCTAGGGATTGCTGATCAGAAAGTCGGCGGTTCGAATCCCCGTGACGGGGTGAGCTCCCATTGTTTGGTCCCAGCTCCTGCCCACCTAGCAGTCCAAAAGCACGTCAGAGTGCAAGTAGATAAATAGGTACCGCTCCGGCGGGAAGGTAAACAGTGTTTCCATGTGCTGCTCTGGTTCGCCAGAAGTGGCTTAGTCATGCTGCCCACATGACCCGGAAGCTGTCTGCGGACAAACACCAGCTCCCTCGGCCTATAGAGCGAGATGAGCGCGCAACCCCAGAGTTGTCTGCGACTGGATCTAACGGTCAGGGGTTCCTTTTACCTTTAACCAAGAGCGAGTCCCATTAAACTCACCAGGGCTTACTTTTGAGTAGACATGTAGATAGGATTGTGATGTAGAATTAAGAGGCATTGCTTTGTTTGATAGGAATGGCGGGGGGAGTTGCTGTGCCAAGACCCTGGGACTCCAGACCCCCACCGCCCCCTCCTCACCCGCCTTCCGGCAAGAGATGAAAAATTTCCTTTTGGGAGAGGCCTTTCCCTTTGGAGGCCTTACTTCTATCGCTCTCTGCAGTGGCCAGTGGAGGGGAGGTGGGGGGGTATTTAATGCCGTGGTATTTTCACGCTACTGGCATTTAAAAATCTGTTTCTCTGCTGATCTGTTTCTTTATCAGTTCTTTCTTTTGCTTCCTTGTGTTTAGCAGTGCTTGTTTGTGCGCTCTTATGAACTCTTTGAAGGGATAAATATCGTGAGCAAATGTAAACACAGCTGAAAGAGGGACAGGCTGGATCTTCTGCGGAAATAATTTCTCTACAGCGGTCCATTAGGGAACACAGACTTTGTTTCAAGCTACAGCTCATCAGTGATGCAAACGGGAAGGGCAAACGGACTGCGCGTGCGGGGGGGGGGGGGAATAAAAGCTTCTTCCTTGCTGCGTTGCACCCATCCCCCTGAGGCAATGGATCATGACGGAGGCAGGAAAATATTGACCCTCTCAGCACCAGCGACCTGGCGAGGGCTGGTTTTGCTAAGCCTATGGCATGCATACCTGTACATGGTGCCACTCTGCTTTCCATCGCTTGCATACAGCGCTTGAGCTGAGCAAACTGCCCATTCTGCTCAGCGTCCTGCAGCCCTTCTGATTCTGAAGCCATTTGGCTTCAGGGCCTGTTCTGGCCCTCAGGCTCTTTGCGAGCAATCCCACACCCCGCGCCAGACTGAGTTTCCACTTCTTTTTTGAACACTGCACTTTTTTTTAACAAGGTAGCAATTTGGAGCATGTTCACCCTACACAGTTGGAGTATTTGTGAACATTCTGCGACCCCACACCAGTGCAGCGGGGGAAAGGTTCTCAGGCAAGGTAGAAGTGGCACTCCAGCTCTCGGCTTATTTTACATCTTGAAAGGTTGCCATATCCCAATCCTAGACAGTCCCAGCAGTTGTGTTTCTCTACCACCTTGGGAACATCCCACAATGCTTGCTTGCTTGCTTGGACTCAGATCAAACAGCACAGGAAGTCAGTCTGTTTCGTTGCAAAGTGTTATGCATGGCTATTTCAGCCTTCCAATTGAAACAGGAATTTTGCTTGACTAAGTGGGAAATCAAGCTAGGTTACATTATGAGCCCATTAATACTCAAAGACGCAGAATGGTGTGTCCAGGATATCTGTGATCTCCAAATAAGAGAATACTGTATGCGATTATCCATAGGCTACTTACCTTTCCTCCATGTCTGAGTGCCCTTTTGTGCTGCAGAACTTTCTCTGAATTTACATTTGCTCCGATTCAGTTTTAAAGAGTAGGTTTCTGCGGGGAAAGTTTGGGGAGGGGGGAGCTTGGACATGGAGGGTTAAAGTGCCTGGAAAAAGAGGCGCAAAATGTAAGTATGAATAAGCCCTATGTCTTGCTCCGAGGCTTTCCTTTTTAAAAAATAATTAATTTTTATTAGATTTTACATAACAAATTTCAGTTTAAACATATCCTTCACCTTCACATTTAGGAGTCTCAGAATCCCTTGACTTCCTACCACCCTTCCCTGGTTTCCGTTATCAATCCCTTTTTCCTTCATCTTATCCTATTTTCTCCTAATTTGTTAGAAATATTATTAACCATTTCCCCATTGTGTTTTGTGCCTTCCTATGCTGCTGCTGCTGCTGCTGCTGCTGAGAGAATGGCATACAAGGCCCCAAACAACATACAACCTGGGAATCTTCCTCCACTAGCCTGCGCAGGCTTTTTAACTCTACCACGGAGGCTGCGTTTGTTATTCCATCCCCAGGGGAAGTCTGCTCTTTGGCTAGTCAGGAGAGGGGCCTTCTGGGTGGTGGCACCTGAATTCCCCACACTAGGCCTGTTACAGAAACTATTTGGTTTTAGGTATCAATTTAAAACATACCTCTTCTTCATCCAAGGTGGGCTCATGAAGAGGTGAGCTTGTTGGCCACGATTATCGCGGCAACAGATCAGGCATCATACGCCAAGAATTTTACATTGAGCTTTGTTATTAAATGGTTGCTATTGTATGTTTTGGTTTTACTCTAACACAGGGGTCAGCAAACTTTTTCAGCAGGGGGCCGGTCCACTGTCCCTCAGACCTTGTGGGGGCCGGACTACATTTTGGGGAAAAATATGAACGAATTCCTGTGCCCCACAAATAACCCAGAGATGCATTTTAAATAAAAGGACACATTCTACTCATGTAAAAACACGCTGATTCCCAGACCATCCGCGGGCCGCATTTAGAAGGCGATTGGGCCGCATCCATCCCCCGGGCCTTAGTTTGGGGACCCCTGCTCTAACACAACTTGGGATTTCTGCGCAATGAAGGGTAGAATGAAATTAGCAAGCAGGAAGGCAAATAAATAAACAAACCCATGGATAGTTGCCTACTAGAGTGGGAGAATGACTTAATCTTTAGACATTACCAGGATCTTCCCTCAAGAGCAGGCACCCCCAGACTTCACCCCTCCAGATGTTTTGGACTACAATTCCCATCATCCCTGACCACTGGTCCTGTTAGCTAGGGATCATGGGAGTTGTAGGCCAAAACATCTGGAGGGCCACAGTTTGGGGATGCCTGCTCAAGAGCCTCAAGGCTTTGCACCTGTGTTGGTGCACAGATGGGGGTCAAATTGGCTGTGACTCTCTGGGGCCATGAGTATGTGGGGGTGAGCAAAGCAAGCGGACTGTGCACCAGGGGCAGAGTTGGAAGTGACACAGCCCCCCCCCACACCTCCTTTAGACAAATCTGTGGTGGTGGTATCATGATGGCCTAACACATATCAAACGTGTGGCTGCTCTTGTTATCACTTCCGGCCACTCACACCTGGAGAGCTGGAAAGGGGTAAACAAATCGATCAAGGGGCTGGAAGAACTCTTCTAGGAGGAAACGTTACAATATTTGGGCCTTTTTAGAGCAGAAAATAGGTGAGGGGGCGGATGGGATAGAGGTGCTTAAAATTATGTGTTGTGGAGAAAATGGATGGAGAAGCCAAGGACGAACCTGAGTGGTGGGAGATGCAGGAACTCTCTCCACCACAAATAAATCTGATATCAGGAATCACAAGACAGAGAAACCAGTAGGACAATCTCCCAGGACATTCTATAAAAGATCTCCAAGTAGCTGTCTTAATACAAAGGAATTTCAGAAATAGACTGGAAAGAGAAGTTGCTGAATTGCAACTAATCACCAAACTTAAAACCATGGAGAAACCTGGTCTGAACAAAGACACTGGATTCTTATCTCATTAAACATGACAAAGCTATCTTTAGCCATCTCACCCCTTGCCTTTCCCTGTAAGACCAATTGCAGCCGTCAGCACGTTTTCCACACCTATCATCTGATCACCCATTCCCACCACCCTTCTGAGTAATACCCCTCCCCACTCCCTCACTATATTTAAGGGTCTGGTGACTTCTGTTTCAGTGTATCTGAAGAAGTGTGCATGCACACGAAAGCTCATACCAAGAACAAACTTAATTGGTCTCTAAGGTGCTACTGGAAGGAATTTTTTATTTTGTTTTGTTTTGACTATGGCAGACCAACACGGCTACCTACCTGTAACACCACAAAGTATGGTGATGGAGAGCACTGGCTTAGGTGCCTTTAAAAGAGGACCCCCCCTGCCCCACGTACATGAAGGAGGAGGGGAAGGCGATCTCTCCACAGCTATTGCCATGATGGCTACAAGTTTTCTCTGTGACCAGCAGTAGTCTGTGCCCCTAAGTACCGGTTGCTAGGTGCAGAGAGCAGTGGAGGAGGAATGCCTATGTGCTTACGGTAGCCTGTGGGCTTCGCTTGGTGGAGGAACCTGGCAGATCATGGGTGGGAAGCAGTGCTGAGCAAAAAGAACCCTTGGTGTGACCCTGCAGGGCCCTTCTTTGGAGGACTGGGCAGATGCCACATCACTGTAAATGCACAGAGACTAGTGGCATGGCACCTGTCAGCTCATCTGAAGTGCATTTATGAATTTATTGTATTCAAAAGAGGATATTTTCCATAAAATACAGTAAGGGGATTGGTAAAAAAAGGAAATTGAAAGGTCCTCTTGTGGATCAGTAGCAGGAAGCAGAGAGTCGGAATAAATGGACCGTTCTCACAGTAGAGGGATGTGGAAAGCGGAGTGCAGCTGCTTCAACCGCAGCAAGGTGACAGGATCCCAACACCACTTTGCGATTCCCAGGAGCAAAGGGAGGGTAGATTGTTGCCTTGTCACCTTTCACATTGGTTGGGTAGTTTTAGGCCAACGTATCGATGTTTCCTTTCTGCTGAAGTGACGTCGGGTTTGGAATGTGGCTTTCCAGTAATCGTTAAGATTTAAAATGGCTTTTATTGGAAGCACTGTTTGAGCTGAGTTTTACAAAGTGCCCTGGATGAAGGAGGCTTTAGAAGTGGAAGAAATAAATATGCCAAGCTGCATGTAAAACCCTCTTTACCACTTGGATGTAAATCTGGAGGCCCAAAGGGTCTGCTCAGTCTTGTCCAAGTGACATGGGGATCAGTCTCCCTGGGCAGGTGTCTGCGGGAGAACCAGCTCTTTATAGAACCGCAACTGGACATTAGAAGCATGCTTTCTTTGAAACCATAGCTTTATAACCTCGGGGAGGAAGGAGACCACAATCCCCTGTCTTGTGTGGCAGAAGAGTGATCCAGTAAAGCTGGGGACTCCGAGGTGCCTGGGACCTCTCCTTTTTCACCTCGAGTGATGGCAGTGCAGACAGGTGCAATTAGCCGGCTCACTTTGGTCTTCTGCAAGGCTGCCCAGGGCAAAGGGTGGCTGGCCAAGGAGAGTGTCCTGCTGGCCCTTACCCAGCCCCAGCCTGGATGGTACCAGAAGGTCCTCTGAGCAGCAGGTGGTTGGCAGCCACTCAGCATCCCGTGTGACAGCATCATAAAGTTACGCAGGATAATCCCAGCATTAGTTGTGCTAATAAAGATGCAAATGGGGAGCAGAAGAGATGAGTGGATTTAAGCAAACCCGGTTCCTCCCTCCCCTGCCCCGCATTTTCCTACGGCATGAGCATTTTCCACTGGCTCTGAGCGCCCGCTGGCTTCTCACTCCCGGACCCATCTGGCCCATCCCCTCGGTGGTGCCTACATGATGTCAGGCGATAATGAGTGCTCCGCTGCAGAGGAATTGGACTGATATTTTTTGCTTGCTATTAAAGCTTCTTTAATCCCCTTTGGAAAGACAGTTAAGCAGTCTCTGTCATGGCATTTTAATATAGGCTCTTCTGTATAATTCCATCCTGCCGTCTTTTGCAGGGCTTAGTGTTTCTTCCACTTCTGCACTAACATTAAAATTACTCCGCCTGATATAATCTGAATTATGATTTAGGTGGAGATCTTGGTGGGTGGCCTTTTGTTTTTCTGTTTTGCTTGTTGTTGTTGTTGTTGTTGTTGTTGTTGTTGTCGTTGTCGTTGTTGTTGTTGTTTTTGGCAGGATTGAGCCAAAACTGAGGGGAGGGAGAGGGAGTTTCATGAAAAATTCGGGCCCTGCATCAAACAGTTTGGGGATGGAGGGGTTGCCAAACCAGGTGATGATGTTTGCCCTTTTGCACTGAGGAGGCATTGTTCTCATTCTAATGTGGCATGCCTGCACCATCCCATAACCAGATCTGATTGGCTACATGGCTTTATGTATTGTCTGGCTGATGTCAGGTCACATGGAGACCTCAGGAGAGCACTGGCAGTTTCATGGGACTTCCTGGGAGTAGTGGCACTATTAAGAAGTGGTGGCCATTCCAGGATCTGGCCTTCTTCACAGGATCCTCCCTACCCTTTCTCCCTCCCTTGGTGCTAGTTCTCTTATAGGGGATATTATCGGCAATCATTACAGGGTGGAGCAGATATTCCAGCAGCATCCTTGTGTCATGGCAGGGTTAACCCTAACTTTTGAATGGCATCATGCCTGGCATTTCGGGAGACGAAGTTGTTGTAAGAAGGTTGAGGTTGGCTTTTACAGCCCAACTCCCCATCAAGGGACTCTGGGTCCCTTGAGGTCTGCTGTCGGTCAGATACTCAATTGGAGGCTACCAAGGAGGCAAGGCAAACTGTTGATCTTCATTGGTCTGTTGCAACCATCTCCCTGCAAGGAGTTGAGGGGCCCAGAACAAAAGTATGTTACAATTTTTTAAACCCTTGGGATAGACCACCCTAGAAATGTCATCATAGATACATCACAAAATGAGTTGTACATGTAAATCAGATCATGCTCAGAGTTCATGTCTCTCCAACATATTTACAAATCTGTCAGTCAAGATGCCTGATAATTGCCCTTCCTGGCTCATTAGAGACGTCCTTTTGAAATGGTGAATACCTTGGCTCCAGAATCCATTGTCAAGGACCTGTTTCATTCGCAACCTATCAGGAATTTCCTGCTACGTGACTTGAGGTGGTCCCTGAGGTTGACTAGAGGCCAAACATGGCAGCTGCATTGCTCTCTGTACTATTTCTCATACGTGGTTTATGCACTTACATATGTGTGTTTACTTTGTGCCCTGTTGAACATGCATTTTATTCATCACACCACAGAATTCTTTTAACAAATTTTTGTGAAGCAGACTTTGACATGAGGTGTGGCTTGTGTGAGAGAGAGACCCCTTGAAGTGTTCTGTACATGGGCCTAGTGATGGTCTCTCTTGCCTGGCAGCCTCCAAAATCCAGAAGCCAGCCCAGGCTGAAATAGCAACGGGAAAGGAGAGACAAATTCCTCCAGGTTCAATAGCTTTGCGAGGCAATGGGCAAGTCTTTGTCCAGGAGGTCACCTCTTCTCAATAATGATGTCTGGTGTAGGGACAAACTTAGGCTGTTGCTATTATACCCGTGTGAGAACCGTTTAAAAAACAGCTTGCTTGCAGCAGTAAGGGAATAATAATAATTTATCACATGTTAGTGGACTTTTAACATAGCTCAGTTTTGGCACGGCATCGAGGCATCTTTGCGCCATCTTTCCCGCTGGCTGTGTCCCTCCCTTAGGAAACTGCAGAGTGGACAGTCATTCTTTGGGGAGCGAGTAAAGCTGAGTCTCTGTTCTGGGCCTTGCGAAAGAGGAGCCCACCAGCTGGTTCTGTGTTGCTGATAAAGTTGCATATTTGTCAGGGAAATGAAGACTGCACAGCCAGTGAGGGAAACAGAGGGCCGGTGGGGGAAAGAATGCCATTGATTTGACCAGTTGGTGCTTAAAAGGCTGCAGCAGCATTGGAGTTGGATCTTGCCCTATTGCGGTGGGGGATTTGCACTTCCTTCATGTTCCTATTTGCATTTCTTTCCATTGCTTTTCCTGTGCTTGAGTTGGATAGAAGGGAGATAGCCCTCGTTTGCTCCTGCAAGGGCACGTTTGAAATAAATGAAATAAACGTAGGTGGCTCAGTTGGCAGCAGATTCTCAGCTGAAGCAGAAGAGCCAGAAAGACCTCCTGCTCCCTGGCAAGATTTGGCCAGCCACAGGACAGTTAGAGCCTCGTGCTCCCCTGCCAGCCAGACATTGTTTTACTGTTGCGTTCAACACCTAACCAAAGCCTGACCAAAAAATGCACAGATCAAACTGGTGCAACATCCAAAGAGCCCTGAATCTGGATCAGGCCAGAGGAGACCCATCTAGCCTAGCATCTTGTGGCCAACCCAGATGCCCATTATGGGAAGCCCACCAGCAGGACCCGAGCCTCCCAAGTTGGTGGCCATCATGGCATCTTCGGGGAGCAAATCTCATAGTTTAAATACGTGGAGGAATCCTTCCTTTTCCCCTGAATCTTTCAATATGCAGCTTCATTGGAAAACCCGGTTGGGTCCTAGTTATCACGAGAGAGGGAGAATAACGCCTCCCCCACCCCGTTCTCCATGCAGCTCAGTCGGTAGATTGTGGTTGGGCAAAAGATTCCTGCATTGCCGGGGGTTGGACTAGATGATCCTTGTGGTCCCTTCCAACTCCATAATTCTGCATAATCTTAGAGCTTATTCGCACTTACCTTTTGCTCCGCTTTTTTCCAGGCACAGGTCCGTGCTTTAAAACTCTGTGTCCAAGCTCTCTTCTTTTCACGCCGGAGTTTCCCCCGCAAAAAAAAACCCCATTCTTGAAAGCTGAAGCGCAGCAGCAATTTGGGTTTTCAGCAGATTGCAGTTTTCTCCAATACACATTTAAAGAGCAGGTTTTCACAGGGAAAGCTCTGGAGCAGAGGTACGCAACCTAAGGCCCGTGGGCCGGATGCGGCCCAATCACCTTCTCAATCCAGCCCATGGATGGTCCGGGAATCAGCGTGTTTTTACATGAGTCCTTTTAAAAGATGTCCTTTTATTTTAAATGCATCTCTGGGTTATTTGTGGGGCATAGGAATTCGTTCATTTCCCCCCCCCCTCCAAAATATAGTCCGGCCCACCACATGGTCTGAAAAAGGTTGCTGACCCCTACTCTGGAGTAACAAAAAGGGGACTTGGACACGGAGCTTTAAAGTGAGGACTGAGCACAGAGGAAGAGGGAGTGTGGAGAAGCCCTTACACACCTCTGTCATGAGTTAGTCCAAATAAAGTTGGGTGTTTCCTTCCACCCCTGCCTTTAAAACTGGTTTTAAATGGATTTAGGTCAGTTTACTGAGAAAAACTTTAGAACTCTATATTCTTTTTTATTTTACATCAGATGTCCCTGTGCCGTTCCCCCCCACTGGATGCCAAGTGCACATCCACCCTGCCTCCGAGCTCGAATTTGGTGCAGTGAAGTACAAAGTGTCGTATTACGGAAAGTGTGTCACTGGCTCAGCAGCAGGACTTCAGAGATGATAGATAGATAGATAGATAGATAGATAGATAGATAGATAGATGATAGATTAGAGCATGGGTCGGCAAACTAAGGCCCAGGGACCAGATCCGGCCCAATTGCCTTCTGGATCCAGCCCGTGGAAGGTCCGGGAATCGCTGCGTGGATTGGCGTGGGGATCCTGATCATTTGGGCTGCGCCATTCCCTCCCCCTCCCCCACATATACCTCCTCCCTCCCTCCTCCTGGCTTCTCCCCACCCTGCCTAGAGGAGGAAGGGGGCTGGGCTTTGTTGAGCCGTGGTTGGCTGAGTGCCATTTTAAGCAGCCCCTCCCTGGAACCAGCCTTTTCGTGTCACTCATCATCCCTCCACTGCCGCCGCCGCTGCCAGCCCCTGTCGCTCGCAAGGCACAGGTAAGCAGCCACCAGGGCTCGTCCGGTGCTGTGGAGAAGGGAGGGGATCCCCCCCAAAAAAAAATATAGTCCGGCCCCCCACAAGGTCTGAGGGACAGTGGACCCGCCCCCTGCTGAAAAAGTTTGCTGACCCCTGGATTAGAGGCTGTGCATGAGCTTCCAATGTGATGCTGCAGCTCAGAGGGCCATTGTGATCTTTGTTGTCATTCATATCCCTTTTTCACAAACCCCAGACATTCCGGGGCTGTTTTTAATGGGTCTCATAGACTGTGTGATTCTGTGAAAGAATGTTTCTTAAAACACTTGTGATGTTTCCCTCCGTATTAGCCCATGTTTTCTCTCTTCTTCAGCCCCAACAGTGCGCTGTATGGAATTGACAGCATGCCAGACTTGCGACGAAAGAAGACGTTCCCCATCGTCAGAGATGTGGTAAGTTCCTGGCATTGTGCTGAGCACGTGCCCCTCCGTGCAGTGACTGGCACCTGCTTTTCCTGGTCACAAGGGTTGTGCTGTTCCCTCCTTCACTTTGGAATTAAGCTGAGAACACGCCCTGAAGGAGGGGGCTGACTTCACTCTGGCGTAAGGTCCAGCAAAGCTTAGAACAACATAACCTGGGTGGAGTCATCTTTACCAACAATTAGTGATCTAGTGGGAGTGATCTGTGGCAATCTGTGAGACCGTAAGAGAGTCACCTTGGTCTCTTTCCCATTTCTAATAAGAGTTGCTACATGGATGCAGACTTTTTCACATGGATGTGTGTGTTTTGCATTTCTCTGTATTAGGTGTGGAAGCTATATTCAGTTCTGGGAGAAATCTGGAGTCCAGATTTCCAGTGAACGAGGTTACAGAGTAGCTGAGTGTCCCCCCCAAAGATATTCCAAAGAAAACAATATTCTCATTCCTTTGCAATCAGATGTTTGCTAGCATTTGCCACTTTCTCAATACGGTAGAACCTTAGTTCTCGAACTTAATCAATTCCGGGAGTCCGTTCGACTCCCGAAACCATTCGGCAACCAAGGCGTGGCTTCCAATTGGCTACAGGAGCTTCCTGCACTCAAGCGGAAGCCACGGAAGCCGTGTCGGACATTTGGCTTCCGAAAAACGTTCGCAAACTGGAACACTTCTGGGTTTGCAGCGTTCAGAAGCCGATTTGTTTGACAACTAAGCCGTTCGGGAACCGAGGTACCACCATACAGCTGTGGTTTGCACTAACTGAGTTGCAGTTGTGCTCGTGAGAAGGAGAAGTGAACCATGGGGCCCCCGTGTTTTTCTCTCTCCTGAGTCTCTTCTTATATGGATCTGTCCAATTGCCCGTATGGATGTTTCTGAAATGGAGAAATAATGCCAGCAGTTAATGTGGTTTCTCTGCTGCTTAGATACCAATCAGCTTATTAAGTGTTGCATTGCCTCGTCCCAATAACACCTGACTATTAATGTTTCCTCTAATTTCTTCCTCATCAACGCTGGATTTCCCAGGCCATGGTAAGTGCTTCTCTGTTGATGAATGTTTTGAAATGTCATAATTAATCTTTTGTGTTCCAGGGCAGCTATTTGCTGCAGAAGAGGATTGCCTCATCATAAGCGGCACTTTAGTGCTTAATGGGTTTGCAAAAGAGTTTTGAGACCTATTTCAAAAAGAGATGATGGATGCCGGAGCCCTGAAATGACTGGGTGGTACGTCCTGCGGCTGGCAGTGCCATCTGCTGCCATGTCTGTACTGTTCAGAGGTGGGCCTGAGGCGGCAATCCTCTGCCCTCTTACTTGGGAGTAAGTACTGCTGATTTCAGCGGGGCTTCCTGGACATGTTTCTTCAGGTGTTCTGAGCTACAAGGCTGTATCTGTACATGAATTGTAGAGTTGGAAGGGGCCCCTGGAGTCTTCTAGCCCCTGCCCAACGTGGGGCTCAAACGCTGCTGGTTGGGTGACACAAGGCTTCTCCACACTTTTCCTCTTCTCTTTCCAGGCACACTCCACACTTTACGGATCCATGCCTGAGCACCCTTGCTTTTGCTCTGGAGCTGCCCCCCACGAAAACCCACTCTTTAAAGCTCAATCAGGGTAAATGGCAATCTGCGGAAAAGTCAAGCTGACATTTGCTCCGATTGAGTGCTGAAGAGCAGATTTTCACGGGGAACGCTCTGGAGCACGCACACCGCCACCCCCGCAGTGCTCTGACGTGGAGCTTTTAAGCACAGACCTGTGCCTGGAAAGAGTGGGACAAAAAGTAAGTGTGGATAAGCCCACAGTAGTACTTAGCCAGATGCAGAGAAATACCCCCCCCCCGCACACACAAAAAAGGAGCTCCAAGCCATGTAGTCACTGAGCATTTGGACTCTGCCTCTGCCCTCCTTCCTGCATTTTGGGGAACGGCGAGGAGGGGCAATTGGTTCCCAAGGGAGCAGGTGTCCTGGATCCGTGCCCTTCCTGCTGGGTCCCCACCTTGGCACAGAATGCTGCTTCTAATTAAATGGAATGAGGAAAGGCCCCTTTTGATGGTCTCAGGTGTCTGTGAAAGGGTTGGCATCGTCACTGGCTCTTCCTACAGATTCTCTTTCTGCCCTTTCTCAGTATGCTCCCCCACCCCCAGCCAAATTCAGTTGCCCTGATGGCACTGGCCTGAAATGCCCTTGCTGAGATGCCTTCATGCCTCTTTACACATAAGAAAACCCACTCAGGATAAGCAGCCCTGCTTGGCTCCGGTGGGGGGCGGGGAGGTTGCTCCGGCGCCGAGGGCTGGGCTGGCACGGTGAGCTCCGTTCACCCTCCGCTCAGCCCCCAACAGACGATGATTCTCTTAAGTCTCAGTTACTGATAAAGGCGTGCTACCCAATTTCTTCCATGTGAGCTTGGTGAATATTTTATAAAAACATAATTATGTACATTCCTCCGCCTCCTCCTCGTAAAAGGCAATCTGGAGGAGATTAGCAAGGAGGATTGAGTTGGGCGAAGGTGCCTTGCTGGGTCCCCTGTATCAAAATAGAGCTTCACACCCCCACCCCACTTCTCTTCCCTCCCCAAGAGAACCAGCCTGTTCTCTCTGCTGGTCTCTGAGCAGCTGAAGGGGGGGGGGGAGAGGTCCCTGCCGCCTCTCCTGCTCAAGGCCCACAAAGCATTTTTCTGGCTAAGCAGGCTGTAGTGGGGCTCCTGTGGGGACCCCCCCTCCATGAAGCCACAAGGAGGCAGGCAGGCAGCTGAGGGAGGGGAGAGGGCCTGCCCTTGCATGGCAGCAGGGATGGGGAGCGCATGAGGGCTGGTACCTGAGGAGCCTGGCCTGCGTCACAATCTGAGGGCGCGAGACGTAGCAACCCCCCAAACCAGCTTCTGTCACCTGTGTCCCACAGGAGGTGGGTTCTGGTGCCTCCCCCCCCCCCCTTTTAGAGACCCTTTCTGGCAACATGGAGCCCTCTTCCAGCTCTCCCCCCATCCTCCACTTTGTTCGGGTGGAATCCTTTGAGGGACCTGCCATCTGCGCAGCGAGAACATCACGAAAGGCTCCACATCTCTCTGAAGGGAAATGTGTGGCTGTTTCGTGGTTGCTGATTTCATATAATCATTAACTGTCCATGGAAGCCCTGAAAATATTTCTCTGACTAACCTTTCACCTTTTGAATTTATTGGTGGTTCTGTTGTACTTTCCAAAGCAACAGAGGAGGTGCTGTGAGCCTGGATGGCATCTACATAAGCTTCCTTGAGTTGCAGCCTAACTGCAACACCCACAGCACCCCCAAGCAGCTACCTTTGAAGGTGACCCAGAAACTACAACTAATCCAGAATGCAGCAGCTAGACTGGTGACTGGGAGTGGCCGCCGAGACCACATAACACCGGTCTTGAAAGACCTACATTGGCTCCCAGTATGTTTCCGGGCACAATTCAAAGTGTTGGTGCTGACCTTTAAAGCCCTAAATGGCCTCGGCCCAGTTTACCTGAAGGAGCGTCTCCACCGCCATCGTTCTGCCCAGACACTGAGGTCCAGTGCCGAGGGCCTTCTGGCAGTTCCCTCACTGTGAGAAGTGAGGTTACAGGGAACCAGGCAGAGGGCCTTCTTGGTAGTGGCGCCTGCGCTGTGGAACGCCCTCCCATCAGATGTCAAGGAAATAAACAACTATCTGACTTTTAGAAGACATCTGAAGGCAACCCTGTATCGGGTTAGGGGTTTTCTAACTCAGCTCGATATCTAAGCGAGGGAAACACTCTGGGACCTCAGTGAGTCTCCTCAGTTTGAAGACGAGCATTAGGAATCACCAAGATGCATATTTCAAGCCAAGAGATTATGAACTTTGGCAGACCTCTCCCCAACTCCTTGCCTCATCACAAACAGCTTTTTGCAACTCCCCTCAGCTTCAAAAAGGAGTTACCATGTGGGATTGCAGGTGGGGGGCAACAAACAGAAGTCTAAAGCTCCCTTGGGTGCTCAGACACAGTTCTCTGGGTCCAACCCATCCCCTTCTCCACAGGTCCCTAGGCAGCATCCATCCTTGCGGCATCTCTCAAAAGTGACCTCCCCCCAGCATTCCAGGGGTGGTGCTTTGAGGACTGAAATTGGGCAGTTAAGCCTTTGTTTTGGGGACTGAATCATCATCCAGCCTATCTCTCCCTTTGTTGCGGAAAAGCTAATTTGTGAAATTTCAGTACATGAATGTGCTGCATTGATTGGAATAAGAGAGATGGAAGCTGACAAGCAAACAGAGTTATTTCATTATTAATGGTTAGCCGAGGAAATTAATTGAGAATTAGCGTCATGATCCTACCAAATTGCTGAGAGTTTGCAAACAGAAACTTGTGAGATTCATTTATTAAGCGTCACACACTGATAATGAACCAAACCAAATACGACCATGCCAAAGGTTCTTTCTTACATCATAATTAGTTTCATGGCGTTGATCATATTATACACCTCTGCAAGTTTAACTATTGTCAAGGGAGACATTGAAAATTGGGCAGACGGAAGAAGAGAGAGACACTGAGAGGCTTTATTAAAATATGGGCAATTTAAATGGCGAGCAGTATTAAAGCGATGCCGTTAGTTCACCGTCATCCGAACTCTCGGCCTCCAGTGCAGGGGCTTCTGCTGCCCACGACTCACTTAAGCCAGAGCCAGGCTGTTGGCATCTGGTCCTGCTTATGGGGAGAGCAACTCTGAGCAGGATGACACCGCCCTCGATGCGGAATTAATAATACAGGATTGGAGTAAATAATCACGTGAATCTGAGGCTAGTAACAGCTTTCTGCCTCGAACCATGTTTATCTTTAGTGCACATGGAAATGGTTGATACAAAATGCTTCATGCTGTGAAACGGCCCTTTTCTTTTTTTTTTTAAAGATTTTATTAGTTTTCTACACCATAGAAAAAACAAAACACAACAGCAACATCAACATAATAACAAATACAACAATTAATACAAAACAAAAACAAATACATACCTAAACTGGAACACCAATCTATCTCTTACTACTTAACAAAATCTAGTTTCTAATCTTCTTAAGGGACCTCCCCCGCTTTCCCTCCTCTGCCTTCAATACTAATATACTTTGGTAACATCTATTTTTAACATTACAATTCATTATCCATCCTTTTATACTATCATGGAAACTTAACGTCTTATAATATCATAAAATAATTCTTAAATCAATCTTATACTTCTTTTCACTTAAATTGCTGCTGTTAGTCAATTACATATCTCTTCACTAATTCAAAATTCCCAAAATCTTAACATCAAAATCCTAGAACTTAACATCAAAATCCTAAAATCTTAACACGCTATCTTCAGGGTACCATAAATCCGTCCTAATTCAATTTTTATCATTTTCACCCTATTCCCCTTCTTGCCATTTTTCTGCTCTCTCCCATGCCTCCCCACCATTCATCTTTACATTTCCCTCTATTGTCCTTGTTCAGTGTCATCTTATAGTTTATAAATCTCCTCCTTGGGAGCCTCGAGAGGCACCAACTCTCCTCTTCCAGCCACTCCATTTCACAATTTTGATTTTCTTCCACTTGTATCTCCAAAAATCTTCTCGCCTTCATCTCTGGACTCCCACTCCAGAGACAGGATATTATAGCTCCAGCCAAAACATCAGCCCTGTGTCTCTCACTACACCAGGGCCATCCGTTTACTTGGGGTTGCTGAATCAATTCGTCCCATTTCTCCAGCACCTCCCCCAGCTCCCTGGAGAAGTTTGCTTCCAAGTTATCAACATTCTCCCAGATCTGACTGGTTTCTCTTGTTCCAAAACAAATTTCTTTGAAATTGCGCCCTATCCAGACCATTTTCCGATTTATCAGCTCCAATTGCAGAAGGATTGTTCTTTGTTCCTGGGTGATTCCCGGATCTAGAATCAGTTTAAAAGCGAAAGCAAGCATGGTTGGAGAAGACAAAGGGTGTCAAATGTCAGTAATTTTCCATCTTGCGTACTAGTTTTCCAGCGCCATTTTCCCTGAGACAGGGTGCCAAAAATAATTCCAAAAGCCACAGAAGAGATATTTCCAAAATCTTCAATCCCCTCACAGGGATTTAATCCATCTTCTCTGTCAAAGTAATTCCAAACAACATTGTATCTAGTGATGCAGCTGCAGCAACTTGAAACTTAATTACCTCTCTACACAACAAAGGAGAGGGACGGGCTTCCTTTTAACATCCCTCCCGGTTGCCAATTATTCAAATGTAAATCCAATTAGTCCCGTACTTACAGCAGCCGGGGTTCTTCTTTTTTCTTTGAAGTTAGCAGGAAAAGCTTGGTGCTCAGGTCTGGCAGAATCGCTGCTTTGATCTCCTGGGGGGGGTGCATCCGCCTCTTCAGTCCCGTGTCGGAGCTCCGCTCGCTTGATTTCCCCCCCTTACGAGGGTCAATCAAGAGCAGAGACGGCACGTCTGGGACCCACGAGGCCGCGGTCCACGGGACGCTCTTCCCGTGGCTTTAAGGGGCCCTTGGCGCAGACAAGGAGACCCCTAAAACCCCCCGGGAGCCGGAGCTCTTCAGCTCCGCTCCGCCATTATCCGGCACCAAACCGGAAGCTCGAAACGGCCCTTTTCAATTGTGATTTGTGATGACGAAGAACATTCATAATCCTCTGAAATATGGTCGTTGAATTCGGTTGACTTGTTTCCCGGCGTTCTTGCAGTAGGTCAGAACAGGTTTTCTCCGTCTCTTCTGCATTGCCAGGTGTGAAGAGGGTGAGTTTCCAAGAGCCAAACATGGTTGAGGACATGTAACGCAGCTCTGTGAACTGTCCCCACAAAGAAAAGATTGTGAGGAGTTTCTCGTGTTAAGGTAGCCTTAAGTCAGCTCACAACCAGATCTGTAAATTCCTCAATTCTGGGATTTTAAGGTGCAAATTCCCAGGACTGAGAGAGGCTTTGCAAGTGGGTCTGTCTCCCTGTTGTTTGCCTTGAGATCAAGGCAGCAGGGCAGACAAGCAAGAGCAGGGTGTGTGTGTTGTTGTTGTTTTTAATTAACAAAAATCCTTCAAGGCACCCCAGTGGCTCTGTTGGACACCCTTCCTCTCCTTTTTGTAAGAGAGTTTCTGCAAGGGAACTGGCAGACCGATTGTGTCTCTCCCAGGACAACCTGTAGACCCTGTAAGAAGCCAGGAAGCCTAGGAGCAGCAGGTGGTGGGACCAAGCTGCCTGGCTCTGTGCTCAGCAGGGTAAAGTTTCTTCTTGATGCACCCTTCATTTGAATTCTGCTGTTTTCAACACTCACAATCGCTCCTGGATTTGGATGTCTTAATGGAGCCAGAAGCAAGTTGTATATGATTTGAATTCAGCAAGTTGGCACCATCGCAGTTTTGCCTTGAAATTCAACTGACAAGGCTTAATACTTCAGTAAAGGTTTTTTTCCCCCATCGTGGTCCTAGAGATTATACAGTATTGGAGGAGATATCGTGGGGCAGGAGAAGTTCAAGGCAGAGGGGGTGAGCTGAAATATTCTCTGGGCAGCTAAAATGGGTGCAGGTCTGTTACGTCAGGCTTACCCTGCTCCCCACCCCCCTGAATAAGACTCCCCAAATAGACACCTTCCTGCTTCATCCAGCCCTTCATCAGCCATGGTTGCCCATGCCAGTGACTCACTATGTACACACACACACACACACACACGTAATGATTTTCAGTTTTATACATTTCAGTAATTTTATAATCATTTTAACATTTCAAAACTCTACTTCCTTCCCCCTCTTTCTGCAGTTCCTTAAAATTATTTTTAATATTTTCTACATATCCAAATCAACTTAATTTGCTCATTTATTCATCTGCTTTAAATATATACTCTTATAAAACGGCAGGTTATTACAATAATCCTGCCAATGTTCTTATCTGTTTACAGTTTGTTCGTAAATATTCCATAAACCATTTCCATTCTTTCATAAAAAGCTTGTTACCTTGATTTCTTATTTTTCCGGTAAGTTTCACCATTTCTTCATATTCTGTAAGTTTTTGTATCCATTCTTCTTTTGCTGGGACTTCTTCGTCTTTCCATTTTTTTGTCGCTGTAGTCGCATATATGAATAAATTTCTATATAGTGTGGGTAGTTCTGTCCCTATAATTCCCAAAGGAAAGTTTCTGTTTTACAAACGTTATTTTAAACATCTTTTTCAATTCATTGTATATCACTTCCCAGTAAGCTTTAACTTTACTACAAGACCAACACATATGATAAAAAGGACCTTCTTTACATTTCCAACACTTAGCTGATTTAGCTTTATACATTTTTGCCAATTGACTCGGTATTGGATGCTATCGATAGATCATTTTTATATCATTTTCTCTTAGACCATCGCATGCTGTAAATTTTATATCCTCTGTGTACTTCTGCCTTCCACAGACCCTTGCGACCCGGAAGTCGGGGATCTCGCTAGCCATGGTCATCCGGACGTCGATCGACAACGAGGAGATGGTAGGAGAGGAGGCTGCTTAACCTGTTTCTTCAAGGGGAGGGTTGGCTCCATTTAAATGGGGGGGGGGAAGTATTCACCAAAGTATTTAACCCCTTCTGTTGGATGCTGTGCTGTTTCTCCTGGCTACCCTTTATGAAAGTCAGAGTCTTGCTGAAGTTGTCTCCTGTGTGGTCATCTTGATTAATCCTGCCCGTAGAGCTTTGCCAAGAGAACAAAACGTGTTCCTCCTCTTCTCTCAGTTGTCTCCATGTCTGTTCTGGGAGGAAAGAGATTGAAGAAGAGCTGAAGAACCTCCCCTGGGTTCTTGTGAGGTCCACCCAACTCTAAGAGGTCCATTCAGCATCTTCTCTCTGCCCCCTGTGTCTCCAGAGCCAGTGGTCTAGGGCTGACCACATTTGTATAGCAAGCACTCAGTCAGATAAGGAGGTGGCTACTCGCGCGCACACACACACACACACACACACACACACACAAACAACAACAACAACAACACTTCTCCCAAAAACAAAGCTTTCCAAGCTTTTCATGCTGGTGACACACTTTTTAGACATGCATCATTTCACAATACAGTAATTCAGTTTTACTAGCAAACCGTGTGGGAATGTTTAGGAGTGTGGATGAGTATATATTATTTTATATATATCATCCCAGCTTGTGTGAGCAAGCTCCAAACTTAGCAGAGTTACATTCCCTTCTAAAACACAGCGGAAAACGGTTGCATAGGCTTCCTAGAGCCTCTATAAAAGAAATATATATTCCTGGTATATTCCCCTTCTTCCCTCTTAAAAGCAAAGATACAATACAGCACTGATTTTAGATATGAAAGAGTTTACTCACGGACATCCAAGAGTCACAGTACAGGCTCAAAGAGGCATATAAACTTAGATAAACATATTTACATGTGGTGAAGCTGATTCCATAAGGAAAGAAGCTTCACTTCTGTTTCTCTCAGCTGCAGGCTGAGAGAGCATCCTGCTTGTTCAAAAGACGAGGCAAAATGGACAATCTACTTTGGGATCTGGTTCCCAGGTAAGACCACACCTACTTCTGGTTCCTGTAGCTCAGTCCAGGTAAACAGGAAGTTAAGCCTGGAGGACTGAGTTACCTTCATGTCCTCTCTAGGAGTGTTGTGTTTGGCTGCTCTGTGTTTACATCCCACAAACCGGAGGTTAAGCCAACCCCTTTCCAGCCCTGGCAGGAGGGCAGGTAGCGTTCGCACGACACACCTACCCACTTCAGCCGACACACTAACGCAACACGCAGTTTGGAAAGCTCAGCCTTAGAAGTTGGGCCGTGGCAGAGTGAAAATGAAAGCAGCATTTGGCTCTGGGAAATCATGGATTCCATAGCAGATCCCTTGCAACCAATGGCACATGTGGCTCACGCACATGGCTGGCTTCTAAATTAACTGCTCCGGAGAGGCAACGGAGGGCGGGGGGCAGCTGAAGGGAAGCATCTGCTGGTTGTACGCTGGAAGCCACACAGTGGCTCCGTGAGGAAGGCGAAGCACAACGTGAAACGAGGCCCTTCTGAGATCTGGAGCTTCCTGTCTCTCGAAATTGTGCATCAGGACCAGATATCCAGAAACAGGCAATTGGGGAAAATGACGCCCGCAAAGTGAAATGCCCAATAAATTCTTGTGCAGAGGAATAAGAGAACCTGCCCCAGCTTGCAGTTTGATTGAATCTATCTTTTTGGATAGCTTTTTTGCTATGTTCTAAATATTTGTTAGTTTGTCCTCACAAGAAGGTTGAACTATGGCTGCCTTTGAAGACGGTTCAAGGCTGGATTAAGATGGGGGGGGGGGGCTAGTGCAGTTCCCAAAAATAAGACCCCCTCTCCCTCCCAAAAGGAATGCATTAAATAAATATGTCTTCACATATCTCAAAGACTTAACAAATGTATTATTACATAAGCTTTTATGGAGTACAAAAAATATTCTACGAGCATATGCAGTTTCAAAACACAAACTAACAACATTTTGGTAACCTTAATAACCAGAAAATGCTCAGAGCATGTGCAATTTCTTATTTTAAACCCATTGTTTTTTGCTCACATCTTAAACTTGGGTGAGTCATCAACACTCAGCCTAACCTGCCTCACATGGCTGTTGTGAACATGTAGAAGAAGGCATAAAATAGCTCCAGAAAGGGACTTCTACCATAGACATCAAATTCTGCTTCCTTTAACCAAAGTAATATATCTTTGTCCTATAAAGCCACGTGTTTTTTCTGGATACGCCACCCCTGCGAATTAGTGCAGCACCGAGGCTTCAGCCACCCTTACGTGAGCCTGTTTTACATATGCATATTTATTTAATTGAGTTATTTAATTTATATCTCACCCTTCTTTCCCGAAGGAGCCCGGAGCAGCAAATGCAATTGAAATTTATAAAAAACAGTTTTAAGTCTTCTAAAAAGCTGGTTAAAAACTACTAAAAAAAACATAGTCCCTTTCTTGGACAGCTAATAATATCAGGGTTGCCAGGAACAGATCAGACAGCCAGAGGAGTTCATGTTTCCCTTAAAGTTACTAATGAGGGCGACAGATTCATTTCAGTAGGGAAGGTATTCCACTTACAATGTCATATAGCCTTAAATAAATAAATAAATAAATAAATAAATAAATAAATAAATAAATGGTTGTGTTTGCGAAGATTTGGGCCATGTCAAACTGTGCTTCTGACTTCCCTGCTCAACGTTTGCGCAAGGGAAACTGAAACCCCCAATTCATCCGGTGTAAGTTTCCAGCCGTACGATTTCAACAGCCGAGAGTTTCTGAGAGAGAAAGTGGAAGACATACCCTCCCCCCATCCCAAGCTCTACCCCTCCCCAGCCACCTGTAGAATGGAATCATAGAATTGTAGAGTTGGAAGAGTCCTCCAGTCCACTCCGTGCAAAACAGAGCATCATTCTGATCCATGTTTGCTGGTGGTTTCTCTCCCCACCCCACCCATTTCTTTGCTCTCCAAGCTGACTTGCATAAGTGTGACCAGGATTAAACCCCTCCCGACTGCTTGGGCGTCTGGCTTATCGATTGCAGCCAGGCCTGAAATTCCTTGGCAAGAACTTATATTGATTGTCCCTCTCTATCTAATTTTATTTGCGCTATACTTTCGTAAATAGAATATTCATTTCTTTTTTTAACTCAAGAAGACTCGGCTGCTTTCTCCCTGTTGGCTCTGCCTTGAAGGCTTCGCCCCCTAAAAGATGGCATTAGGGTTGAAGGTGCCTTTCACAACAACCCTCCAGGGGAGCTTCCACACACCCCTTTGCCATGGCCTCCGAAACCCTCTCAGGGTCTCCTCTGCCTTCAGAGAGGACTAAATCGGTTGAATCACATGTGTTTCCTATTAGGAAAACAGAAAGAAATTACAATATAAGAACAGCAAAACAATTCAGCCCAGAACAAAATGTTTCGTTAAGGAAGAACTTCATATATATGAGAATGAAGAATAAAGTTGGGTGTGACCTTGAATTCTTGGGTTCCAGTGATTGAAAATAAAGTCCAATGTTGGCTAAACTTACAATGTATAATATGCAAGTTCACTAAGAAATGCTCCATCCTAAGCTCTGTTAAGTAATGCACTTTGGAGGTCTTTAGTCCTGTTTAGCCAAACCAACCCAGATACTTAAGGGACCCAGGTGGCGCTGTGGGTTAAACCACAGAGCCTAGGGCTTGCTGATCAGAAGGTCGGCGGTTCGAATCCCTGCCACGGGGGTGAGCTCCTGTTGCTCAGTCCCAGCTCCTGCCCACCTAGCAGTTCGAAAGCACGTCAAAGTGCAAGTAGATAAATAGGTACTGCTCCGGCAGGAAGGTAAATGGCGTTTCCGTGCGCTGCTCTGGTTCGCCAGAAGCGGCTTTGTCATGCTGGCCACATGACCCAGAAGCTGTATGCTGGCTCCCTCAGCCAGTAATGCGAGATGAGCGCCACAACCCCAGAGTTGGACACAACTGGACCTGATGGTCAGGGGTCCCTTTACCTTTACCTTACCCAGATACTTAGAAAGTTGAGGTAATTTTCGTCTGCTTTCATATTTTAACTTTTACACATTTTTAAGTAGAATTGTGATTCCCCCCCCCCTCGATCATATTTTTGAAAAATCTTTTTGTAAACTGCTTCGAGGTGTGCTCCCCCCCCTCTTTTTGCAATTGAGCCACCTATAAATTGTATGAAATGAATAAATAACTAAATAGCTGCTGCCCATGGTTGGGAGTGTGACGTTATGGGGCAGCCACACCCCTTGGATTAGATAGTTAACCAGAATTTTTTTCAGCAAATCCCCATAAATCCCCTTGTAGCCTGGTCTGGATAGCCAGTAAAACAACTGAGAACCACCTCTGTCAGTTGCACTAATCAGGTGCCAAGGTTTTCTTCACACATCGAATATTACCCTGTTCCCGAATCTAAAGGCACAGAAACACTTTGGGGACAATTGCAGTGTCTGGAACACGGTTCACTCTGTTTTCTCTGCCCTTGGAAATCCATCTGCGAGGCAAACGTCATTTGGAAATCATTTCTCATGGCTCCCGTTCCTCCATACAGGCACAGGCCTGGTACCGCTTCCTCCAGGTAGCACCTGCCAACTCAGAGGACCTTTCACTCCCTCCCTCCCCACTGAAGTCAGGAAGGGGGCAGGCAGAAACCCCCTCCCACCCCCAGCAGCAGCAGCAGCAGCAACATATCAAACAGCTTCCTCTCCAACCCCAAAAGAAAATATTATAGGAATCCCGCAACTGGGAATGGAGGAGAGAAATGGTGGGGGTGTTACTGCTTTGTTTTTTTGGTTTAAATATTTATCTTGTCTTTTGTACTGTGAACTGCGGCCCCAGGATCCCTAGATAAAGTGGTATATAATAATAATAATAATAATAATAATAATAATAATAATAATAATAGTAACGATGCTGCTGCTGCTGCTGCTGCTACTGCTGCAGGGAGATGCATAAGCGGCAGCTGCCTGCTTGCTTGATCCTAGGAAGACGAGTGCAGTCGGCAGCCATTGATTCCAGGTTGCTGGAGTTTCCCCAGAGCGTTTACTTGCTCATTTCCCCAGCGTTCTCCCCTTCGTCATCTGCCAGTGTGCCTTCACATTTTAGGCTGTCGACATATTTAGTCATTCCTTTCCCAAACCTCCTGGAATGCAAAATTAAGTTGTTATCTTGGAAACAACTTATGAGGGCCATTTACGTGATAGCTTTGCAATGCGTTGAGCACATTTCACCCTTTCTCTTTCGCAGAAGCCCAGGTGTTGCCTAGCCCTTTCTCGGTGTGCTGTGTGTGTGATAAAAAGCAATTGCTGCTCCCTTGCAGTGCTCCCAGCTGATGCTTTTGTTTTCTCTACCAATCTCTCTCTTTGTCCCAGTTTGCATTTGGCAGCAACGGCTCTCTGGAGTGTTTCAGATATATATATATATATATATATATGTGGAGGTGTTTTCCTGTGAGGCTCCCAAGCACCATTAGAGGTTGGCCGGATCAGCCCCCAAACTGCTCAAGTGCTGAGCATCCCTTTAGTAGTGCTGTGGACCCTTTTTCTAGCTGACATCAATGGGAAGCCAGTGCTGACTCAAACCCCCCTCTCAAGAAACCACCCTAAGCGGACCAAAGGATGCCATTAGGAGAGATGGAGAAGGCAAGGCAGGTGATCTGCTGCTCTGCAGGGGCCTTGTTTGTTAGCACTGGACTGGCTTTCAATGCTAATGAGACCATCTCTGGTGCTAATTAGTGGGTTGTGTGAATCAGCACCCTGGAGATAGATGGGCAGGAGCATCACATCTGAACCCCTTCACATCTGAAGCGGGAGATTTTGCCTGTGACATAGCATGTAGCCACTCAAGGCACAGTGTTCAGATCAGAGAGTTCCTTTGCCACCACGTCAGCAGAGAACGCTTTCCTTGGCCAGCAAGTGCCACAGTCCTTGAGACATGGTGGAGTGACTGGTCCAGGCTTGGGTCCTTCCCCAGGGGCTGGGTCTCACTGGGAGTGAAGCTAGCAAGAAAGGACCTCTGGTATCCTGCCAGCAGCTGGCTTTGCTCCCCTGCTCTCATGGCAAAGAGCCACGGCGTGGGCTGAGCAAGTGACACCATGTGCCACCCCAGAGGCAAGAGCCTGTGTGTGGCAAATGAGTCAGGGGGCTGTGGAAGAAGGAACAGGAGGGGGCGTTCGCCAGCCTCCTGCCTTCGTCCAGAAACAGCTAAGGAAGCCGTTCTGGGGAGCTAATTCCCTGCCTCCCAGGAGTTAACACAGGTGTCTCCGGAGCACCAGAGGTGCCAGCGTGGCATAAGTGATGTAAGGCTGCAGTCTTTGTGATCACCATCATTTCTCCTTCCGGCTACGTGTTTTTTCTGCAGCCGTCTCAGAGATTGCAAGGAGCCAGGGCCTGACTTCTAGGCTCAGGGGGAAAGAGTCTCCTGTGCTGTGAGAGAACAGCTTCCTGTCTTTTTATAGATCTTCTCAGAAGGCACCTGTATAGATATAGTTGTTGTTGTTGTTGTTGTTGTTGTTGTTGTTGTTGTTGTTGTTGTTGTTGTTGTTGTTTTGTGCCCCCTTGGCACAGTGTCCTACATGGGGGAAACCCCTGCACTGCCCTAAATCCTGTATGGACACTGGGCAGCCTCCAGCTCTCTGCAAAGACACACCGATGCCTGACCAGCTCTTGTGGTGCTTTGGAGCGCCTTCCGAGGGCCTCAGAGCAAGTCAGCAAGAGCTCGGCTGATGAGAGCCTCTTGCACGGAGGCACACGCTCTGCAACATTTCAGAAAAGCTTTGTAACAGGAGCTTGAACATGCATGAAAGAACGATTAGACCAGTGGTTCTCAGTTGGTGGTCTGCAGACCCCACCCAGGAGGTCCATGGCACCATTTACATAACCAAAGCGACCCCAGGGATTGAAAATTTCAAAAGTAGGGAGTTCATGGCTTGGCTTTTGTAAAACAGGAGGTCTGCAATACATACTTACTTTCTTACTTACTTAATTACTGTATTTTCTGGTGTATAAGACGACTGGGCGTATAAGACGACCCCCTATCCCAGTTAAAATATAGAGTTTGAGATATACTCAACTGCAGATTCTCCACCCGGTGTATAAGACTTTTGAGAAGATTTTTCTGGATTAAAAAGTAGTCTTATACGCCAGAATATACAGTACTTACTTACTTGGAGAACCTATGTGGTGTAGTAGTTAAGAGTGGTAGACTCGTAATCTGGGGAACTGGGTTTGCGTCTCCGCTCCTCCACATGCAGCTGGTGACCTTGGGCTAGTCACACTTCTCTGAAGTCTCTCAGCCCCACTCACCTCACAGAGGGTTTGTTGTGGGGGAGGAAGGGAAGGGAGAATGTTAGCCGCTTTGAGACTCCTTCGGGTAGTGATAAAGCGGGATATCAAATCCAAACTCCTCTTCTTCTTCTTCTTCTTCTTCTTCTTCTTCTTCTTCTTCTTCCTCTTCCTCTTCCTCTTCCTCTTCTTCTTCTTCTTCTTCTTCGCCAATTGGGAACTGTGAGCTGCTTTGTTGATGTGCCTGAATGTGTTTTGTGTCCCCTCAGAAAATGCACGTCTTCAAAAAAACCCTGCAGGCCCTCATCTACCCCATGTCCTCCACCACCCCACACTACTTTGAAGTGTGGACGGCCACCGCCCCCACCTACTGCTACGAGTGCGAGGGTCTCCTCTGGGGCATCGCCAGGCAGGGAATGAGGTGCACAGAGTGTGGGGTCAAGTGCCATGAGAAGTGCCAGGATCTCCTCAACGCGGACTGTTTGCAGAGTGAGTAGTCTGAGGGGCACCTGGTGTGGGCACAGCTCCTGCCCTTCTCAGTGCCGCTTGCCCCTCCACCTTTGCGAGGGGGGCATGGCAGGGCCAGCCAAAGACATGGTGGCACCTGAGGCAAATGGCAAAATGGTGCCCTCCCCCCTCCCTCCGCCTGGTAAGAAGGGGCGAGTGAAGATCTACACCAGGCATAGACAAACTCGGCCCTCCAGAATGTTTTGGGACTACAACTCCCATCATCCCTAGCTAAAAGGACCAGTGGTCAGGGATGATGGGAATTGTAGTCCCAAAACATCTGGAGGGCCGAGTTTGCCTATGCCTGATCTACACCAAAAACAAGGGAAGAAGAGAGATCCACATCGGGATCTGCTGTCCCTGTGGATCCTGCCACCCGCAGCGTTTGCCTCACCCTGCCTCATGGGTGTCCCAGCTCTGGGGAATGGGCTCCTCCCGTGGGGTTGTTTGGGGTGGCAACAGAAGCCTGTTGGAGCAGCCCCGGCAGTGGCAAGGGAGAGTCTGCTTGGCACATTGCAGAGCCCAAGCAAACAGTTGGGCTGCTCAGATGACGGCGACACCACTCATCTCACAGTGAAGTGGCTGAGTGGAGGAGACATAGCATCTCTGGGCATGCAGGCACCCCTAACGCTGGATGGGTCTTGTGCTTCTTCCAACCCACCCTGCGTTCTGGTCTCAGGGATCTCCCACCTCGTTTGGGTTTCACTCAATTGGGCACTGTCTGCATTTAGCTCCATCTTCACTGGATAAAACTCTTCCTCCTCCTTTGCTTTGAAGCCCACCAGGTTTCCAGCCAGCTCAAGGGATTGCATGAGGCCCCTTGTCACCTCTCGCCAAAAGCCAGACAGTGGCCCAGAGACCTCTCTCTTCCTCAGTCTCTCCTCTGTTGCTGCGCTGCTGCCACCTGATGCGCAGGCCCCCATGAGTGTGGCTTGGCTGCCTCATAGCCAAGAAACAAGGGAGGCTTCCTGGCTGCCCCAGTGTCATTTGTCTCCTTTCTACTTCACCCCCTGGGACCTGCAGCCAAGCAGAAAAAGATGGGCTGGCCAGAAATGCCACCTTGCCTTTCCTGCCTGCATTTATCTGAGGCCAGCATTGCCCTCCAGCCCTGATCAGTGCAGTTGGTCTCTTGTCTTGCAGCCTATGCTAGGCTGGTCCAGGCAGGGATGGGCTGCAAACGAGCCTCTCTAAAGCCCACCACCAAACATTTCTGGTTGGGTGCCCTATTGTACAGTGACACCCCTACCCCCTTGGCAGTTTATCTCTGTGATCCACTGGGAATCCCATTATTTTGCAAAGATCCTGAAAAGTCAGAATATTGGCGTCCCTGGCTTTGCTGTCAGGGCAGGAAAAACCATCCTTTTGGGGGATCAGCATCTGTGTCAGACTTCAGACTTCCATTTTCATGTCTTTCTGGAAGCCCCTCCAGGCATGAACTGACGTCACAACATCCATGCATGCCAGCTTTGAGGGGCCTCTCTGTGTGCTGTGGTCTACGTGGGCCATGCATGGAACCAGGTGTCCCTAGTGCCCTCCCTGGTGGAAGGAAGGGGGCTTCATCCACGCTGTGCAGGACACACAGAAACCTTTGGGGAAAGCAAGAGGAGGGTCAGCTTTCGCCAACCTGGTGCCCTCCAGCTGTTGTGGACTACAATCCCCATCATTCCTGGCTAGTCCAGGTTGTCCAAAACAGCTGGAGGGCATCAGGTTGGCAAAGGCATCAATGAAAGACCCACCTGGCCTTCTGTGTCATTGAGGGCACCTGTTTCCCAGATTTCAGCAACGTCACCATCTCCTCATAGTAGGTGACCCAATATTATTCCCTCTGCAACGACAACAACTACTGCTATGGTAGTGCCTTGTTAAATGTTGCTAACGTCGTTGTTATGTCACCTTAGGGGCAGCGGAGAAGAGTTCAAAGCACGGTGCTGAGGACAAGACCCAGAATATTATTACAGCAATGAAGGAGCAAATGAAGATCAGGGAGCGAAACAGGCCAGAAGTTTTTGAACTGATCCAGGAAATGTTCCAGATCCCCAAGGAGGACTTTGTACAGCACACCAAGGCAGCCAAACAGAGTGTCCTGGATGGGACATCCAAGTGGTCGGCAAAGATCACCATCACGGGTGAGAGGATTCCCCCTTTTCAGCTGGAGGACTCTCTCTGGCCAAAGATCCCTTTCCCCCTCCAGCCCAGGTGGTTACAAAATTGGCATTTACAGAATACAAACAGAAAGAGGGTCTCTGGTGTGTGGTTGTTTCTCTGAGTGTGTGAAATGCAAAGATAGTGTACACCCTGATCTCACGAGGTGGTCCATGCCACTTGCAAGCTGGTGCAGAGCAGTTTGCCACCTCGAAACCCCCCCCCCCCGGGGGGGGTGAGGACTGCATGTAATTGCCATTTACACTTTGAATGCCAAACTTTTTGCATAACCAGTCTGCAGTCAAAGTAGCCCTTAACTACATCTCCTCTGTTGGGTGCTTCCTTGATTTCATTCATCTTCAGGGGGATGATAGCCCAGTACTTTAAAAAAATATATATAATTAATTTTCAAGAAACAGGTTATAAGCATAACATTAGCATCCCCAGTACTAAACTGCACTTGGGGCTTGGTATCACCACCCGCAATGATTTTGCCGGGGAAGTCTGTCTCTTTGGGGATTTCTAGGCTGCTGGACTCAACGCCCTCTTTGATGTACAGAGCAGCATCACCTACAATAGTCCTTCCTATAAAATTAAGATCTGGTCAAGGCAGCAGTCGCTGCAGGTGTCCTCAGTGCAGCCTAGGAGAACAGTTTTTTTTTAGTAATAGTAGTAAAATTTATTACGGCCATTGGCCCATATCAAGAACAAATCAGACAAGCAAACGGAACATAGAATTTAAAACAACTCGACATAAGACAATTAAAAAAAAACAAACCAACGAGGCAGCAGCTGCTGCAACTTAAACAATATCAATCTAAGCAACCCATCAAGAACAACATTTTAACTCAATTTAGTTAATACATATACAGCATAATACATATACAGCATTTTCACTCAATTTAGTTAATACATATACAGCATAAGGATTCAGCTAAAACTTAATTTAAGAATTAATTAATAACTTAATCTCCCCTTAATGATACTTGGTATTAGTTAAAGTATCGAAACTATGCAGTGACCCATTTCTCTTTTTCTGGGATAGGACATTTATCAAAAATCTAGCGACTGTAAGAGATCTACTCGGTTCTTCATCATTCAATAAATGGATTAATTTAGCCTCCTGGGTTCCGTCAGCCTGTCCTATCAGAAGGGGGGACAGAAATCTAGACCGGGCTGCCGAGTAAGCTGGAGAACAGTTTGTCCAGTAGCCATAACAACTTATAATAGCCTTGGTTCATGATACTGTGTTGGTGCTGGCATCCATCTTGTCTCGAGAGACCGTGGAATCCACCTCCATGGCTGAAGTCAAACTGCTGTGTTAGGAGCAAAGAAGTGACCTCCCCAGGGCTCAAACCTGGGCAGTGTGTATGAAGGTCCTGGGCAGCCCAGACAGCAAGACCTCTCTCTCAGCCTTGCTGATGTGGTCCAAAGGAAAGCAGAGCAAGACGGTTTGGCACCAGATTGGCTGCAGGAGTTGCCCGGAGGAGACGTAACAGGCACCATCCTAGTAATACTGTTTAAAGCAGAGAGAATCCCAGCGGGTTGGTTTGAGAAGCCACACAACCTCCCTTCCCCAAGATCAGCAGACTTGCTTCTGAATGGACCCAGCGGGGCGAGGGGGACAGGTCTACTGCTGAGTCAGATTGTTGGGGGGGGCACAACAGCATTCTGATCCCATCATTTCTCCGATGAGGCAGTTAATGAGCTGGGCTGTCCCTGCTAGTGGCAGTTCAAAAATGTTAGCTAAATGCTCCTGTCTGGATGCTTTAAATCACGTGGATCCAACTTAAAAAGCAAATATTTGCTGATGGTCAGAGGGGGGGGGCTGAGGGGAGGGAGTGTGGAGCGTCCCAGTTGGCTTTCAAGCTGACGGAGAGACTCACACAGTTATGAATTGCGATGCAGGAGTCAACTGACAAGTGTTTGTATTTATAGCAGCATAAACACACATTAGCGATGATAAATCCTGACATCTGTTTTCTTGGCGAAAGGCAGCTACAGGAAAGCTGGCTGTCTCTGTAACTGGAGGTTGCAGCCGGGATACCATGCTCTGCAAGAGGGAATGGCTCAGGAAACAGGCTCCTGGGGTCTGAAGACATCTCCCTGGGCGGGGTGGGGGGGTGGGCTGGGCATTGGAACAAGCATCTTGTTCCAAAGTAATGCGTGGACATTTCTCCTGGGAGATGTTTCTTGCTCTGGGGGAGAGGACAGCTTACCTTGTGGGAGAAGGAGCGGAGCACAGTGGGTCAGTGCCATGGCTTGCAAGGTGCAAGGAAACACCCGGACCACCTGCTATCGTTAATCTTTGAGTTGCGCAGAACTCTGTGTGCTCTCAGAGCTGAGAAGGCACAACTCTCTTTGGGTGAGACCAGAGCAGAGTCCATATTCCATGGCCAAGAGGAGGCTAAGTTTGTTTTTTCCATTCACCCCACCCCTTAGGGGGAAAAAATCCTCAGAGGCCTCACAGCCTGGTTCTCACATTGTCTCTCTGCATTATTTGTCCTGTTTTTTTGTAATGGCGTTGCTGTTTTTAACACCTGCTTGAGTGGTGTTTTTTCTCCTGCATGGATAATCCCCGTGTAGGACAAAAAGACTGCCTGTCCTTCGGTCACCGTGTCCGAAAACTAAGCCTTTAGAAGAGGCAGCCAGCTCCCCCACAACGCCAGCCAGGATGTCAGCCAAAAGGAGGAGCCAGGAGAGAGACACCCCTATAACCTCATGCTGGCATTTCCTGCAGTGCTTACTGATAACTGGGAATAGAGCCAGGCCACCTGAGCTCTTTGCTTCTGTGGAAGGGTAGCCAGCCTTCACCCTGATCCAGCTGTTGGAAAGCAACTCTTTCTACGTTCCAGAGAATCTGAAACTATTAGGAACGCAGGAAGGTGTCCTCTACTGAGTCAGGCCATGGAGCCATACTGCTCAGTCTTGTCTGCACTGTCAGCCAGTGGTCTCCAGGGTCTCCAGCTGGGCCAGGCGAATAGCTAGGGTCTGATTAGGTTGGCGCAAGCCCAGGGGACACAAAAGACACGGTGCTCTACTCTGGCTCAGAGTACTGGGGGGCTCCTCCTACATCTAAGAACACTGGAAGTGGCCTCATTCTGACTTAGCCCATTGGTCCACCTAGATCCATCACCTTTGAGCTGGAGATCCTGAGGACTGGACCTGGGACCTTCCATGTGTTCTTCTGCTCAGCACCAACCTTTTTGCCCCTTTTTTGCAGGGGTGGGGGGACACTGGTCACAAAGCCATTGGCCAGGCCTAGTTTCATCAACTTGCGTCCTCTACCTCTCTCTCTCTCTCTTTCTTCCTCCTCTCTTGCAGTGGTCTGTGCTCAGGGCTTGCAGGCCAAGGATAAAACTGGCTCCAGTGACCCGTACGTCACGGTGCAAGTGGGCAAGACCAAAAGGAGGACAAAAACCATATTTGGGAACCTGAATCCAACATGGGACGAGAAGTTCTATTTGTGAGTATTCCTTCCTCTTTTGTCTTTCTGGGGTGCATTACTCAGGAGTAAATGTTGCCTGCAACACATGCCATTCCTTACTCCTGTGATTCATGTTTACCTGGGTGTTTGCATCTTGCGCCTTATTAAAAGCCCAAAGCCACAGACTCGCATTGCGGCTTCTAACTCACAAACAAAATGTGGGTTGGTGTGGATTTCAAGTTCATGTGACGATGATGCTGGAGTTCAGTGGCCCCAGGGAAGTGTGACCACTCTGGGGATTGAAGGTAGATTGGGTGGTCTCTTTGGGGAGGGGGTGCCCTCAGCCATTCCTTCATTTGGCCAGGGGGCTAGGGTGGCATGGGGCTTGGAGCATATGTGAGGACACCTCTGATGACTGTAGAAGCCAGAGAGGAAGAGGAAGGTTGGCTTTTTGGCTCCTCCAAAGATGGAGTACCAGCTATAACACCAAAAACAGCAGCCAGGAATATGTCATTGTACTCAGAATGGGGCCATTTGAAACATCTCAGTGGTTTTGCATTTAGCATACAATAACTGCAGGCCTGGAAATGTGGAAATGGGCTCTCTCTGGAGCATTTTTTTCTGGGGGACATTGATTTCTATATTGGAGAGGATGCTGGGAACTGCCTCTGGGATGTTCAACTCAATTTAGTGGCGTGCAATTTCTTATTAGATTATTGTTATGTTTCAGTTGCATAATTTATAAATATTCCGTAATGAAAGTGGAAGTACATTCACGAGATGGATGCCTTCCGTTGGTGTGGCTGGCGTTGCTCCAGGAAGTTAGAATTTTTAAAATGTTTTTAATAAAAGATGTCTTCTCAGGCAGATCAGGCCAAGGCAGGAAGAAGGTTTTGCTTCCCTTCAGAGGCAGGGAAAACATCTTTCTTTATGAGCTGTGCACCTTTATGGATGAAGGCCTGGGACATGCTGGTATATAGCTTAATTGTAGCTGACTTTTATGTGGCCAACCTCGACTTTAATTGGTTGCTTGTGAGCACCCAGCCGGGCAGTAGATGAAATGCAAGATGGAGTAGGTGAGAGGGGACCCTTTCTTTGGCAGGGTGCCATATTGCTGGCTTGGCAAGGAGGCATGGATATTCCTCCAGTGAGCTGCTGCCAATCAGCGTGGACAGCATGGAGCGGGATAAAGGCTGCCTCCTCTCTTCGAGTGATCCCAGGAAGGGGCTTTTCTAGAGAGATTGTGGAGGCTGTGGCCTGTTCCTTCCCGGAAATGCTTGTTTCTGGCTAGGCGCGTTGCTGGGAATCATATCTGCTGGAGGCCTCTAATGGTAATTGGAACATGTGGCCATAGACTCTAAAAACCCCTGACATCTCTGAGCAGGTTTGCCGAAAGGGCCCCTTCCTTTCTGAAGCAGGATGAGGATTCTGAGAAGGGAATGGGGCCTCTTGCATTGAACTGTGGAAGCAGGAAGCAGATGTCTGAGCAACAATTTCAGTGAGCGGAATAGCAAAGGCACTTGCGGGTGATGGTGGGAAAGAGGCTCGCTGGGTGTTCATTTAGCAAATGGAATCTGGGCAGAGATAGGGCAGAGGGCTGGACAGCCATGTGAGGTTTGCCCACTCGGACAAAAGGCCAAGGGATCTGGGTGGTGTCATTGGCTGGGTGCCCATGGCATGGCATAGGGTAGGGGACATTGGTGGTGCTGTGGTCTAAACCACTGAGCCTCTTGGGCTTGCTGATCAGAAGGTTGGTGGTTTGAATCCCCATTGCTCTGTCCCAGCTCCTGCCAACCTAGCAGTTCGAAAGCATGCCAGTGCAAGTAGATAAATACCGTATTTTTTGCTCCATAAGACGCACTTTTTTCCTCCTAAAAAGTAAGGGAAAATATCTGTGCGTCTTATGGAGCGAATGGTGGTCCCTGGAGCTGAATTGCCCAGGGGCCAAAAGCAGATTGTGCTTTTTATTTTACAAAGAGGAAAGGGAGTGTTGAAAGGACCCCGCTCAGCAGCTGATCAGCAAGAGATCGGGAGAGAGATAAGAGTCCCCGGCTCCCTTTCAGCCCCGCCCTCCTTTGTTGAATGTGCTGCAGAGGGAGGTTGTTTGTTTCCCCAGGACATGTGACTGGCTGATTAGATTATCTGACTGGAAACAGTAGAAACAGCTCCCATAAGATTTTTCAGAAATGTGAGTTAAACCCCATAAAAATGGGGCTTTTCCTCTTTGCTTTTCCCCCTTTGCAAAAGGAGCTTTGCTTTTCCCCCTTTGCAAAAAAAAGCTGCAAAACCTTTAGCTGATCCTTTAAAAAAAAGGCCTTTTGCCTTTGCAAAAACAGCTGCAAAACTTTTAGCTGATCCTCAACACACACACACACACACACACACACACACACACACACAAAAAAAAAACCCAGGGCTTTTAGAGGAGGAAAACCAGAAAAATATTTTTTTTTCTTGTTTCCTCCTCTAAAAATGAGGTGCGCCCTATGGTCCAGTGCGTCCTATGGAGCGAAAAATACGGTAGGTAAACAGCGGGAGGGTAAATGGCGTTTCCGTGTGCTCTGGTTTCCGTCACGTTGTTCCATTGCGCCCAAAGTGGTTTAGTCATGCTGGCCACATGACCCGGAAAGCTGTCTGTGGACAAACGCTGGCTTCCTTGGCCCAGAAGCGAGATGAGCGCCACACTCCATAGTCACCTTTGAGTGGACTTGACCATCCAGGGGTCCTTTACCTTACCTTTACCTTGGGGGGAGTCCAGTGAAACTGAGCGCAGGTTGGGGACGAGATAGAAGATGGCCGTTAGTTTTCAGGGCATGACCAAAGTGGGATCCTCCACAAAATACGTTGCAGGGAGGAGTAGAAGGAGCATCTCCTCATCTGGGTTCCAGCCAGCTGCACCCAACCTCTAGAATACTCTATTCCATTCCTTCCCCAGGCAGTCACCACCCCGATGCCCACTGAGCATGCTCAGTCTTGGGGTGTGTGTGTGTGTGTGTGCGCGCATTTGGGAGGTTCCCACTTAGGATTGAGAGCCAGTGTGGTGTAGTGGTTAAGAGCGGTAGCGTCGTAATCTGGTGAACCAGGTTCGCGTCTCCGCTCCTCCACATGCAGCTGCTGGGTGACCTTGGGCTAGTCACACTTCTCTGAAGTCTCTCAGCCCCACTCACCCCACAGAGTGTTTGCTGTGGGGGAGGAAGGGAAAGGAGAATGTTAGCCGCTTTGAGACTCCTTCGGGTAGTGAAAAGCGGGATATCAAATCCAAACTCTTCTTCTTCTTCTTCTTCTTTAAAGAAAGGTGTTTTTTGTGCTTCTTCAAACTAGGGACTCTGCCTAGCATAGCTGATGGTCTCCTTTGCTTCTCTCTGCACACACCAGCTGCATTCACTGTTAGAGGGAGTGATGCTCAGCATTTGGGCCTGTGTGCAGCTCCCTGCTAGCTCACATGCACACACCCATATTTTAAGAGCTTCAATTTGCCCTGCTGCAGAGCCCTCTCTGGGCCATGCGCTGGCCTCCTGGACCCCTCAGCTTTCCTACTTTTCTCACAGATGACTTGCCTGCCCACAGCCACTCGTGTCCATGGTGACAGTTCCCCAAGCCCAGGGCCACATTGACCCCACTGGCAGGCTGGTAGGCACCGATTTGGGGGTGCCCCCTTCCTCCTGAGCAGCCAACTGGAGTCCATGGAGGTTGTCTTCCTTTTCTGAAGGGTTCGCTGTGATTCCGCTTCTCTTTTGCCAGGCTCTTGGCCAGCCTCTCGCCTTTCTCTGGCTCGGTGGCACCCAGGCAGGCCTGTGTGCTTGGGGCTCCGGCTGCATGGACCAACAACCCCACGCATTTTCTGAGCTTCAGAGCAACACTTTTCTAACCTGAAATTTTGCCTCGGCTTCCTATCTGGGTGGCTGACTCCGGATGCCTCTTTTGGCTGCCTGTCTCTTGCTTGCCATCTGGCATCAGTAAACAGCTTCCGCCTGTGCCGGCTGTTTGATCCAAAATAAGCAAATAAATGTTAATTAACTCAAATAACACAAACAGTGGAGTTTTGGAAATCCACGATTTGCTCTCTTCGCCAAGACATTCATTCTGGGCCAGTTGCGATCACTTGACTCAGCCTTGGCTGCAAACTTGGGGAGCTACACAACCACCACCCCTCACCTACGAATTCAGCAGTGCGGGGGGGGGGAGTCCTACATGGAAGCACAACACAGCTGTGCAGAACAGCGCTGATGATTGGCTTCTCCCTGCGATGCAACACAACAACCCCCCCCCCCCCGAGCAGTCTTTGAGCTTCTCAAAAGGTGTATGTGCGTGTTTGAAATAAGGTCGCAAACATTCAGTTGCATCAACAGTCAAGCCCCACTTCAGAAAGCAGTAATAATTTTTAAAAAGAAGTCCAAATGTTCACCTGAAGCTGGGGGGGGGGGTTGGGGTGTCAAAGAGACTATCAAATCAGCATTGGGTCCACTGAGAATGCCTCTGGCTCGGAGTGGCTAGAAGCCCACCCACTAGTCCTTGTTCTCCCCAGGCCACACCTCTGCTGCTCTGGGAGGCTGGGCAAGGCACACAGGCTCCTGTGGGTGTCTCAGTGGAGAAATCCAGTTGCTGGCATGGGCCGTTGCACAGCTGCTTAGGGGCATGGAACTGAAAGGAAAAGGGAAGCCCCCGTTTGACAGTGCATCTGCACAGGGGCATAGCAAGGTAAATTGGTACCCAGGGGCAAAAAAAATTTGTCACCGCCCCCCAAGGCATGGGGTGGTCACATGGTACCCGGTGTGGAAAATTTCTTGTCAACCCCCCCCATTAACCCCCCCCCCCAAAAAATGGTTTTACGTTATTTCATATTTTCTTACAAAGGAATAATAACAAGTAATAATAATAATAAACTTATTTATATCCCACCCTCCCCGGCCGAAGTCGGGCTCAGGGTGGCTAACATCAGATACATAACATTGGTATAAAATCAAACAATAATTAAATTGCCTCCTAAAAACATCTCAAAATCAAATTAAAGTCTAATTAGATGGCTTTCCACAGGGTTAGGGTTGGGAACAGTAAAGTGTTCTCTGAACTGAAATTCCAGCCTTCATGACATAGGAAAACAGCCAAGTGAACAGCTATTTTGGTGGAGGAGGGTCAAGATATTAACCGATATGCATGAAATTTCATATATAGCTATATAATCCCTAATATAGTAAGATAAGACCTTTGGACCAGGCATTAAAAAAAATGTCAAAAAAAATTCAAGTTTTTTTTTCCAAAAAAAAATTGTTCCTTGATAATTTGTAACCCCCTCCATTATGGAAACCGGGGCGACCCGCCCCCTCGCCCCTGCATCTGCATACCTAGAAGATTTTCTGCTGAGTGAATGAAGAGAGATACTTTCATCACCCTAAAGGAGTCCTGCTAAAGAACTTCATGAAAGGCGTAAGAGCCTTGTAACAGGGCTGTGGCTGCAACCCTACATAGCCCCATACTGAGCCAGCACAACTTCCTTGCTCTGAGTAAAAGTCCTTTCGCTCTGCAGCTTTACATAAAGTAAAAGTCCAGCGCAGTTTCGGTAATCAGCTTAAGAACTGAGCAGTTACTGTGCATGTACATCCAGCTGATGTCCAAAGGAGGAAAGAGTTCCTTGCCTGAGCACAAACCATGATGGCTCTGAAATGCTTCTCGTGTGGAAGACAGGGGGGGCACCAACTTGAATAACATATGGGGGGGCAATGACGTGTGCCATGATGTGCAGTGACCCGGAGAAGCCAAGGGGCAGATCCAAGTGTGGCAGCAGCAGCTGGGAGGGCACCACGGCCCCTTTTGCCCCACCCACCAGCAAAGGAGAGGGAGAGAGACACCCTTCTCTCACGCACAGGACTCGTTGTTCTCTAGATCTAAAGAAACACCCGCCCACACAGAACACACATATAAGCAAGCAATACTCCAGTGCAGGGATCAGCAACCTTTTTCAGCCGTGGGCCGGTCCACTGTCCCTCAGACCATGTGGTGGGTCGGACTATATTTTTTTGGGGGGGGAGGGAATGAACGAATTCCTATGCCCCACAAATAACCCAGAGATGCCTTTTAAATAAAAGCACACATTTTACTCATGTAAAAACACCAGGCAGGCCCCACAAATAACCCAGAGATGCATTTTAAATAAAAGCACACCTTCTACTCATGTAAAAACATGCTGATTCCCAGACTGTCCGCGGGCTGGACTTAGAAGGCAATTGGGCCGCATCTGGCCCATGGGCCTTAGGTTGCCTACCCCTGCTCCAGTGCTTATCTTGCAAACTTTCCTTTTAAATTGTTCAGTCATGGCAAAGGCTCCAGTTTCAAAAAAAAGGACAGGAGGGGGAGGTCTGATCTCTCCTCCACTTTCAGTTGTTCTCCCAGATATGCAGGGGAGGAAAAAAAAGGGGGGGGGGAGCTAAAGGATATTCTCAAGCCATTCCCAGTACTCAAACAACACATAATAAAAAAATTTAAAAATTCCTTCTTTGGCAGACCAACATGGCTACCTACCTGTAACTCAAACAACACTTTGTTGTAGCTACTCTGCTGCTTGCTGAGCACCCTTTTCCACCAGCCGCCTCTCTCCCCTGACTCAGGAACGGACCACGTGCACACACACTCACATACCCCCTCCACTTTGTGGAGGAAAACCCCTTTTGCTCTCTCACACACAGATGTGCTTGCACACACACAAATACGCCCCCTTTGGGAAGGAGGAGCAAAGACTCTAAGACCCTGCCAGAGCCCTCACACCTCCTGATTGTCCTCAACTTTGGGGGTGGGGCAGCTCCCCAAATATTCCAAGGGGGGGGGTGAAGGGACCTGGGCCCCTCAGAGTCGGTGCCTATGGAAGACAGCATCCCTCTGAATGATGCCAGTTGCTGGGAACCACAAGAGGGGAGAGTTGCCGCTATTGCTCTTGGGTCCTGCTTGTAGGCAGCCAGCTGGGGCAATTGGTTGGCCAGCATGGGATCAGGATACTGGGCTGATGCAGAAGGTTTTGGGATCAGTTCACAGTAAAATCAAAAGGCTCCAGTGATGCCTGAAACCCTGGAGGGACCCTGCCCATCAAATGCAGGATGGGCCAATCCATTGGCTGGGTCAGTTGAAGGCAACTTCCAGCCTGCTTCTCGTCTCCACTCTCCCACCCTGAAGGCGGAAGTGCTAAAACGAGCATAAGCAGCCTTTGAAGGGCCTGGTGGGGGTTTTCCCTGGCAGAGTCACCCTGTGTGCAGTCAAGGAAGCTCCCCCACCACTGAACAAGTGAGTCAGCCTGCAATGAAGTTTTCTAGTGAGAGAAATAGAGGGGGGAAGCCCAGGAGGTCAGCCACTGATGTGTGCATGACAACAGATTGGACAGGAAGAAAGGGTTCTCCCTCCCTCCCTCCCTCCCCCCTCTCAGTTAGCATGTCTGAAATGACCACAAACAAAGTTTAGATTTGAGCTACTGGATCAATTAGAATAAAGCAGATTGGAACAGGGCAGAATTGGGGCAGAGCCTCCCTGGGCCCCCAAATCTGGTTCTGTGCCCTGAGCCAGGACAAGGATCCCCAAGAGGGTCTTTCTGCAGGGGCACATACACTAAACATCAGTTCCTGTCTGGATTCTGGGATTGCCACTGGAGTGCCTACCCTGTTGGACTCTGCTACCAGGAGGCTGAAGGCTGCTGGGGCCATGAGCTTGGTGGTGGATAGAGATATTCAGAGACAAAGCAAGATGGCCATGTTTGCCAAAGAGGATCATGGGGATGGGATGGAAATGGGACCCCAGTCAGGTCAAGACTCAGAACCCCCTGGCCTAAGATCTGAGAGCAAAACTTCACGGGTGTTCACAGGGTGTATGGCTGACACTTTGCTGGTGCTCCAGGCAAGAAATAAAATTTTGCAAGTTCTTGTGGAAGGCTCGGATGGTATGTCATCATTTGCATGCAAAGCAGGGTTGTTTCAAATGCAGCCCTCTGATTAAGAGAACCAGGTGGAATACACTGTTGCTGCCATTTGAGGAAGCTTTTTGAGAATTGCAGCTGTCCGCAGAACTATGAAATTGGAAAGGGGTCCACCAAAGGGCGCCGAGGCCAGCCCTAGCCAGCCAGCCAACTGCTCCCCTTGAAAGGCATTTGCAGGTGTCCTATAACCTGCTTCTGTTCTCCATAGCTCCCACCATTGCAGACTGCTCCTCTTTGGAGCTTTGCCCAGAGTTCAGGGCTGTGCTTAGAACATGCAGGGTGATGAATGAATATGCTCCTCCCTGCACCATTTCCTCTCCCACTTCCAGTACTACTAGCAGCTTAGACTTTATATTGTCAACAAGACGAAGAGTAGTAGCTCCTTGTCTTCCTGGGATCAGACCCCTGCTTCAGTCTGGGAGCCCCCATGGGCTCTTTCCCCCTTTGAGGAGATGGAGATCTGGACCAGTCAGCCTCTAGGAGCAGAGGGAGGCTCGTTGTGGCTTGCTTATGAGCCGTCCAGCGCTGAGCCAGAATCCAACCTCTTAGGGAACGGCTGAGACTAGGTCCCTGGAATGGCCAGGTAGGGACTCCTTCTGCCAGTCCTGGCCGTGGCTGGAGAGAAAGTGCTGGCTATCAAGGAACCTGCCTTCCCAGCAATGCCATGGGATTTGAATATCCCAGGAGTGAGTTAGTTTTACTCCTGCATGTATCAGTCTCCGCATGGCCTCTGGGATTAATAGAAATGGCCAAGGATTTAAAGCATGCAGCTTTCTGGTTACAAGTATGGATTTACTTTACATTATGCAAATTGTTTCTTTGACCCTGCTTGGTCTTTAAATAATCCCGTGTTTGCTTTTGAAGACTGATTACAAGGAGAAGTGGTTCTGTTGTTGGGTTACGGGAGGGTGTTCTGTTTATCTGCCTGATCCCTCTTCCTCCCTCCATGATCGCCCAGTAGAGAATTCAGGGGCCAAAGAAATCTATGCTGATAGCTCCATAGGTTGAAACATGGAGCTGTCTCAGTCATTTAGAAAGGGGAAAGGGTGCAATTTTAATTGCAGGGGGGAGGGCAAGTGGATGGGAGGGCTTGGTACTTATCTGAACACCCACACCCACTGGCTGATAAGGTCAGAGCCCTCCACCCCTCTGGCAAAAGTGGCCAGGGCAAGTCTGTATCTAAGTGCATGGAATGGTCTCCATCATCTCAACCACAGCCCTAGAAATGATGGGGAATGTTGACATTCCACTGGTGAGGCACAGAGGTAGCCCAGTCCCCAACTCCCTGGGAGTTCAGTCCTGCTGCCTCTTTCAAAGGCAGGAAGATCATTCCTGCATTTCTGTGGCTTCCTAAAGCTATGTGGCATCTGCTTCAGGAGGTGCCTTCTTGCAATGTCTGCTGCCAGGCAAACCAGCCCCATCCTGATCAGAAGCCAACTCTTACTGCACCAAGAAAGTGGTGGCAGCCCAGGTGAGAGGGCGGTGGCAAGCCCAGGACTGCTGGGGTGAGGTCAGAACCCTGGGTGCTCTCTGTCAAAATACAAAAGCAAAGGGTTCAGGACCATGGACAGCAAGTCTCGCAGCTCAAACCTGGCCTGCTGTAAGGCTCTCCACCCTCTGGCTGCTGAAGGACTGGTGCCCTTCGATGCGGCCATTGGCTCCTTCCAGGAGGGCACTTGGTCAGCGTGTGGTGCCTCCGCGGTCTTTCTGAATGTGCAGTGCCATTTGTGCCAGCACCACGACACTCCATGTGCACCTGGCACCTCCCTGTGGTCCCTGCATAGCCATCTGGGTTCATGCTTCTGTGCCAGGAACAGCCTTCCTTGGTGGGTGCCCTGTTGCAGCATTCCCCTTGCCAGGCTTCCCTGTGGCCCCGGTCTGCAAGGTAGAGAAGGCGGCAGGGACTAGGCTGGCTGCAGTTCAGCTGAAGGGAGAGGTGCCCAAGCACTCCTGGGTGGTGCTGAGAGACCTCCAGTCACTTTGCTCTTGTCATAATCCTCGGCTTTCTGAGGAATGCGAGGCCTGATTACATCAAATCAAGAATCCACCGAAGGCAGCTTGCTTTGTGTAAAGCATTGCCACCTCCTTTGTGTACCCTCCCTGCTTGTCTTGCTACAAAACCCTCTTAATCTAAAGAGGCCAGGCATGCGGTGGGGGCTGGGAGGCAAATCCCCTCCCAGGAAGAAGCTCTCACAGCTATTCAATGCATCTAATGCTTGCACGTGGCATAAGCTGCAGACACCTTGCTGTGGGCTCACAGCCCCTCACATGTTGCTTTGGACCACAGCTTACCTCCGTTGTAACGGTTTTAGTGACAGATGGGAGATGCCCCAGCCCTGCAGGCAGAATCATAACCACAACGCATGTGAAATGAAATAGATCACTAGATGTAAACAGATGCAAAGCCTGTGAATCGATGTTGCATTAATACTGTATGAATCGGTGAGGGGCGGTTGTAGAAGTGGCCTCCTTTTCAAAGGACTGTGTGTCCTCGGCAGTCAGGAGGCGAGGAGACCTGGAGGGAGGGGCAGCACGGAATAGGGCAGGGGGCTGAGCAAGGGACAAGGAGGGGAGGCAAGAGGAGGTGAGAGTAGGAAGGTCCACAGCCCAGAGGCAGGGAGCTCTTGCTTTGGATGCAGAAGGTGCCATTTGAGGAATATTTTAAGTTGCAGGACAGGGGAATGAGATCTGCCTCCTGCTGCCTCTGACTTGGACCTTGCAGCACTCATGGAAGCTGAGAAGCTGGACCTGCAGGACCAACAGGCAGAGACCCTTGATAGAGGGCTCAATGAAGGAGTCAGGGATTAGCACCCAGCCTGCTCTGGCCTTCTGGAGGTGCAAGGACTGCCCATAGGCTGCAGGTCCTTCCACTGGCCACAGTCACATGGCCTGGCTTACACATAAACCTAAGCCATTTTGAGGGAGTTTGCCTGAACCCTCCCCAGTGGTTTCACTGCCAGTTCATTTTCTACCAGCAAACCATGATCCAAAGCCCTGGTTTGTTGATGGCTTACAAGCCTTGGGTTGTTGTTATGATAGCTTAGTGTTAGGTACAAACCCCACATGCTTCCTTAAGTGTGCCTTGTTTGGCCATCCCACCCCAGGCCCTTGCCAGGAGCCAAGATTGGCTGGGGAGCAATCTAAGCAAACCATGGCTCCTTTCATTGTGGGCTTAGCATTGTGTCTTCACTTCACAGTCCCAGGTCAACAAGACCCACTGTGGCCATGTGCCCTGATCCTGACAGATGAGAATGACCTTCTCAAGAGAGTCTGAACTAGGGGAGTGAGAAGGCCTGGGGAACAATGTGGGGAAGGGAGAATGATAGCTTCTGTGTTTACTATAGGCACATGCAATACCCAAATCAAAGATGCATTTCTGTACCCAGAGGGTCCTACCATGTGCACAACAGGAGCGTATCACCACCACGCAGGTGGCGCTGTAGTCTAAACCACTGAGCCTCTTGGGCTTGCCGATCAGAAGGTCGGCGGTTCGAATCCCCACAATGGAGGGAGCTCCCATTGCTCTGTCCCAGCTCCTGCCAACCTAGCAGATCAAAGACACGCCAGTGCAAGTAGATAAATAGGTGCTGCTGAGGCAGGAATGTAAACAGCGTTTCCATGAGCTATGGTCTCCGTCACGGTTTTCCGTTGCACCAGAAGTGGTTTAGTCATGCTGGCCACATGACCCGGAAAGCTGTCTGTGGACAAACGCCAGCTCCCTTGGCCTGAAAGTGAGACGAGCGCCGCAACCCCATAGTCGCCTTTGACTGGACTTAACTGTCCAGGGGTCCTTTACACCTTTTACCACCACCACCAAATTTGATGCTCGCAAATTGTTCTTTGTCTTCTTCCAGTGACTTCCAATTCAGTTTGTAGATACTAGTTGCTGACCTGCAGACCTGGCCAATCCTGTACATGTCTACTCAGAAGTAAATCCCATTGAGTTCAGTGGATGTAGGCTTGCAACCCAGTGCATTTTGAGGTTGCATTCCTCTGTGCCTTTGCCTAGGAAGAAGCTCCACTGAACAGAGTTGGGTCTTAGGATGAAAACGGCTGCTCTGTAGTTATCATAAATATGCCAGTACAATTGTATATGCTAGCTAAGTTATGTGTGATGTGTTTTGTGTTGTTAAAGCAGTAAAATTAGTTTACGTCTGATAATAAACAGTGTATATTCTTCAGATTTCACTCTCCCCCCCCAGCTCAAATTTTCCAAAAGTTTCCCAGAAATCTTACTCCTGTGTTTTGAGCCGCTCCAGCGTAACTTGATATCTCCTCTTGTTTCTTTCAAAATGACTACAGATTACTCTCTCTGCTGTCACTTTAAAATCTGATCAAATGGATTGTGTTGCCACTCTGTAAGTTAATTAAGACAATCAAGCACAGCAGTCAGGATTTTGTCTAGCATGCCCGGTGCACTGAAAGTCCCTCTCCTCCCACCCCCGCCGCCCCCAAGCGAGTAAATTTGGCTCTGCCTCCCGCTACTGGTGCTGCACGGCTTTGATGCTATTTGGAGCCACTATAAAAATGCAGCGTTTTCTTCCTCCTTCAATTATTTATAGCAGGGAAGAATTGATTTTGTGAAAATGCTGCCAGCCTCCTGGGGGAGAGGAGGAGAACTGGAACTCCCACGAATAACTTCATTTAGACCTTACAAGGCCCTTGGGTTGTGGGTTCGATCCTGGCACTACCCCCATAGTGTTAAGCCTTGCTCTCTTGGGAAAATCTGCATAGCTATAAAGATGTCATGCAGGAGGAGAGGATGGCAGATCCAGGAGCAGAATGCTGAGTCTTCCAGGGAGCAAACTGGGCAAGCATTTGCACAGAGCACTGTGTGTGTGTGTGTGTGTGTGTGTGTGTGTGTGTGTGTGTTCATAGGAAATCCACTCAGAAGATAGATGATGATAGATAGATGATAGATTGTTGTTGTTGTTCAGTCGTTCAGTCGTGTCCGACTCTTCGTGACCCCAGGGACCAGAGCACGCCAGGCACCCCTATCCTCCACTGCCTCCCGCAGTTTGGCCAAACTCAGGCTAGTCGCTTCAAGAACACTGTCCAACCATCTCATCGTCCCCTTCTCCTTGTGCCCAGATGAGAGAGAGAGAGAGAGAGAGAGAGATGATAGATAGATAGATAGATAGATAGATAGATAGATAGATAGATAGATGTAGGTAGGTAGGTAGGTAGGTATAGATGATAGATAGAAGATAGATAGATAGATAGATAGATAGATAGATAGATAGATAGATAGATAGATATAGATGATAGATGAGAGAGAGCTGATAGAGATAGATAGATAGATAGATAGATAGATAGATAGATAGATTATATATTAGAAGCAAATGTAGCTCGTTGGTAGCCCCCCATGGCAGGCATGCCAGAGCAGTTTGCCTGGTACCATTTCTGATGTCTTTTCAGTGCATGATGAATAAGTTTCTCCACACCCAGGCCTTTTGAAATAACTCATCTCATCTGGCCCTCTGTTTTTAATTTGGGGGGGTGCAGTGAATTCTTTTCTGAAATTTCCATGTCGTCTCCCTCTTTTAAAATGGTTATATGTTTTACTTCTTATTTCACTTGTTGTTCTTTCCCCTCATTAATAAGTAAAATAGGGGAAAATGCTGTCCTGGCAGGCAGGGTGGAGCCACTGCCCCTTCATCCTTGCTCCTGAAACTGGTCCTCCCAATGCTCCCCACCCAGCTTGGAAGCCATCCTTGCTCCTCCATTGCTACACGGGGTTGCAAGTCTTGGGGAGCGGCTGCTTTTCAGAGGAAGGCGGGAAGTTTTGTGCATGTGACCATGCACACACACACACACATTCCACTTGGCAAAAGGCAACACACAGAGCTGATCTGAATCCACTGTGGAGCCCCAAAGTGGAAGAGCGTTTCTTACCCACAGGCTGCTGAGAAACGGCCCCTTCAGCTCCTGCATTCAGCAGCCCAGGCTCCAAACTGGATACATAAATATTTGGGAGGGGGGAGGTTTCTACTGTTTGCCTTGCACCTTCTCAGGGCCAGAGCTTCTGAATCATATCACCTCATCAGCTGGAGAGTTAGGCTTGAATTCGGGTGGGGAGGTAAAACAGATCATTAACAACAGGCTGGAGAAACCACAGTAACCAGGTTTTGTTTATGTAGTGACCTAGATTTGCTTT